>NC_140572.1:38490203-38935203 GCF_057381845.1 Rhamphochromis longiceps
CCACACTTGAATGTTTTCTTGTTTGTGGCATTTTTCCAGTTAAGAGCCTCGGTGTTGTGTTTACCGGCGGATTACTTTGACTTTCTTTATCCTGGCAGGTCTGTCAGTAACAGCTGACTCACATTTTTGTGCATTTGTTCAGGTGTTTCGCCTTGCTTTGCTGTAAAACTCTTCAAATCCTGGCTTTCTGAAAAGGACATCAACTCGGTTGCTGCCAGTCTTCGAAAGGTTGGCATGGACAACAGGCTTATGGTGAGAACGACATCTTCGCTACAACATCTCTACGAGGCTTAGGCGAAGCGGCGTTTCCCCATGCCGCTCAGCGGCCTGTCTGCGTATTCTAAATATGACTGCTTAATTACGGCTCTGCATAAATTGAATAGTTTCAAACTATTGTGGCAGTCACAGCAGCTACTGCACCAAAGGCCTCCTAATTGCTGATGAAGGCTTGTTCAGTCTGCTTCAATGTTTGATTATGTAAATTTGCAGGAACTTTTCCCGGCCAACAAGCGGAGTTGCGAGCACTTCTCAAAGTACTTCACAGACGCCGGGCTCAAGGAGATTTCCGACTTTGCCAGGAACCAGCAGTCCATAGGTGCTCGCAAAGAGCTGCAGAAAGAGCTTGAGGATCTGATGTCATGTGGAGAGCCCCTCAAAGACGTAAGTGTTCGTGGTTTTCCATCTTCTTTTACACAGACTCGCTCCTCGCAGCACACCGCTGTGTAGTAGCACTTAAGATTGCTTTCTGCTTGACCTGTCACCCTTTTGTCTTGAGGAATGGTGAGGAAACGGATGCAGTGGATCAATGGCAAATTCCTGAAATCCACTCAGCCTGAACATATTATCTGCTCCTGCCAACCTCTGTACCCTGCCAGGGTGCTTGTAGGTAATGTCTGCCGTGGTTGGTCTGCGTTGATAGTAACGTTTGTTCCGTCTCTCGGCTTGGATCTTATAGATCATTGCTTACGTCCGAGAGGAAATCAAGAAGAACAACATCTCTGAGCAGACGATGATCGGACTAATTTGGTCCAGCGTGATGAGCTCGGTGGAGTGGAACAAGAAGGAGGAGCTCGTGACGGAACAAGCCATCAAACACTTAAAGGTGACACCTGCGTCGCTCTGCTCTTCCTGTTCTTCTTCTCTCCCACGGCAGTTATGACACGATCCGAGAGATCTAAAGAAACGTACGGGTGTCGCTCTTAAATCGTGCCTCGGAGATGTTAGAAAATCCGCGCTGCTGTAGGCTTTGAACTCTGCAGAGAAGATAATTGATTTAGTAAGGCAAAGTGGAAGTAATGGGAGAAATCAGAAGCATCTCCCCCTCCCACTCTGTGTGTGAAACTTTCACAGTGGTAAAACTCTTACTCCAGCTTTTCCCTGGTTTCCATCCTCAGCAATACAGCCCGCTGTTGAAGGCTTTCACCTCCCAGGGCCTCTCAGAGCTCACGCTGCTGCTGAAGATCCAGGAGTACTGCTATGACAACATCCACTTCATGAAGGCCTTTCAGAAGATCGTCGTACTGCTCTACAAAGGTGAGTTAATTATGCCCATAAGGCTCCTGTTCCCACCAGTAAAGACGTTTACTTTGCGGCAGGAAGCGACGCAGGCTTGTGCGACTGATGCCAGATGGCCAGAGATTATAGCCAAAACTTTGCCTTGATTGATGTCATCAACCTGCCTGGTGACATTTGTTTTCCCGGCACCTGCGGACGCATCTGTGCTGTTGGCGTCGAGTTGAAATGATTTCTTTTTCTGTTTTATGTTCTCGTTTTTATCTTTGTGTGTTTTTCTCCCAGCCGATGTCTTGAGCGAGGAGGCGATTCTGAAGTGGTACAATGAAGCCCACCAAGCTAAAGGAAAAAGCGTTTTCCTTGAGCAGATGAAAAAGTTTGTTGAATGGCTCAAGAACGCAGAGGAAGGTAAGCACCTCGTTTCTGTCTGCCACTGATGGGAGACGCCCCAAAACGCGCCTCGTGTTTATGGTCTCCAAATGTTAGTAACTAAATGCACGTCGAGTTTACGCGTCTGGTGACGGATGTTTCCTTTCCTTCAGAGTCCGAGTCGGAGGAGGAGGATGCAGACTGAAGACCTCTGCCTATAAAACCATCGAAATTTGTATTTTTAATCAGATGCAGTACAAGAATTTATAACAGACGTCTGTTCTCTAGTTCTTTTCTTTCTCTATTCTCTACCTCTTCATATCTAGTTCGACTGCAATGTAAGGGCTTTAATGGGGTTGTTTTTTGTTTTTTTTTTATGCTCGTATTCATCTTCAAACTCCTTCAGGAGCCAATCAGAGTGCCACATTTAGCTGATAGACTGAAACCTCTGTCATGTGACAAAGCAGAGCGTTTTGGTTTTTTTAAACATGAGACCCTTTAAAATTCGACCATGTGAAGGCGTGTTTCAGTCTTTGTGTTTGATCGCTCTTATTCGGTCCTCTGAAGTGAAAACTGTTGATTTGCGTCTCAGATATGTGACAACTTTGAATTTGTTGCCAGTTTTTAAGATTCTTTATCCATTATTGTTAATGGAGCCGCGTCATCATAAACAGAACTTTGATTTTTCCATACATCATGTGTAACAACCACGCTAGCTTTGTAGGGTTTTTCCCCTTTATCGCACATTTTCAAATAAATGGTTTTCATTACTGCCGTATCCGTTCATGTGGAGTTGAAGGTGAATTAAAGGAGCAATTAGAAGATGTGTACGTACACAGATAAACATGGAAAAGTAGAAACTGAGCTCTTGTGTTTGAGATCGCACTAAAGTTTTCACTGATCTCGGCTGGCCTTATCTAATCATGCAATCAAGAACGGCTGGCTGCCATGCGTGACCCGAGCTGCAAACAAAGATCTCTCTTCACTCCTGTCCCACTTTAAATGGTAATTATGGTTCAGTCAAGCATGTAGGAATGAAAGTGAGATGGTGATTCAAGATGTTATGAAAATGGTCCACATTCATTATAAGAGTCATCTCACAAAGTCTAGAAAGCAGACCGCTTATTGTAATGTTAGCACAAGACGAGGAGAGGTCAGGATGCGTTTGTGTCCAGCTCTTTGTGTTCGATCGTTAGTTATTTTAGCTCTATACATGTGGATTTGTTGGAAGCAGAGTGATCGTGTCATCACATCACAAACAAGCACTCTGGCTCTCACAGCTGAGTTACAAAAAAGCTGCATAGGATGAACTAGTAATGTTCGCTGTTTTATTCAAATGCGTGTAGTACAGAGAATTACAGTACATACTGTAAGTACAGCAGAGCAGCCTGTGTACAATCGACCAATAATCAGTTTCCCTCTGTGCCAACAGATGGCAGTAAATCCTTAAGAGACATTATTGCCCCTGTTTAAGCCTCCCAGAGTTTTGGAGTGAAGCTCAAATAGAAATGCCATTTTGAAGAAACCAGACTAGAAAGTATTAGACACAGCTCCACTCCAAAGTATTTTCTCTGCCTGCGTGTCCCAGGAGGATTTGTTTGCCTTTTAGTTTTATTTAGTCACTGTAAAGAACATGAGACAGTTTGGGAGAGTGACGTGCTGCGGGGGGGAGACGCGACTGCTTTTCAGATTTGCACATCTGCACGTGTGCAGCACTAAATGACAATGATGCCTCCCAACTCCACCTCTAACTGTGCAGTACTGTTATCTGCTCGCTACCAGTGCTGCATATATATATATATATATATATATATATATATATATATATATATATATATACACACACACACACAAATGAACCAGCTGCTAGTTAACGAGAGACACCCGGAATGGCTAACTGAAGGCCGGACGGTCCTGATCCCCAAGGACCCCAAGAAGGGACCGGTCCCCTCCAACTACCGACCAATAACCTGCCTCAGTACTACATGGAAGCTCCTGTCAGGCATCATATCGGCTAAGATGAACAGGCACATGGGTCAATACATGAGCGGGACACAGAAAGGAATTGGCAAGAATACCAGAGGTGCAAAACACCAGCTACTGGTAGACAGAACAATCAGCCGAGACTGCAAGACCAGACTGACCAACCTGTGCACTGCCTGGATTGATTACAAGAAGGCCTATGACTCAATGCCCCACAGCTGGATACTGGAATGCCTAGAATTGTACAAGATCAATGGGACCCTAAGAGCCTTCATCAGGAACTCAATGGGGATGTGGCGTACAACACTAGAGGCCAACTCCAAGCCCATAGCACAAGTTACCATCAAGTGCGGGATCTACCAAGGAGATGCTCTGTCCCCACTGCTGTTCTGCATAGGCCTGAACCCCCTCAGTGAGATCATTAACAAGACTGGCTACGGATACCGACTACGGAACGGAGCAGTTGTCAGCCACCTCCTGTACATGGATGACATCAAGCTGTATGCCAAGAGTGAACGAGACATCGATTCACTGATCCACACTACCAGGCTATACAGCAATGACATTGGAATGTTGTTCGGACTGGAGAAGTGTAGTCGGATGGTAACAAAGAGAGGGAAGGTAGTCAGAACTGAGGGGATTGAACTACCAGAAGGCAACATTGCAGACATAGAGGACAGTTACAAGTACCTGGGGATCCCGCAGGCAAATGGGAACCATGAAGAGGCCGCTAGAAAAGCTGCAACCACCAAGTACCTGCAGAGGGTCAGGCAAGTCCTGAGGAGTCAGCTGAATGGTAAGAACAAGATCCGGGCCATCAACACGTACACCCTGCCCGTGATCAGGTACCCTGCTGGGGTAATAGGCTGGCCAAAGGAGGAGATAGAAGCCACTGACATAAAGACAAGAAAGCTCCTGACCATGCATGGAGGGTTTCACCCCAAGTCCAGCACCCTGAGGCTGTACGCTACGCGGAAGGAAGGGGGCCGGGGACTGGTGAGTGTCAGCACCACAGTCCAGGATGAGACAAGGAACATCCAAGAATACATTGGGAAGATGGCCCCAACTGACCGAGTGCTCAGTGAATACCTCAGGCAGCAGAAACCCAAGAAAGAGGAGGGAGACGAGGAACCATCATGGAAGGACAGGCCCCTGCACGGTATGTACCACCGGCAGATAGAGGAGGTGGCTGATATCCAGAAATCCTACCAGTGGCTGGACAAAGCTGGACTGAAAGACAGCACAGAGGCACTAATCATGGCAGCACAAGAACAAGCTCTGAGTACAAGATCCATAGAGGCTGGGGTCTATCACACCAGGCAAGACCCCAGGTGCAGGCTGTGTAAAGATGCCCCAGAGACAATCCAGCACATAACAGCAGGGTGCAAGATGCTAGCAGGCAAGGCATACATGGAACGCCATAACCAAGTGGCCGGCATAGTGTACAGGAACATCTGTGCCGAGTATAACCTAGAAGTCCCGAGGTCAAAATGGGAGATGCCCCCAAGGGTGGTGGAGAATGACCGAGCTAAGATCCTGTGGGACTTCCAGATACAGACGGACAAAATGGTGGTGGCTAACCAACCGGACATAGTGGTGGTAGACAAACAGAAGAAGACGGCCGTAGTGATCGATGTAGCGGTTCCGAATGACAGCAATATCAGGAAGAAGGAACACGAGAAGCTGGAGAAATACCAAGGGCTCAGAGAAGAGCTCGAGAGGATGTGGAGGGTGAAGGTAACGGTGGTCCCCGTGGTAATCGGAGCACTAGGTGCGGTGACTCCCAAGCTAGGCGAGTGGCTCCAGCAGATCCCGGGAATAACATCGGAGATCTCTGTCCAGAAGAGCGCAGTCCTGGGAACAGCTAAGATACTGCGCAGGACCCTCAAGCTCCCAGGCCTCTGGTAGAGGACCCGAGCTTGAAGGATAAACCGCCCGCAGGGGCGTGCTGGGTGTTATATATATATATATATATATATATATATATATATATATATATATATATATATATATATATAGTAATCATCTTATTTATTCACGCCTCACACACTGGGCTCCTCCCCGCGTGTCGTTGAGTATGTGCACTGCTGCACACTGAGGGATGCTGCAGCATAATGAGCTGTGCACACCCTGACACATCTGTTTGTTTTGCTTCTCTGCCATTTTCAGCAATTACATATGCTGCTGGATATACAGTAGGTACTCACGTGCTCTTTTTTCACAGGTGTGTCTCACAGCATGTCAGGGTGCAAAGACTGGTGCTAAACGTACTGGCTGAGACGGGCTTAAATCCTGGCTCTCAGTGACAGCGAGGCTGGGCGTGTTTGCGTTCCCTCCATGACTTTGTACATGAAGCAGTTACACACAGAAAAGATTCTGCTGCCACATAAAAAAATAAGTGAGAGAAAAATAGACCGGCCTCAGTTGGACTTCCTGCTTGAAGTGAACAGAGCAACAATGTGCCAGGGAAGGCCAGGGGAGTTCTGGAGAGCAGTTATTCCGGATTTCACACTGGCTTTGGTCGGTAAACATGACTCGGACCGCGGTGCAGAACTCATCTGAATCAACAGAGACGGGGAGACAGAGTAACCGTTATTTTGAATGAGAAGAGACAGACTTGAGATAATTACTCAGTTTTCGTCACAAACTACATCTCGCTCTCCTGAAGAGGCCGCGCTGTGTCACATGACCCTGTGTTTGGTTGCTTTTTGCGTTTTATGGAAGTCACCAGGTGAAATATGGAAACCAGGATCAACATGTTGACTGTTTGTCCTCCCATCAGCTTTCTGCTCTTTTAAAGCACGCGGCCATCCTGCCTGCTCTTATTCATAGACGAGCGAGCGTCTGTGTCGGGAAACCAAGACAGCTGAAGAGTTTTTGGGTTACAGGCGTGCTTTTGTCATCGTGGCGCTGTTGGTCCCGTTACCCGCATGTAACGGTGCTTTGTCTCACTGAGGCACACATAGCTGCCTTTTTAATGTCTGGGCCTGACACTTTTATTCTCAAGGTTATTCATCATGTATAACGATCCCATTGTAGAGGCAGCTAATTACAGAAGACAGCGACGTCGGTTTGAACCTTTCAGGCCACCGTTGCTGTTTAACTGAGAACGCTGCACAGTCAATGGTCGTGTCCAAATTCATGGGCTGCATCCTTTTTCTTTTTTTTTTTTGTTTGGGCTGCATCCTCCTGAGGCCGCATTTGTAGACCGATTACGTCACAGCGACGCGCCGAAGGCTGTCCAAATTCGTAGACTCCTCCGAATGCAGCCGACAAACGCGTCCTCCTTTTCCCCGAATTTGAAGGATGGGTCGGGTGTGTCCTTCATGGCCCACCATATCCCAGAATGCATAGCGCGGCCGAGCCAGACTCCAGTTTCCAACAATGTGGGCCGCTACTAAGTTTTAAAATTACTCTTATTAATCTTTCTGGGTCACAAAAGAAACTTTTAACATATTTTCAGGCGAGAAAGTAGTTGTGCAAACATCAAATATCTGCTCGGTTTATCAAGATATCGCATATTTGCAAAAGTGCTTCCACGTTTTCGGAGACATCTGCTACCCACCAGCTCGATAGCTAGCCGGGAGCTCGAGGGTCACTGATGCGGCCGAGAACGGCACAACTCCCGGCACATCATTTTCAGATCACCGCGGACTTTCGCTACTCGGGTTAAACGTAATATATAAGTCACTTAGACAACCTAAAAATGTTATTGTTGGGCTTTTTTCAGTGTTTTGTTTGTTCGTGAGTAAATCGGTTTGGCTGAGATTAAAGTTATTAGATTAGATAGTTCTTTATGTCACAGAGGATGAACATAACTCATTCACAGCTGATGCGCTGTGGGTAAAGGAAGCGGGGAGGTGTGCCATCATAAACTATAAAGACTTTTTATTAACGCCTGACTGTAGCTCTCGTTTTCCGTTCGCATTTCACTTTTCTGTATTAACAACCAAAGTCATATCAGAGCAATGAAATGTGTCCGTTTCCTGCTGGCAAAAGGGAAAAAGCAGTGATACAGCTACAGCTTAGAATTTCATAGAATCACAGTCAGAGATTTTTTCTTCACTTTGCATATTTGATTCTTCTCATACCAGATAAATCTGCATCCTTTAATCATTAATCTGCCTTTGGATATTTTTTGTGCTCACCTTCTTTCAGTACCTTTTTATGCTTTGCCATTTCCTTTTTTCACAGATTTATTATATTACCATATTATATGGTCACCTCTTCACTCCACGGTATAAAATGCACCTCAGACTCTATGGCAACATTCAATCCTCAGTCATGATCTCTGAGTGGGAGGTCTTTTGTGCACAAACAATGAACACTCAGACAGCTCACAATCAACCAAGAAGCATTTAGTATAAAGGGTACGCAGTAAAAAAAAAAAAGGCTTAGGTGGTCCTTCTATAAAATCAAAAATGAGACGGCTAAACGCAGCGTGCGATCTGGACGGAGCTACATCGCCGAGAGAAAGGAGTCATAATGGCAACGGTGAAACGTGCCCGTGGTGCACGCAGGGTTGAGTGATGTAGTGTTCACCACAGCCTCAAATGAGAGCATCTTCATTCCCCAAAAGCCCCTCACACAGCTTGTGAGGGAAACATGGAGTGTGCGTAATGGCCTGGCTGTGAGAGTCCGGGGATTTAGCAGCTAGACTTAAGTCAACTCTGAGGCTCATCACAAACATCATTACTTTCTCCTGGCTTGTCCTTTTCCCTCTTCGCTGGCCCCGGTCTGATAGCTGTGTACAAACGACTAGAAGCAAAGGGAGGGATGGCCTGGTTTGATAAAGAATGATCGACTCGAGGATTGCCATTTACTGGGTAAGTGCTGGTCTGTGGCTCTGTATCCACAGAATAAAGCTTGTGGCATCTTGTAGAGCTGATGTGGCTCACACAGGCGTTTGCACCAAATAGTCCAACATATAACCATTGTCACGGTTAATCAGGACACTTCTGCAGCTGCAGTAACTGATTTTAGTTGGAGCTTTGCACAAACTTCATTTCATTCATTTCATTCATTTTCATTTCATTTATTTATTCATTTTCAGGCACAACAAATACCTATATTGAACATAAAATACACAAAACAAAAAACAAAACTTGCCTGAAAAAGGAGTGGGACGAAGAAAACTTATTAAATCCCACCCCTATACTCACTCATCAACAAAAAAAAACAATAAACTTCCCGCAGCTACGCCCATCATTGCATACAGACCCATCAACAGCTCCGGGCACATACAAGCATCTAAGCGGCAGCTCGCAACCAACAATTAGAGCCTTCATAACTGAATACAGAATATATAAATTATAAATTGCATTACCACAGGTAACAGGCAGTAATAACTACAAGTAACAGACACACATACATATACATACATATATATCTACACACACAAGTACATATATGTACATACATACGCACACTTTATTTTTTATTTTTTATTTTGGAATCCATACCAGCAGTGGTAAGAGGACAGACATTACAGAGCACACTAAAACCCATCATTGAGTATACTGTGACCAGACCAACTGTTTGTAGAGAAATTTAAATCTATGAATATTTTTGCATTGTTTCAATTGTAAACTCAGACTGTTCCAGATTTTCACACCACATACAGACACACAAAAACCTTTACGGGTTGTTCGAGTTCTGGGTAATTTGAATTCTCCAAAGCCTCTCACATTATAAACCTTTTCTCGAATTTCAAATCTAGTTTGTAAATTTGCCGGTAAAAGTTTAGTAAAAGCTTTATACAAAATTATGGATGTATTGTAATTAACCAGATCCTGGAATTTAAGTAACTTTGCCTGAAGAAAGAGTTTGTGAGTATGATCTAGATAACCAGCCTTGTGAATAATACGCAGTGCTCGTTTCTGTACTGTGACTCATGGATTAGTTGTATTTTTATATGTATTTCCCCACACTTCCACACAATATGTAAGATATGGAAGAACCAGGGTACAGTACAGAGTACGAAGTGCATCTTTATCAAGGAATTGTTTCACTTTGTTCAAAACTGCGAGGCTTCTGGAAATTTTGGTTTTTATGTGTCTGACGTGGGGTTTCCATGAAATTTTGTTATCAATTATAACTCCCAAAAATTTGTTTTCACTCACATTATCAATTGATACACCTTCAATGATAATTGGTAATTCTATATTATATTTTAAATTACCAAAAAACATTGCTTTAGTTTTATTTATATTTAATGATAATTTATTTATGTCCATCCATTTTTTTTATTAATTTTAGCTCCCTGTTTACAGTCATTACAAGATCAGTATAATCATCGCTACTGAAAAATATGTTGGTGTCATCTGCGAACAGTATGAGTTTAAGTACTTGAGAAACATCAAAAATATCATTTATGTATACATTGAAAAGTTTTGGTCCCAACACTGACCCTTGGGGAACACCACATGTAATACCAAGTTTCTCTGAATGGTAATGCCCTATGCTAACATATTGTTCCCGACCTGTTAGGTAACTTTTTAACCAGTTACCAGCTTTCCCTCGAATACCATATCTTTCCAATTTATCCAGTAAAATTGAGTGATTGATTGTGTCGAAGGCCTTTTTGAGATCAACAAAAATACCAACTGCATATTTATTTTTATCCAGTGTATCAGTAATTTCTTCTACTGCCTCAATTATCGCCATTGAAGTGGTTCTTTGCGTTCTGAAACCATACTGACCAACATTTATTATTTGATGTTTTTCAAGGAATTTTTCTAATCTTGAATTAAAAAGTTTTTCTAGAATTTTTGAGAATTGAGGCAGTAGAGAAATAGGCCTATAATTGGTAAAACTGTGTTTGTCATTACTTTTATATAGTGGTATTACTTTCGCAATTTTCATTTTTTTTGGAAAACAACCGGACTGAAATGATAAATTACAGATATATGTTAAGGGACTAGCAATATTCAGAATAACCTGTTTAACTACAGACATATTTATGTCATGATAATCCATTGAAGACTTACTTTTACATTTTAATGTGATATTTATTACTTCTTGCTCATTTGTAGCTGAGAGGAACAGTGAAAAGGGATTTGATTTTATATTACTGATATTTTCATTTTTATGACACGGGATGTCCGCTGCTAGTTCAGGGCCAACATTTATGAAGAATTTATTGAACCCATCGACAATATTACTCATGTTGTGATTTTCACCATTTGCATCAGTAAAATATTCAGGATATGATGTTCCAGAAGATCCTTGTTTAATTAAGTTGTTTAACACATCCCAAGTTCCTTTTATATTGTTTTTATTTTCATATAATCTTCTTCTATAATAAAGTTGTTTGCTCGTTCTTATAATATCAGTCAATTTATTTCTATATGCTTTATATCTTTGTTCCACTTCTTTTGTTTTTACTTTGATGAACTGTTTATACAGATTGTTTTTCTTTTTGCAAGCATTAATAATTCCTTTTGTGAGCCAAGGACTTTTTATCTTTTTTTTCTTTGTCATGTGTTCGTTTACAGGACAATGTTTATTGTACCACATAGTAAAAATATCTAGAAAATTATCATAAGCCTTGTCCACATCTGACTCTTCATACACCGAACTCCAATCTTGTTGTGCTAAATCGAAATTGAAGGCATGAATTGCTTCTTCATTTATTGTTCGCTTTGCTATCATGATCTTGGTATCTATTTTTTTTAAATCACAGTCACACAAAGTAAAAACTGGTAAGTGGTCAGTTATATCACAGACAAGCAGACCACTATTAATTTGGAAATCCATGACATTAGTAAAAATGTTGTCAATAATAGTGGTGCTATGTGAAGTTATTCTGCTTGGCTTTGTTATTGTTGGATATAGTGATAAGCTGTACATTGTGTCAGTAAAGTCATCAATGGCTTTTAACCTTGTTGGATTTAGCAAATCAATGTTAAAATCACCACAGATAAATAGTAATTTTTGGTTCACCGAAGCAAACGTTTTTTCTATCCATTCATTAAAAGTGTCAATACTTGAACTGGGTGTCCGATATATACAACTTATTATAACATTTCTCTTTTTTTCATTCATAATCTCAATAGTCAAACATTCCAAAATTCCATCAATAGCCATAGACATAGTTGTTACAACATTATATTTTATAGAGTTATGAACATATATAGCAACCCCGCCGCCCGCCTTATTTAATCTATTCATGTATTTTAAATCATATCCATTCAAACAAAAATCTATTCCTTTATCGACATTGAACCAAGTTTCAGTGATGGCTATAACACTAAAGGGGCGAGAAAATTGTTGCAAATAGTCCTTAATGAAATCAAAATTAGAGTACATACTTCTGCTGTTAAAGTGAATTAATGAGAGCTTCCCGTCTAGGTTAATTTCTTTTTCATATTGTTCCTGAGTGAAATAATTACAATTTTTAACAAAAGAAGAGAGAAAGTTACTTTCAGAATCTATTTCTGGATCTATTATATTATGCTCCTTATATTCACAATCTAGATCAATTACTTTCTGTTGAAGAACTAATTTCAACGTGTCCATGTCATTTCCTGGTGTAATTGATACATTGGTGTCAGTTATACTTGTCCAGATCCTCCATGTTCCTCACTATCAGTACTTTTGCCTCTTCTGGTGTCCCGTTTAGCTTAATGAAAATCTTACAGTTTGTTACCCATGTATGTTGTATTTTACCGTTCTTCTTCAGTTGCCTTGCCTTCCTCGCGATGTCTGCGTTTTTTCGTGTCAGATGCTCATTAATGAAAACGTCCGTGCCTTTCAGTTTGCGTCCTTGTTTCAGCAGTGCGACCTTGTTCTTCCGATTGACAAATCTCATAACGACGGCCGGCGGTCTGTCACTCCTCCTGGGCAGTGAGTGACATGCTTCTATGTGCTCCAGGTCCATCTCTATCCCCTTGCTTTGGAGGAAGGACGCCACCTGTTGCTCTACCGAGCGGGTCTCCTCGTCGCTGGGCTCCCCGACGTTCCCGGCCACCGCGCGCGCGTACGAGCGCGGCTTGATTTTAATACCGCTGATGACCACGTCGTTCGTACGGGTGTACTGCTCCAGCTCATCCACCCGCCGCTCGAGATCCATGATCCGTCTGTCCTTCTCGGCATTTTGGAGGCGTAGCTGTTTTACTTCCTCCAGAAGCCCCAGAAGCAGCTCCTGCTGCGCCCTGACTGCGGCCACGTCTCCGCACAGCGCTCCGAGGGAGGTTTTAATGTCCTCAACCTCCTCTGGTGTTGGGCCTTTCTTGGGTGGCATACTGAAGCGAGAGCATGAGGTGGCCACCACGAGGGACCCGGAAGCGGAATTTCTGATGATGGCGCCTGGCTAGGCCTGCTGGCTGATGGTGGAGCCTGGCTGTGGCCTGCTGGCTGATGGTGGAGCCTGGCTGTGGCCTACTGTGGCCCTTTGTGATACCTGCTGGTGAAAAAGCAAATGATTTCAGGGTCGTCAGCTGACAACGTTGGAGTGACTGAGCTGAGGTTCCCTTAAGAGGGAAGGGGCCGGTGCTTTGACAGAATTCCCGTGGGAACACCAAAGCTACATCACAACACTTTGGCTCTGACAAACCACACAGATAACTTGCAAATGGAATGAAAGTTTGCGTCTCCAGAATGTTTTTAACGAGTCTCCCTGGAGTGTCGCGTAATGACTGTGACTCCAGAAAGCAGAGAGAGTGCATGTGTTCGGTCTGCATGCAGCTTTTTGCTTTCTTTTGCCCGTTTATGCACCAGTAGCTCAAGGGACTCAGACTGTCTGCAGAAAGGCATAAAAAACTACAAAACTGTGAGGAACGGCAGAGCCGGGAGGAGGAATCCACTTAATGTTAAATCACTCGTAAAAAGTTACATAGAAAATATAAATCGATAAACTCACACAAACATAAAGAATGCTGACATTTTCTAACTGATGAGATACAAAAACAGATTTTAATCAAGAGCATTTTTAAGGGTCTGTGTCTTTTGTCCTTGAAGTGTGAAGTAAGTTTATGTTTCGAGGCACATTTTGCATATTTTCCTTACTTTATACTTTCACTATAGTTTATGTCCTTAAACAATTTGAAACAGAAAAAATGCAAAAGTAACAAAGTCAATGATTTAAGTGACTTGATTAAGTGATTTAAGTGACTTGTGAAAAGAAAAAGATTGTACAGAGTTATGAAAGGCAGAGCGCTCGAAACAAAGAAATGCTTCAACTAAATGATTAAATCGCACCCTAACATTGGATAACGTACGACAGAGAGAGGTAGCTGATTATCTGTGATGACTAAAGCAACAGAAAATCTTTTTCCAGCTCTAGTTTTCTTAAAATGGCTAAACACGGTGCTAACTGTAACGAATTCTGCCTCCAAATGGTGTCGTCAATGCAGGAAATCAAAGAAGACCAAAGCTGACCTAAACACAGACTGTCCAAAATATTAAACATGATCCTAAAACAGGTATCTGCATATGAATATGTAAATATATCTTTAAGCTTGGGACAGGAGTGAACAGTGTTCTGGTTTCAGGCTGCTTCTGCACTGCTGCGATCCTCATTGTTTTAAGTGATTCCAAATAAAATAGCTCAGCTCTCACGTTACAGTTTTTCCTGTGGATGCAGAAGAAAAGCTAAGTTTAGTAAATGATGCTACATTGCTTCTGTCTTGATGTAAGATCAGTCATCAAGGATACATTCGGTTAGCTAACGTATCCTAACATAAACTTGGTGTTTTGATACTTTTAGGGTGCCTGTCCTTTTTCTGTGCTTCCCAGCTAAGACGTCGATTACTACAAACTATAGATCCTATCATTAGCTGGCTAACGTTCCCAGATAGCAGCCAAAAAGTATTCAGTCACCTCTCCAAGTCACTGAATTCAGGTGTGAAAATCAAGCACCTGCTGCAGACTGCTTCTACAAACGAAAGAACGACACGAGGAGTGTCGGCGTGGTACCGTGATAGGATGAAACCTGTGCAAGTCCAGTCCTGAAATTTCCTCACTACTAAATATTGCACATTTAGCTGTTAGAGGTTTTCTACCAACGTGGAAGCGATGGGCAATGACAGCACCCGAGCCGTGACGTGGTGGCCGGTAAAATCAGAGCAGGGTCAGGCTCATAGAGCAGAGGCGGTCGCTACAGACCTCCAACCTTCACGTGGCCTTCAGATTAGCTGAAGAACATCTTTATCATCTAAGCCTTTCCTCACCAGGACAATGCAAAGCTTTGGATGCAGTGGCGTACAGCACGCTGCCAGCGGACTCCAGAGAAGTGGACGAGTCTGTGTTTGGCAACAGTTCAGCACTGTGGCTGGATGTGCTGCTTTCTGACATCTTTCAGCCTGCTTCATTTTGTCAGACAGCTTCTATTTAAGTCATTTCTTTATTCAGCTCAGCGTCATTTATTCTAAAAAGTCCAGTTAATCACAGTTAGTGAGCAATTTAACAAGAAGGGGCAATTACTTTTCCACACAGGGTCAGGTAAGCTTGTTTTTCCCCTTAATAAATGAAATCTTCATTTATAGACTTCATTTTAAATTCCCCCGGTTATCTTTGCCAAATATTAAAATTGGACAGAGACAGGAAGCAGGTAAATAGTCAGTACTGACTCATTTTATATTTATTACTCAGGTTAACTTTCTCAAATACTAAAATTTATTTGATCATCTGAAACGTGTAAGAGTGACAAAAAGAACAACTAAGAAACCAGTAAGGCAGGAAGTACTTTTTATTTCTGTTTTTTTAATTAGTCTATTTTTTAACAATATTTTAAAAGCATGTAGTGCTGGCAGTGTTGGTCAAGTTACTTGAAAAAAGTAATCAGTAACTAATTACCAATTACCTCCCCAAAAAAGTAATCCCGTTACTTTACTGTTTACTTATTTTCAAAAGTAATTAATTACTTAGTTACTTAGTTACTTTTTAAAAACACGATTTACAACCTGAAGAGGTGATAAAGCGATAGATCTTTCAGCCCAATTCTACTTTTTCTGCATAATCCATCATACAAAATGTAATCAAATGGAAAAGTCTCTTTTTAAAACTTGTTTTATTAGTTTTAATCTTTTAACTTTATGCATCAAGCAAAAATTTAATTATCTGCAACATTCTCTGACTGGAAGAAATTAGTTTAACATTTAAACCTATTTTCTGCACATTCCAGCACATAAAATAAAATATTTTTTGTGTTTACACTCAGTCTTTCAAATAGATGCAAGTAAAACACAGCAGAAAATAAATAAAGTCAAAGACTCAGCGGTCCTGTTGCTCTATTTTCACCTGTAAAGCAGGAGTGGGGTAGGCGGATGTTTACCCTGGTGCAGGTGTGCCGCGGTCAGTGGAAGAATCCAGTTTCTCTGTGAATTTCCCATTACGTCGTAGCTACTCGGTGCTTGTTGGAAGTTTAGGGTTTTTTTTCGCTGTAAAAAGAAGTTTTCTTCCCACGCACAGCGGACACTAATGTTTTTGTCACTTTTTATGGAATCAAACTCAAAGTAAGGTCAGTACTTCCACGCTTTAAACGCTGCACGCTCATACTCTCTCTGCACTCGATATATGATCCATTGTTGATCTGCACACAGCTGTTGTCACGAACGGCGCACTCGCTTACGTCACTGTCGTGAGACATTCTTGCAAAAAAAAAAAATCACGGTTTCAGTAACGCAGCGTTCCTACGGGAAAGTAACGGTAATCTAATTACCGTTTTTGCAATAGTAATCCCTTACTTTACTCGTTACCTGAAAAAAGTAATCAGATTACTGACCATCTCTGGGTGCTGGTAGGTGGATTTAGTTTATTTTGAACCGAGCAGAGCTTTTATTACCTCCAGACCATAAACAGCATAAATAGCAGGCGCATCCAAATGAAACACAGTGATGATGAACTGTTTAGCAGTATTTCAGTGTTTTGGAGAAATCACTGAGGATTGGAAGATGGAAGGAAGTGAATCGGTTGTCTGCCTTGCTCTTTCAAGCTGTGGTGACAATCAGAAACAACAGGAAGCTGAGCAGCAGAGAGAAAGGCGATTATAATGAAACTGGAAGAACATCTCGCTTCTATAAAAAAAGATTATTCTGCACAAATTCTCAGCCTCCATTTCTACTCAGTGTCAAAAACAGATTTGGTGCCATAATTTTGTTTGTATTCATTCATAATAATTAAATAAAACATACTCTGATAATACTCATATAGTAATTTCAGTAGTAACCCTGTTTAAATAAAGGCATTGGACCAAAACACATGTCCAAGCCACAGCAGCAAAACTGCTTGGAGGCAGAGTGCTGCACAAAATGGATTTATGAACCAAGTCACAAACATCCTGAACACTAAATATATCTTTTTTATCCCTCTGCTAAAAACAAGGCATTACCACTTTCCTCAGTGTTATGCTGCACGGAACATTTTGTGTGTCGCTGATGAGATAAATGAGGGGATAGACCAGGGGTGGGCAATCCCAGTCCACGAGCGCCAGTGTCCCTGCAGGTTTTAGATCTCACCTTGGGTCAACACACCTGAATCACATGATTAGTTCAGGCCTCTGGAGAACTTCAAGACATGTTGAGAAGGTAATTTATCCATTTAAATCAGCTGTGATGGATCAAGGACACATCTGAAACCTGCAGGGACACCGGCCCTCGTGGACTGGGATTGGGGACCCCTGCCTTAGACAAACGGCAACTTTCCTCTAATGCAGGGGTGGGCAACTCCAGGCCTCGAGGGCCGGTGTCCCTGCAGGTTTTAGATGTGTCCTTGATCCATCACAGCTGATTTAAATGGCTAAATTAGCTCCTGCAGTTCTCCAGAGGCCTGGTAACGAACTAATCATGTGATTCAGGTGTGTTGACCCAAGGTGAGATCTAAAACCTGCAGGACACCGGCCCTCGGGGCCTGGAGTTGCCCACCCCTGCTCTAATGGACACTTGAGGTTGACTTCAGAGGTGAGTAACTTCGTTCTGACATACCTTTGAGTCCTAGCCAGACTTAAAGTCAGTGGTGTGACGGCTGTGTCAACAGGACGAGGAATAGCAAATCACTGTCTGGTTGGCCTTAACTTCCCTTTGCTAATTTAAGTGACTGGAGTGGACATTTGGCTTTGGTACATGTCCAAGACGTTTGGGTTTGGTGAGTAAGGTTCTAGCACATAACCAAGCTTACTGAGCTTATAACTTGTCCACTACCCACAGCTTGAGCCTGAATTCGATGGTTGGAATGCAGACCAAAGGTCCACCAAGTCCTAACATTACTCAGCACCTGTATCCTGATTCACATAACCTCTAACATACAGGATATAAATATGTGTGGCAAGGTTAGCTCAACTGTATCGTCTTAGCCTCCTGCACAGGTTTGGGCTCCTTTCCCATTAAAGAGGTGGCACTCCATGTCCAAAGCCAGAAATTGGGCACCAAGGTCTCCACCTTCAAGTGCTGTCCAATACATTAAGCACCAGGCCGTTATGTTTCCTTATGCAGGGGCTGTCCCCACAGGAGGAAAGACCCACGTCGTTGTTCAACCTGAACCTGGTTGAACCTCATGGGTTAAGGCTCGGCCGATAGGCGGTCTCAAATGAGTCTCTCCCCCAGTGTGGGCTACCAGTTTGCCTTGGGAGAATCTACCAGGGACAAAATTCCCCACACAACAAAGGTCCACCACAATAAAGGTGTGTGTGTGTGTGTGTGTGTGTGTGTGTGTGTGTGTGTGTGTGTGTGTGTGTGTGTGTGTGTGTGTGTGTGTGTGTGTGTGTGTGCGCGCGCGCGCGCGTGTGTCTACAATATTGTATTTTATCAAATTAGCACCGTGCACACTATTTGAGGCCAATAGTTTTATTTTCTGAATACAAATATGAACATGTCCCAGTTTTGATTTCACAATAGTGTCATGACTGCACCAGTCTGGTAATTCAGTCACTCAGTCAGTCCATAAATTAGCCTCTCAGTGACACGTCCAGTTTGTCAGCCAGCAGGCCAGGATTTCCATCTGCCAGTCACTGATTACAAATTCAGATGCACTTTAAAAAAAGTCTGACGAAAAGTGACATAATTGTCAGGCAATAGCTGACAGACGCGTTTCAGCTTTTCGGCTCTTTTACTCTTTGTTGGTCTGTTTTACTGACTGTTTGGCTACATTTAATCTGCTCGTATGTGATTGGTCAATAGCACTTGGGACTACAAACAGAGATCAGAAAGCAGAGGGTATAGAAATATTACCCCTTGCTTACAAATGATCCATATTCATGTGTAGAGTCTGTCTATAGAGATCGTGTTTGCATATGCTGTGCTGCTGTTTGATGTCTGCAAGCTCGTGTGAGGCGTTTGCGCCACAACTCAATTAAAAATAATGGTACTGTAGCACGTTTGCACAGGCCGTTTCCCACAGTATACTCTGCACACCACTGGGCAAACAGGTCAGAACTGTTCCAATTAAGCATGTTTGTTATGTCTGATTAGACATGCTTTGATGATAATTAATCAGGGGGAATACAGCAGTGAAATGAGAACAATGTCAGTTATCTTTTATTGCTGCTTCCAATTCCACAGAGCCGCTGAAGAAAAGACAGCTTCAAATTGCAGGTCTTGACATTGTGATGCATTTTAGCTTTGTTCTCATCCCAGCGTCATCCGAGTCAAAGTTGATGTGTGCAGGATTCGCGCTCTGATTGCTCCTTAACCCCTGCTAGTGTAGGGCTGTGCTGTGCTGGCACAGTGTATGTTCAAATAAGCCCTCAAATATCAGAGCAGTACTTAGAAACATTATTCGGTTAGACAAAAGAAACCTGATGAGGTGAAAAGAGTGTTTTTAATTTTTCAAGGCTTCCTCACTGAAAGCTGCTCTTCAGCCTAGCGCACCACAGATACGTCAGCCTTCCTGATGTGAACAATTACATTATTATTATGACTCAAAAACAAGACATGTATTAAGTTCAAGTTCAGAATTTTAAAATCTGGATTCTAAGTCATCTCCTTGATTTTTGCAAACTGTTTAGAGTAGAAGGATTCCCGACATATTTTAGTGAAACTATATTACAATATGGAACGAGGGCTCTCGTTGGCTATCGCACTCTCTCACAGAGATGTGCACCTCTAACAGGTTCAACATGGGAAAGACGAGTCATGTCAGTAGTCGAGGGTCCAGCTATGACTTATTTCAACCTCATTTAAACTGAAAGTGAGATCTGACTGTGTGTTAGACAAAACAGGCCATGGAGTCATATATTACCACCACAACATTAACTTACCCTAAAAACCCCTGTGTTACGGTCCTGGGGCAGTGACCCAGTGGTTTTGGTTTTTGTGCTTTTACCTTTGATTTCATAATGGTTTGTGACTGTTTGGGTTTTCTGTCCTAGTGTTTCTAGCTCCCTAGTTTCGTGGTACATCCTGAGTTCTGATTTTTAGGTTTTGTTATTTGACCTCCCAGAGTTAATTCTGTGCTCCCTCTGTTCTGTATCATCCCGACTAGTGTAGTCAGGTCTCTGTGTAAAGCCCGCGTCTCCGAGTCTGTGTCTTCGCGTGTGTTTGGAGTTTCCTGCTTTATTGTGAAAGTCTGTGGTTATGCCAGTGTGTTCAGGTTGCGTTTCCCCTGCCTCCCTCCTGTGTGTAGTTTCCTCGTTCCCTTCTGTGTATTTATAGTGCGTGTTCACTCGTGTTAGTTGCTTGTCCGTCTGTGTTTCTTCCCTGCGTTCTCTCCCGGAGTCTTCCCTTCAGGTTCGTTTGGTTAGTCATCCCCAGTTTAGGTCACCTTCAGGTTTTGCTTTGCTCGCCGTGTTTCTGTTTGTACCACCTGTGTAAATAAACGCTCGCTCACTTCCAAGCCAGAGCCTGCTTCAGGATCCTGTCTCAAACTCCTCACACGTCGGCCCCGCAGCCGTGACACCTTGTTGGTTACTGCTGTGGTTTCTGCAGTTATACAGAGAGTACGAGGTTATGAATGTGATATAAACTAGAGATGGACCGATCCGATATTACGTATCGGTATCGGTCCGATACTGACCTAAATTACTGGATCGGATATCGGAGAAAAATAAAAAATGTAATCCGATCCATTAAATATCACGAAAGCACCTCACAAAACTTGCAACACGCCGTAACTCACCTCAGAACGTTAGCACGTCGGAGCAGTATGCATCACGTGATAGAGCGGCTGTGGCATGCGGGACCTGTCGGTGGTCTGGATAGCATGTGGAGCTTCGCTAGCAACCCGGCATTTCATCTCCGACAAAGTTATCCCCGAGAGAAGTAAAGCAAGTGTGTAAGTCCATCTCTGAATGTTTGTAAAGCATTCCTGCGTTAAGCTTAACAAACGATATATGGAGCGACTGCCTCTTCTTGCTGCTACTTCAATCATGAAACTGCTTAACGATCAGCTGATCGGCTTTTCTGTCGCGAGTCCGTGTCTCTTGTTTGTTTTTGGCCCACTTTGCACCAGAAAGAGGAAACCAGCGGCTGAACAACAGCAGCACGTTTAAGCTTGATCAGCTGTTGTTAGAATTTATTTATTATTACTTTCTACTCGAGGATCTTTTTCTACGTAGCTGACGCTGGTAACTGTGCAGGGGCGGATCTAGCAAAGTTTAGCCAGGGGGGCCGATAGGGCATGAACAGGGAAAAGTGGGCACAAAGACATACTTTTCTTTCTTATTCTCATTTAAAATGTCGAGCTTTTAATAAATAATTATCTGACACCCAAAGTTTTAATTTGATGTAAAATGAATAGAAGTCCATTACTGTATATAGTGACTATTAAGTCTAATATATATACCCTAGTAAGCTATAGTACTTTTTCCTTTGGGAAGGTACCATCTGTGCAGTCTGCAATTTTGTTGAAGAAAGATGTTGAATCTATTTAATATTTCTTGAAAAATAATTGATTTCTGTGCATTTTTTTTCGCACTGCATCAAATTAAGGTTGATTATGTTGATTAAGCATCATGAGGTGGAGCGTGGGGGGTGGTTCCCTATTTTTTTATTTATTTATTTTTGTTGTTGCTGGGAGTTGGAACCCTATTAGTTAGGTTGCTTAATATTTCTGCTAAGTACTCTTTAAAATACCAGAATAGGGAGGATGGTGCAGGTTTAAGTTTATTAGATTGATCAGTATTGCTGAACTATGAAATATTTTTTTTGCATACAGGTATAACAGAATAGCTTTAGTGTAGTTGTTGTTTTAAACTTGAGTATGAACTTATACAAAATGCAGCAAGATATTTAAAAAACAGTTGTGTTGATTAAAAAACACTATATCGGATTCATATCGGTATCGGCAGATATCCAAATTTATGATATCGGTATCGGTATCGGACATAAAAAAGTGGTATCGTGCCATCTCTAATATAAACACAGCCTAAGCTTTAACAATGTGTGCACTGTTGCACGACGTGTATTGTGTTAATGGTAAACTTAGCATGATGATGCTGCAGAGGAATGATCAGCCTCTGTTCACACATCATCTGTTGCTGCACTGAATCCAAGAAAAGACAGTTGTTGCATAGATAGCACCCACAGACACCCCTAGAATTGTAAAGTGTTTTCTAAAGAGTGTCTCTCCTCACTGCTCTGTCATAACGTTACCTCAGAGCTCGCAAGAGCATCTCAGCTTGAGCTGACTCTCTGTCCACCATAACACCTGAGAGCCACTTTAAGTGGACACTTTGTACATTTATTGTAGCTCAAAGTATCACTGAAACACACCAATTTATTAGCCGATGTTTTCAATGAATGACTCAGTTTGGGATAAATGGACAGTTTGGAATCGTCACTCAAAAGGAGGAAACAGGGGGAGGGGTTACACCCCGGACAGGACAGGGCATCATAGGGCTAACGGTAAATGTAGTCACGCTACATCATTAACATTATTGTGTGCTTAGAAAACAAAAGGAAATTTGAAATACTGTATTTTCATAAGAAAAATGAAAAAAGTCGCATGCTAAGGCTACGTCCACACCGGCCCGGACAGATTTGAAAACGGCGTTTCCTTCCGAAAGCGCGCCGCGTCCACACTAGTGTTTTCGGTCTTTTTCACACAGTTGTGCGTCCACTTTGAAACTGCTGAAAACATTACGTTCCAGTCCTGCGCATGCGTGAAGCGCAAGAAGATTCGACCTGCCTCATTTCCGTCTGCCGCTTATTTACTTTCCGGCTCTTTGAAACGTTGCAGCAAAATGTGGAGGAAAAGCAGCGAGTTTTTTAAATGGACTCACAATGAGGTGGAGTTGTTGCTGCGAGTAACACAAAAGTACAAAGTTGCAAAAGCGAGTGAGAATTAAAGAATTTGAAGAAAAGCTCTCAGGAGCGCGTGCAGGCTGATATTCATCTTTAATAGGGCTGTCAAACAAAACAGCTGCTGTGTAACGCCCTCCGCTGTCTTTGTTTAATTAGTCACATGACTGCATCACATGACTAACATGTGTCATCGTTTTAGAAAGTCTCTGTTTTTGCTGTCCACACTGCGACACAAACGCACCATTTCCAAATGTGTGCGTTTTCGAGAGCGTTTTGAAAACGCCGTCTCAGCGTGGACGGGAGGCCAAACCGGAGAGAAAACGATGACGCATTAGTCGAAAATGCAACAGTGTGGACGTGGCCTAAATTGACAGTGTTGGCTGGAGACAGACTGAAAGGCTGAGCGGACCTATTCAAGCCTCTAATTCAAGCTTGAAATCCCAGAGGTCACCAGGGTCGCAGGCTGGACCTGCAAATGTTCATGGTTTAAACACACAAATTCTTTCTTCTTTGGAAAATGGAATAGATGGAAATTTGACTGTGGAAATCTTTATATCTTTATATCTAGTCCCATTTACATCTCACTTTTACAATAAAATTTGGTATGATTTATATTGTATATTTCTTCTTTCTTTGAAACAAACCCACTTCTGCTCAGTTTGTTTTGGAGTCTGTAACAGTCCCTGAGTCCAGGAGGAGCTGAGCAGAGGCTCTTGTGGAGCACAGACTTCCCACGCCTTGTTTTCATCAGCCTCATGACCAACCTGAATTTAAGGACCAGCTCCAGCTGCCAGTCTCTGCCAGACGGTCTGTCTCCACAGTGTGTGTGAACTCCTGTGACCGAGGTGTGGAATACCCACTCAAATCACTCTCCTGTCTCTGTCAAGCTGGTCCACCTCGCCTGGAGGCTCTCCCTGGTACACTCACCTCGCTTACTCACCAGCCTGCTCGCCCTCCGATCTCCTCTCCTGTGGAAAAACAAACCTCTCACTCAGAAAGCAACTCTCTGCGCTCCAAGTGAGCAACGATATTCACATTCACACTCACCAGCTGGACTTTCCTCACGGAGTGTCTGTGTTTGGAATAATCCCCGTCTCCTGTCTTCTACAGCCAGCGGTCCCCAACCTTTTTTTCTGCCACGGTCCGGTTTATGCCCGACAATATTTTCACGGACCGGCCTTTAAGGTGTCGCGGATAAATACAACAAAATAAAACTAGTACCGGTACCGAAAAAAAGAAGATTTATTCATAACACACGTGAAAAGACCCAGGAAAACGAGTAAACGATAAAAACGATAACAAAATAACGCTGAAAACCCTGAAAACCATACATTTCACACCTGAGCCTCAACTCTCGCGGCCCGGTACCAAACGACTCACGGACCGGTCCGAGGCCCGGGGGTTGGGGACCGCTGTTCTACAGTATCTCCTTCCATGATCGGACAGGTTTCCCAGAGCCTCCTCAGAGTCATCCCGTACTGTTGCAGTTCCTGTAAAATACTTTTAAAACTGATCATCATGAGTCCACCAGCTCTGTCTGAAACATTACAGTCATTACATTTGGTGTGAAACTAACAGCACTTCAGAAAACCAAGCAAGTGTCACTGCAGCCACTGTCTCTGCTTTCATGCTGCATTCTGTTTAATCGTTTCCCACTTGTCAACCAATCACCATTCAGGATCTTGGGAGACTGCACTGGAGCATATCTGATGTAAGTGAAAATTCCTCTCCAACAGTCATGCATGGTGGTGGTAGTGTAACAGTCTGGGGCTGCGTTGCTGCTTGACAATGGTTGAAAACAGACCAGCAGGGCCACCTCGAAGACCTCAAAGGCTTTGGAGTGACCTAGTTGAAGTCTGGACTCAAATCAGATAAACTGCCTTGGCACGACCTTAAAAAGGGTGTTTGGACTGAAAACCAAAACCAGTGTGGCTGAATTAAACCAATTTTGCAAAGAAAAGTGTCCAAAAATCCTCCACAGTGATGCAAAAGAGTCACAGCCATAAGGCAGGGAGACGTAGGAGAGGAAAAAGCAACTAAAAATTGAAACCAAGCACACCATTATTTTTCTTGTGACATTACCAATAAGTTTGATGTGTCACATGACCCTCTTCCTATTGGAAAAAACAAAAGTTCTATCCAAGATGGCCGACTTTAATTGGCCACCATGGTCACCGCCCATCTTGAGGAGTTTGCCCCCTCACATATACTAATGTGCCACAAACAGGACTTTAGTATCAGCAACCATCCCCATGTTATTACGCTGTATCCATATAAATGGCCCACCCTGTATATTTCACCACAAAGACAAAACACAGAAATCTAAATATTTCCCACTTCTGCTCATCCACAGAATGAAGCGTGTTGAGTTAGAATAATTGGTGCAGGTTGTGAGCTGGGTGAATGTACTGAGAATCAGAGTAAGTGGCAGAGTTGGCGCCTCAGCGAGCACCAACAACTTCAGCTTTATCTTCTCTTGCTGATAGGAGCGAGTGGGTCCAAGTCATGCAGATTGTGTGTATTAAAGCAGCCACTGCATAAAATTGCTGAACTGTGTGTAACGCATGCGCACACACACAATCAAACGTAGTACAGCAAAGACATTTATTTTCAGAATCGGCACAACAGTGGACTGTTTATCTTGGAAAAATGTTAAATCTACACTTTGAATGAATTATACCCAAAGTGTGCAGCCACACTTTGAAAACTCCTCTGCTTAATAATATTTCTGTCTTGTTTGGATGCTAAAATTTAAGTGCTTATTTTGCTTTAAAACAAAACAGAGGCAGTGCATCTTAGTTTCTATGCTTTTTCATATGCTGGACGGAAATGCCTCTTCAAACATCTACTCTCATTGACCGTATAATGAACTCCAAAGCGAATTCTGTTTTCCAACACTGAGACTGTTTCCTGGGAAAGTAGAGCAAGCAAATTTTGTGGCTGCTATAAAAACATACAATACACAATATCTGGTAATGTCGACAGTGGCTCCAAAGAAAAGCAGCGTTTTTCCCTAGAGCCTAGTACCTGGGTGGTATGAATAGAAAAGGAAATATCGAATGAAAGATGATGAAAACATAAAACATGTAGTGTTTGGCCTCATCAGCGAGCTTCTACGACTACAGAGGTGAAACTCCCATTGCTTTCAATATATTCTCTTTCCAAAGTGTGTACGTGGACCAGCAGCAATGCATACATGAGATTTGGCAGCCAGTTTAAATAAATATATATATCTATACTACCCTTTGTATGATTCAGATTTCTTTGTACTTTTCCATTAGAGAGGAGAGGTGAAACTTTCTTTCTCTGTGATGAAACAATGAATTCATGAAGCTGAAAGACAGTCTGGAGTGATGCTGTGATGCAAAGAAAGGGGGCTGGCTTTGAGTGCATCCTCAACCTGATCTAGCACTTGAGCTAAGAGAACGAGAATCTTCAATTTAAGTGACCAATTTGGATACCTGATGATTTCCTCGTCTGTTTCAGTGGTTATTGATCGACCTCCAGTTTAGTCTAAAAAGTACTAAATGAAGTATTTTACCAGTAGAGAACATTTCTTTCCTAACCTGGTTCTGTCCAAATTACTATAATGCGCCTTATAGTGCGGAAAATACGTATTTATTTAATATACACTGAGACAGCTTGTGGACGTTTGCCAACACCTTCTGTTTATTAAATGGCTCTGACAGCGTGACAGTGGACGCAGCAGGGGTCACATGCTGAAACTAACAAGCACGAGTGAAGCAAAAAGCCTTTTCAGATGTTTGTTTTATTTCGTCCACTTCAGCCGACAGCCTAATGGTTCAGTTCAATTATATTTTTAAACCTCTTAGTGCGTGACTACCAATAGTGTAAGTGGCAGGGCATCTCCCGGCACCATGCAGATAAATGCTCTGCCTTCTAAAGTCCTATTCATGTTTTCCAACTATCACTCTGTCAGTGCTTTCAGAACACATTCAGGCACTCGAGCCAAGACGCCACAGCGCGCCGTGCAGCCGAACATGTCATTGTTTGTAGCAGCAGGCAGACATAACAAACGCTGACCATCGTCAACATCAACTTCTAGAGTGGCTGCAAAAAGCATGAATGCCATGAAAAAGCTAAATGTATCTTAAACTATCACTGATGACTGCAGCTCCTAAGTTATATCTGCACGACATCTTTAAATACCTCGACAAAAGGAGTTCTGCAAGACTTAAGACGTTGCTGCTACTAATAATAATAATCTTTTAATAAGCATTTTAGCTGCAGAATCACTGTTAAAGTTAACAAACTGAAAGCACTGCTTTACCTAAATCCTAATGTCCTCTGGGAGCTCATCCCTCTTTCACATGTGGTAAAGAAAGAGCGCCGCAGACGGGAGCTTCTGTACATTCAAGTCCCGTATATGGAAATCAAAGCTTAAACTAAGTCCACTGTAATCCCTCTGCCTTCATTGATAGCAGGCTTGTGGACTTATTATGCTAAAGCTCACTGTTTATACAACAACAGATGAGAATGGCTGCCTTGTCAAATAATTACCAGCAACAGTCTTGAGACGTGTGTGTGTGTGTGTGTGTGTGTGTGTGTGTTACACACAATGTCAACAACACCCATTATTGACAGTGTGCAGGCTCATTAAACATTTTGAGGTAGCCCTTCGCTTGTCAGGTTCTATTTTCATCATTTTAATGGTGCTCTAATTTGTCCAGCGAATCCTGTGGCGTTCCCGTAAAAAGAAAGCTTAACTGATTTATGTTGTAGCTGTTTACCGTGGGGAGCGGGAAATTATTCCCTACTGATTTTAATATCAAAGTACGTTTTTTTTTTTTTTTTAAAGAGGGCTTTTAAAAAATGCAACAGGTGATATTGTATTATTAACAGGTTTGTGACTCGAGGGTCGGGGAAAGGAAAATATAAAGAAGGGCTGATACACTGTGTCTACTGCGTACGCGCACACAGCTTAAAGGCACTCTGACGTTCCCACCTGCAAAGTCCCCCCTGAGTTCGACAGGAAAATAGACCAGGCATCAAGCTTATGGACCGTGACAGCAGAGTCATGATCTCACACTTATTTATAGTTCTGATTTGGATGGACTGAAGCAGCCGGAGGCAGGAGAGGAAAATCCAAACATTAAATGTAATGAATATCATATTTGATGTGTGGCAGTCAGATAACAGCAAAGACGTTAATCAGAACATAATAAAGTTTTTTCTTCAGTCTGAGTGAATAAACTGTGTTGCTTGTGTTATTGTTAAGCTCTCCTCATTACTTGAATGATTATGTTTTATCCCTGTATTATAACCTTTGCCTGCTGCTGCAGAGGATTTACAGCAATATTGGATTTTTTTCATATTAAACTCCTTGTTGCACAGTGAGAAGCACCAATTAGAATTTAGCAAACAGCTCGTTAGGTTTGTGGCTTCGAAGCCGTTCGGTAATAACTGAAGTCTCCTCATTGATTTTTCAAACTGTCCAAAAAAAGTTTCAGTAAGTTAGTGAAGCTATAAATGTTGAGCAGTGGGAGCTTCTCTGATGGCACCTGTAGATACCTCCCACCAAGCCTAGCCTCTGAAAATCAATAACCTGAACCTTGTGTCAGATTCAACAGGACAGATGACTTCACTCACTGAATGTGTGCCCAGTGCTGCAGGGTATATATTCTGCATGTGATATGTCGCTCCTAGACGCTGAAAGGTGTGCCGTTTCATAAATAATAAATATGCATCGTTCTTCTTTAGCCTTCCGAGTAATGACTGAGTCGCTGAGAATAATCACTCAGGTTTGGAAAATGCCTTTTTTCCCCTCCTTCCACATTCTTCTGCCGCTATGAGCCTCCAGGGGCCCACCGGCTCGATGAAATCACAGAGCCTTCTGCTGAGGCAGGTTGAAAGGTTTTCTCTTTGCATCAATTTGAACACGACTCTCTAACTTCTCCTGTAGTTCATTAATAATATTTCTCGGTTGCAGCCCCCAAAGAGCACTCTAGAAGCTTCTGATGTGAACCAAACCCTTCTGCATCAGTGAGACATTAGCACAGGAAGAGAATACAGGAGGTTTTTATACCTGTGAAACACATCTCACCTGATGCCAGATTAACCTCCTAAAATCCGAACTCTTCCACGGCAGCACTTTTAATTTCGTTTTTATTTTTGGTCGTATTGGGGCCCAATGAATATTTAAAAACAGCCACATGAGGATATTCATTTAAAATGTTGATAGAACAGTAGCAGTATAACGTCCTCGTAAGTGGATATCAGGCCCTTGTAGAGCAGAATTGAGTATTTTGGTCTAAATAACCCAAAATGTGACGTCCACGTATGTGGACGGCAGGTCCTAGGAGGTTAAAGAAACGTCCACAGAAGAGTTGAAGGAACGACCCAGTTTGAAGGGAATACAGGAGGTCGTTGCTCTGCTTTGGATTTGAGCTTGCATTATATTTTATATTTTTATATTTTCTTTTTTTGTCTTGGTTTTTCTCACACCGTGTCAGTATTTTTGAAAATACTGCATTTTGGATTCTGCAAATTAAAATGCATTTTGTAAAATTAAGTCAGTTTTGATTGGAAACAGTCTGAGTCAGTTGATCATGAAATCAAGGGTTAGGCAGCAGTGAGACAACCACAGATGCTCTTCAGTGTTGTTGTTCAAGTTTGCATTTTAAAGCCTGATTTCCCTGCGTTCCCCTTTTTCCTTTGAACACAGCAGTAGTATAACACTGTACTGGGTTGCTGCGGCACAAACGATTCATGCACTTTAAGTAAGATATCAGCCATGGCTTCTGCAGAGGTGCACGCTTTTGTTAGACCTGAAGCTCTGCCACAGAGACAAAGCAGTCAGTCGTGCCCTAAAATAAATCATCCAATTCGTTCCTCTCTCCAGCAAGAGTCCACCTCTTACTGAAGAGATAAGGCATCACGATGCCCCGTGCTCGTGATATCAGATGTCTCGGTTACCATGGTAGAAAGGGTACAGACCATTTAATGTCAGGCTGAAGTGAAGTCAGACATTTATGTTCTCACATCTGCCAGAGACGTCTGCGTCACAGACAGCTTCTGCTGTTTCTGTGAAAATCAGAATAATTTGACTTATCATGTTGCTTTTGTAAAAATTCAATAAATAAGCTTCTGTATTTGACTTTCTGCTCTTTCGAGTTTTTAGTTCAAAAATGTGGCATCTCTGACATTTCTGCTTTCCCACGCTGTCAACACTCCAGACGCTCGGTTAACCTCCCGAGTTCAATGAACCAATCAGCTGGTGGATATTGATCTTTAAATGTCATAGCTGTCTTGCATAAACCTGCACTTCTCCTATCGCCATGCAGATCTTCACCGAACTCCCAGCTGAAAGAGCGAGTCCTACGAATTTTCCTTCACCTCTTTATCTGAGCTGCGAGAGCCAGAATACCCTCTCTGCAGCTGAATGCACAGCAAATGAGCACATCACATAGATTTGAGCAATTAAATATGGTAACTGGTGTCGGAGCTCACCTCTGCACAATGATGCTATTTTACTCAGATTTACAGAAATGCACAGTCGAGCTTTATGAACTCCAATTACTTATAAAATTACAGATAAAAAGCATATTTACCTCCCTCCTAACAAAACGCACTGACCTGCAAACTTCATTGTTTCTCCTTCTTTAAAACCACATTTTACAGATCCTGTTTAGATGCTCAGACCATGTGATGGAGGTGTCGGGTGCAGACAGATTATAATGTACTACAGTTATTATATTTGTCCGGTAAATTCATTTTCATTATTATGAAACTGTACAAGATGACAAAAGTGCGGTTTATTTTCTCCCACTTCTTGTTTGCTAAGGGTACAGCATGTGCACCAACACCACAGAAACTAGAAATGATAGTACAAATGACCATACAGCACAATGTCCACATGCTGTTACACTATATAATCCTTCGGCCTGCTGAACCTTGTGTATTTTAGTACTAACTTATTATAACATTCGCTCTGTTCTTGATGAGTAATTTTATTATTTCAGCCCATAGTCTGCAATTTTCTAAAGGTTACGGGCGGAGCAGAGGCATTTCTGTGCAGAATTGTGACAAAGCTGGCATCATTTTAAAGGTTAGAAAATATATAAGTAAGGCATTAACTTCTGAACCCCTTGAAATAAAAGCTTCTTCTCAGAGTGCCTTCTCTCCTACTGCAGGGAGAACTATTTATTTGAATCATAAAAGTAAAATATGGAGCGTGCATTCATAGTCTTACTAGTAGATGTGCTAAAACATAGGTTGAGCAGCACAGAGGGCTTTTACTGCTTCTGCACATATTATGGGAGATATAATGGAGTGACGGTAATGTGCAATAAATTGATAATTGATATGAGAGATGATATGTAATCTGGTGGCTGTTTAAGAGCTTATTGATTTATACTTCATGGTAACAGCTTGGTGACAAATTGCAATGGTAGAAATGACAAACTGTCTCACTTGACTACTCGTCTGTGTACAGTGCACCAGTCCTGCTAAAAGCCACGTTTTGAAGCAACTCGCTATTAATGGAACGCTGACATCTGCAAAAAGTCACGCAAGTACCATTTAAAGGAGGGCTGGGAACGGTGATGCTGTGTGATTAGTCACGAATAAAAGCCTGAAGTTTAATTAAAGTCATCAGGCAATTAGGAGCCAGCACGATAGTGCTTTACAATGCATTTCTGTCTTGTCCATTACCCCGTCTTAATCAAAGAAATCCCCTCACTGATGTTATGAGCTATAAATGTTACCAGAGTATATGGGTCAGCCACACAGAGACTAGTCGTGAAATACAGCATTTGTCAATTAATTGCCAACATGGTATTAATTATTACTATGTTTACAGCTCTTATGCATGCTCCGAGGTTAAGCATAAAGACAACAGGTTGAAAACAGCATGTGTTCTTAGTATCACAGTACAACATTTTGTTGGGCGTATCAAAACGAATCATCTGATCTCAAAGTGCTTTAACTCTGCAGCTGTTCTCCGGTAACAATGGAAACACGTACGGCTGCACAGATTCAGGAGTTTCTCGTTGTTGCTGCTAAGTAGCACAATAACAGCAGTGTCTACATGTGTCATGCAACTGGAGCAGGAAACGTTGGACATGTACACAGACCAAACTTCCAGGGCCAGCAGTGTAACAAATGTTGCCTTTTGAATTCGAACGATGCTTTTTGAGATATCTTCTATATTTTACCGATATCCTGCTTCTGATGGTAAGCAGCTATTAATGCTATTAAGGTTGATTGATTACAGTGTGTGAAGGATGAGGAACAATAGCGAGGACACGGTGTGCTCGACGCAGACATGCTGTAATGGACTGTGAAAGCACAGAAGATGAAAAGTAACAGATGAGGAAAAATGAACTTGACCAAGTGCAGGGCTGCCGTGAGACTCGGGATTCATCGCAATGATTCAATAGTGTCAATATTTATTACTGTAGCTCCATTAGCGATGACTGTGGCTCATTAACATGGGCGCAGCTGCTCCCAATGACCTTCACCATCCCTGCTGGCTCTGTTGGATTTACATCAGATTGAATAAGATGTGTTGAAAACGAGAAGATGAAAAAGAAGAAGGAGAAAAGAATCTTTGCCAGAACACATGCAATTAGTCCTGCTGCATCTGAAGAGGTCCTGACATAAAATCGCAAAACTTTCCTTGCAGAAAAAAAGAAAAAAATCAATACTTGACAGTACATCACTGAGTTAAATCATAGTATTGGATGCCTCAGCTTTTCTTTTTCTTTTACATGCCCCTTGCTGAATTTGTTAGCCAAGCGAGTCAGTTACAGACGGGTCAAAACATAGAATTAGGTGATGGAAAAACAAGTCAAGCTAAATGAACAATGTTTTCAATTATATATGACTAGAGGCAAATGATTGAAGTTACACATACTTGAATCAACATTTAAAGCTCTCTCATTAATATGCTGCAGTGCGTTACAGTTTCTAGGATCTACATTTCTAACCTGGAGATCGTGACAAACTGTGTCACAGAGCAAAATCCATTATGTATGCAAATCAAATGACATATAACACATCTGCATAGTTGGAGCATATGTAGCCTAAATAAGCCTGCACAAAAATACTGAATGCATATTGGTATAAATACTGACAGTGAACAGTGCACAGTGTGGTGCTTGCAGAGATGGTCACTTCATCAGTTTTAGCTTTTTTTGCTGTTGCACGTAGAAAGTGTCCAGTTTAATATAGGCATGAATTGATTTCCATTTTATTGATTTCTGCCTGCTGTAACGTCCACTGTTGCCGGGTTACTCCACAATAATGCTGAATTTATGTACAGTATTGATCACTAATTACTTAAATATAACAGATGAGATCATTTTCTCAGTAATATGGTTTAGCTTTATGTTGCAGAAGGTACTGAGACACTAACACATACCTTATAAAGTAATGACGACGGGCCTTAGAAAATGCATTAGAAAATGGACTTTTGTTATTTTATACTTGGCTAAGAAATTCAATATGTACTGTCTCTAAGCATCGTCCTAAAGCCGTGTGCCACCTGCTTGTTACCAAAGTGTCCTTACTATAGCAAGAGATTGTGTGGAGATTATGCATGTTTTCCAGAATCACCTGAAGATTAGCCCTGCAAACACGTCTGCAGGTGGAGGATTTGCCACATTTCCAGTGGAATCAGCACCCCAGCCTCTCTCATTCATTCAGCTATTGTGGCCAATAACACGCACACAGATAGCTTAAGAAGTATAATTAGCAGATGAGCCTTTGTGTGGCGTTGTTGCCTCTGCCTGAAGACATGTTGGAATGCAATTTGAATTGTTCATGCCAGGAGCCCGAAGCCACGAGTCAATCAGTGTCTCGGAGCCACTTTGGCAGCAGCTTGCTCTCACATGTTAATTAGTAACGACTTTCCCTTCTGGCTGCAGTGTGAGACAGCACAGCAAAGGTGAGATACTTGAGGGAAATATACAGGAAACTTCCAAGAGCTCAGCTTGGCGTTTGATCTGCCGGGATGGCTGTTATCTATTGTTCGGTTTCATTTGGTGGCAGTAAATGGAGATGAAAGTGGTGTATGCTGACACCTGCACTGCTGACAGCATCTTAAGGTGGCTCAGTTCTGCTGGGAAACTTTGACTTCATGCTCAAGTTAAATCTTCTCCAGTTTGATGCGATGTTTGAATACGCGGTGATGTTTGTAGCAAGAACCATTAAATGCAATGTGATTTCAGATTGATGATTGTTAGAGTGAATCGTTTGATTTTTTTTTTAGGTTTACTTAAAATAAATTGTAGCAATGCTGAGGCCATTTCCCCCAAACACATAATTCAGCAGTTATTAAAAAGCAGGCGCACTGTTTCTCAGCCTGACGACTGAACGCGTCGCTGCACTCTCTGTGTTTAATCGTACGGGTGAGCTTGTTGTCTGCCTTCCTCTGGTTTCAATGTATTCGTCCTGTTATTTATTCTGCTGTCTACTATTTATGTTTTATTCCAGCACAGTTGGTGTGGAGCACCTACAGTTTTGTTGCACATGGACAATGACAATAAATGTCTATTCTATCCTGTTCAGGCACCTCATCCTGTCTGATAATTAGTGGTTTTTTGCCTTTTTCGGAGGATGCGAAGAAATAAATGATTGAGAATTCTGCTGAATTTCAAAGCGCTGATTGCAGTGAGCCCCACAGAAGGCTGCATGACGCTCATTTTAATAAAGGCTCTGAGCTACACATGAACAAAATTTAAAACCGCCAGACGTGCTGACCTTTCATTGTGCAGCCATTTTTTTTCTTGTGCTCTTAAAGGGAAGAATGTGAAAGCCCTTGAGAACGATGGGAATTAGTTCTTAATTAAAGCCGGCCACACATTACACTGTCCGGTGCCCGTGGCGGTAAAATTAATTATTTGCAGGTACCGTTGAAGCTCTTGTTGATAATCTCAAACGAAGATGCTTTGATTCAAAACAGGGTCACACTGGAAAAAGAACCACCAAGCAATATCTTTGACGTGACACTGTTAAAGAAATAACCGATAATAACCATTGATTACTCTTCTCTGCTGTGTACGACTTCCTGTGTCACCGTTATGCTTTCAGCTTTGGGACTCGAGGGAAAAAATTACTTTCTGATGGATCCGCTCGCTGGCCTATAAGTGCAAATCTTTTCACGTTCAAGCATTTAAACCATTTAACGTAATGCCACATAATGTGGTCTGAAGTTGTAAGGAGCTCTGCTGTGTAATTAAGTTGTTAACTTGGACACAATCCACTAGTTAGAGCTGCCAAGCATATGATGAGATTTGTTTGCGTCTCTCTACAGTAGCTCTGCCGTCTAATGGTTACAGTGACTAACATCATTCCTCCTGTTGGTGCAACTACAAAGAATCTGCAGATAACTGAATAATAGGGCAAGCAGATTACTCAGGTACAAATGTAATTGTGAATGCATTATACATGCAGTGAAAAATACTGCAAGCCGTGCCATTATGAAACTAGAGTTACTTCAAACTGTGCAGGCATGTAGGATTCCAACTCTGTTATGTGTAAATTTAACCGGAGGTTGAAGAATTTCACACAGTGGCTATAATGAAAACACCAGCTGTCCACAGACTGCATAAAGTACCACATCGGTTGCACAAAGGTATAAAGGTAAGTCAGCAGGAGTGCAGTGCAAACAATCTGAATAAGACAAAGAAAACATGACCACTGATTCTCCGTATGCACAATGGTGGTCATGGCAACCGAGCAAATGTAACTCTTTTAAAATCACATTTTTCCAGGCAGTGATTCATAATTACTGATACTTACTGTAGTTTACAGTATTGACCAGATTATCTTAAACCAGTCAAACATGCTTCGTCTCTTTATCTTTTAATCATGAAAACACGTCTTTGTCACATTTATATTAACCATAGAAATCAAACTTGTGTAAAGGTGGCAGTTTTATTTATCTGTTTGTTGTTTTGCAGTTTTTTAATAAGGTCAAAGCTACAGGTACATCTGATTAATCTTATACAGTATACAGTATTCCTACAGTATAAATACTTATTAGATGCAAGGGTGAGAAAAGTACTCGACCTCTGCTCGGGCTGGTAACAATCCAAATCATTAGCTGAACTTTTGACATTTTCATTGTGAAACTGGCAAAATTGGATAGGCTTGCCTCCAGTTGTGGACGGCAAAGATGAAATTGAGCATTTCAGCAACAATAACTCAAATTATTACGGTCGTTCACAGAGGAAAGGTTGATTATTTGACAAAGCCTTGCTGCACAGGGTCGGGCTATCACATGCAGGATGCTGGTTGGCTCTCAAATTGCTGGATTTTAGAGAAACAATTTAAAAATGAACCAAATTGTAATGGCCATGCGAAGGACTCCAAAGATATCTGACACAGCAAAGCTTGTAGATTACTCTCTGTGCTGGTTATCATTCAACATCTGTCGGCCGTGGGACAAGCCAGGAACCAATCAGATAGTGGACAAGTGTGTCAACTAATCGGTGGTTTGATCTCTGGCCTCTCCATGTGTCCTTGGGCAAGACTGCAGCTATTGGTGAGCTAATGGGCCTAGAAACACATTATGAAGTGCTTTGTAAAACTCCTGGAATGATACAGTATACTTTGAGTGATGTGTATTTAATGACAGTAGTTTGCAGATATTTCTCTGGCAGCTTCAACTTGTAACCTACAGGATATTAAAACCTTAGTTTGTTGTCTTCTGTCCACCAGGCCTCTAAAATCATCCCAATCAGGAGACCCAACTTTGCCTAGTAACAGCAGTCCATGATGCACTGACTGATTTACTCCAGGTTATAGTCCAGACTAGTGTCAGATTAGTGTTTCATTAGGATAACTTGAAGAAGATTTAGACTGCAGGCAGGAATATTATCTGTCTACACCTGTACAGGACTGACATTTTCCTCAATCAAAACTACAGCCCGACAATAAAAACAGCTCCAGGTTGATATACAAAAAGATACGATTTAGATGGAATTGCCTGTCAGTGTTTATATTGTTGTATTAAATGGACTGCATTTTTATATAGCACTTTTCTGGTCTTTTCAACCACTCAAAGCACTTTAGACCACAAGCAGCATTCACCCATCCACACAGGACTATTATCTTATACATGCTGCACTTTCTCCATCACACAGCAGCGATGCAGTTTTTCTGCTTCAGTATCCTGATCAAGGACACTTTGACACAAAGACCACAGGTATCGGAAAATTTCACTCGTGATATTTGTAGGTTGGTTTTTTCTTAATTTGACAATGTTGTTCATGACAACCCAATTTAGAAATGAAAACATAATTATTACAAAATAAATATGCTTATAATGTTTGGAAAATGACTGAGAACAGCGTGTATGGAGCCGGGGGGAGGTCACGTCACTTCACGTGAAAACGTTTAAGCTGTCAACGAGTTCTAAACAAACGCCAAGCGTGAACAAATTCAACTGTGTGATAGTTTGGGAGAAAAATTAGAAAATGCAAACGCAAAACAAAAATCATCAACAGAAAACAACTGAAATTCAGTACAGCGAAGTTTCCAGACTTGATAGTGGGCGAAAGCTTGGTGTTTGGAGTTTGTTCATTAATAAATGACAGTTGTTCTTTAATTCTTTATTACAGGTTTATTCATTATATATTGAACGGCATGTTAATACTGAGTAACAACTTGGCCCACTTAAAAATTAAAATTTTGCTAATGCAAAATGACGATGTGACTCACCTGCTCTTCTCTGTAGAAACCACAAACCTTTCAGTTTTTCATGTATGTATATCAGACATGTATGTTTATGTATAAATATGCATAGTCAAAGGAGCTTGCAAAGAAAAGCGTCTGGACTTCTTTAAGTTGCTTGAAGACGTTTCACCTCTCATCCGAGAAGCTTCTTCAGTTCTAAAGTCAAATGGTGGAGAGTCCCAGATGTAAACCTAGTGGGAGTTTCCCCCCCACAGAGGGACAAAAGGACCCCTGATGATCCTCTAATCGCCTGAGCCAAGGTGTGAAACTGGGTGTGGGTCCCAATCAGCCAGAGTTTCGGGTGTGTTCATTGTGAAACCTGGCCCCACCTTATCATGCGAATTCCTGAGGTCAGATGGCCCAGGATGTGAGTGGGCGTTAAGTGGGAACATGTTCTGCCTACACCACCGGGCAGAACATGTTCCCTCTAAGCCTGAAGGAAAAAAGAAGGAACACACACATGTAAAGGAAGCACTCAAAACGTGCGCGTTAAGTGTGGGCTCAAATACCAGGAGAGAGTGATATTATACCCCTCTCGTCAAACTGACAGGTCATTAATTATTCATGAGCTCCGGAAGTAATTACTTCCGGAGCTCCGGAAGTAATTAAATTATTCATGAGCTCCGGAAGTAGGAAGTAATTAAGTAATAAAAATATGATATTCATAAAAATATGATATTCCTAAAAATATATACACACACACACACACACACACACACACACACACACACACACACACACACACACACACACACACACACACACATACATATATATATATATATATATATATATGTGTGTGTGTGTGTGTGTGTGTATATATATATATACATACATACATACATACATACATACATACATACATACATACATATATATATGTGTATATATATATATATATATATATATAAATAAATACAGAGACAATATAAATAGAATAAATAGGAATAAAAAATAAAAATACAAGTGAATTGCACATTTCAAGTATTGAGTAATGATGATGATAGGAGCCCGGTGAGTACACAGGTGAACTTAACCTAATTATGCACACACAGGAATTGGAAAAGGACAAAATGCACACACACCGAGGCTAACATAATAAAACAGCAAACATGAACAAACTGAAAACAGTGGGTCAAACCCTGACACGATGATTGATTGAAAAACTATCTGATAAGGTCTCTGATCACAAAGCATTTGTGAGAGCTTTTAATGAATTAATTGCTTGCTTGTCTGTGTGTAACTGTCCAGTGTGTGTGCCTAGTGCAGCGTTGTGTAGAGGGCCGGTATATTCACAAGCCACGTCTAACCTCCTTACACAACGTTGCATATGTCATTCATTTATACTGCCTTTTCATATAATGTTGAACAAAAGCTGGAATTGAATGACCGGCCTTCTGGTATTCAGTTTCCAGTATACACGTACCCATTTGCTATTTTTGATAATAGGCAGTGCAAACAAGAAAAGTGCAGATTGTACTTGTATATGTAATTAGGATGACAAAAATGTACATAATCAAGAAGCAGCACCCGTTTGCCAAAACAGTAAATGATCATGAATGCAGAAGTGCTCTGGTTGCTGTGCAGTATTCATTTAAACGAGCTCCTCACAACACAAGTACAAAAAAACCTCTCATTTTCACCTACTGCTGAGAAAATGAGATTTGCCACATTGTCCAAAACAATTCCAGATGGCGTACGAAGGAACTAAGAGGCATTTTGCATCCAGAAATATATGCATCCCATTCTCCGACAGTGCCTATGTTCCAGTTTTACTTTGTAATTTGTCTGTATCACTTTCTCTCTTCATCTAAAGTATGTGCCATATGCAAGAACCAAAAAAAACCCTTAAAATATGCAAAGTACCACTGCAGCATATTTATACAGTGACACATCCGTGCAGTCTCCTACATCATGAGCCTGAGGACTGTACATATCGGTCAGTTATTTTTCAAGGTCTGAAAAATGGAAGGTAAAACAATCACAGTTTTATGGAGGACGGGAAAAGATGTTTGCAAGTATTAACTGAAAGCCGAATCGATCGCGGACTGAAAAATGGGGATAAAATCATTGAGTTGTCAGATTGCTACCTGCTATAACATATGAGGGAAGAGATGGGCATGAAATCCTCATAAACCAAAATGCAGCAGTCTATCATCGAAGTGAGATGAGAAGGAAATGTTTCATGCAAGGTCACAGCGAAGCAAATGTGACATTAAAAACAGCTCAGGACGTTAATTCATTCTAAATGTGCGATTTATATGCCACGGGAAGCTTACCTGACAATATGTGCCTTGTAAAGCTTTGTGCAAAGGTCAATCGGAAGTTTCTCTGACAATTTTAGAAACTTTTAGAAGTATTACTTGGTTACAGTGATGAGGCTCGACATTAGAAAAAGACGTTTGTTTCATTTATTTGTCAGGAATCATGCTATTTGATCAGGCACTCGAACAAAAGACCAAAAAATGAGGAAGATGAATTGCAATACACTTCCAAATGATGGCTTTATTTGTTTTTTCAAAGTGCTTATCTCCTGCTGCCAGGACGCTAAACAGGCTGGTTCTATTGTTGTTTATGCAGGCTACTTCTTTTCCACTTTGCAGGTATTTGTTGGAATTGCAGATTGATTGTGCTTTAATCAGACTGTGGACAATTTATCGAAATTCATACGTTCCCACATGTGCATAATGAGTTCGCTCGCGCTGATAATGTCTTTGTGCCCCGGCCGAGACTTGTTGATCGGTCACGGCCGATGCACCAGCTGCGTTCAAAGGCATTTAGCTGCGGTGGCAGTCAGGCGTGAGGGGATAGACCTGGGAAGTCTGTTGTGTATGAGGAAGACAATACCTGACCTTGGCCTCGTGGTGTGAGCTGCTTGGCAAAGAATGTGCTCCACTGTGAATGCAAATGAAAAGGATGAGCACAACACAGAAGGAGCTACCTGGAACACTGAGTCACTGTGCTCTCTAATTTAGCATGCAGCTCACTCTCGAGCTGCGCTCTAATATGACTACTGTTCTCTGATAAAAGGATCTCGGGCTATGAAAGGATGTGAGCAAGTTTTGGTAGAGGAGTCGGTCAGTGGGGGACTTAATGATGTAAACCTTCTATTCAAAAGATTTTAATCTGCGCTCTGAGGACACCAGTGCAGACTCTCTGGTGTCCTCAGCACTATGTGGCCAGAGGGGGGCTACCACTCAGTGCATGTAAACCATTTGTCAACTGCCACATTGCATGCCTCAGTGCTGATGTGAGGTCTGCATCGCTCAAGTCTCACTCCTGTGAGAGCTCAGATCCTGAACTCTTACTAGGATTCTTCAAAGCCAGTGTTTGCCGAAATCGAAAGTTTTTAAACCTGACCCAATATCAACGTAAAGATATTTGTTTTTTCTACTACTAGATGTTTAAAATGGGCTTCGGAAATGGGCTTCCTCCGAAGGGTGGCTGGCCTCTTCCTTAGGGTGAGGAGTTCGGCCATTTGGGAGGGGCTCAGAGGAGAGCCGCTGCTCCTCCACATTGAAAGGAGCCAGTTGGGGTGGTGTGGGCATCTGACAAGGATGCCCCCCCTGGGCGCCTCTTCTTCTCTGCTTGGGCTGCTGCCCCCGCGACCCGGCCCCGGATAAGCGGAAGAAAATGCATGGATGGATGGATACTTGTTTAAAAGTCTCTACCTACAAGGCAACATGGAGAGGGATCTTTATGGTGTGTGGGATGTGTCTGTGTGAAGCGTATGCATCTCATTTCAAACCTTATGGCAGTTTGTGAAACTTTAAAACCTCTGTTGTTCATCTTCTGTTCTTTCAAACTAGCAACTTGCTGAAACAGAATAAAAAGTCTTAAGCCAAAACAGGTTTTTAATGCTCTATTTTCTTTTCACTTATATGCATAACTGCTGTGGTTGTGCATTGGGATTTGAAAGGTGGCAAAATGCTGTTTGGAGCAAGCCGTTGGTGATGTGCTATTTTTATAGCAGGCTGTGCAGGCTTGGGTGCATGTGAGAGCTAAAGTTGAGAGCCATTATATTTCAGGCATTCATTCATTTCAAAAGTTGTTATAAAATATACAAACACATTGTGCAAAAGTCTACAGCCAACCATGATTTCTTTATATTTTGCTTCCAAGGAGTTAAAGTTTTTTAAATGGTCATAAGAGATAATTCTTCAACATTTTGAAGGTCTTTAAAGTTTTTCTTTGGATGCTGGCTGTTATTTTTTCCTCTCATTTTCACGCTAGTCCTTGTACATGGCCATTTTCTGAAGATTTCTTTTGTTTGCTTGTTGAGCTACTTAACACTGACCTGTAAATCAAGTCTGATAAAAAGGCACCTGAGTCAGTGTTGTGTTTACAGAAAACTTAGCAAAGAGAACCAATTTTGTCTTGTATTTTTAGGCTTTTTTTACTGTCAGCCTGCTGCAAAACACATAATATGTGTAATATGTGTGATACATTTTTTACTTGAATCTGCGAGAAATGCCGAGGACAATGCAGTTTGACAGGCAGAAAATCATATTTCTGCACTAACAAGTCAGTAAGTGTGGAGGAGGTCAGGAGAAAGGTAAAACAATGGGTGTCTACAGCCATCTGTGAAACACAATGGGGGCTCTGTCGTGGTTTGGGGCTATATTTCAGCCAGCGGTGCTGGGAATCTTGTCAAAAGTGATGAAATTATGAATGTAGAAAAGTGCTGTCAGGTTTTGATCCATCCAGAAAACTTCTGATTGGCAATGGCTTAATTTTTCAGCATGACAGTGATCTAAACACACTGCCAGTGCAGTGAAAGCACACCTGGGCAGAAACACACAATGAAAGACTATCAGTCATGGATTGAGCCTGGACCTCAACATTACTGAAGCAGTGTTAAATCATCTTGATGAAGAACAGAACAAAAGGAAGAAAGATCCAACAAAGAGTTTTGAATGTCCTTCAAGAAGCTCGCAGAACGATTCATGAAGAAAGTAAAAGAAAGTTTCCTGAGAGAGTTCAGGCTGGGTTGGAGATAAAGGAAGTCATAGCCATCAGTGACTTTCAAGCTTTTCAGAATTAAAAAATAAACAGTTTTTGACTGTTGTACACTATTTCCATGTTGATATGTTCTAATAAACTCCTTTCAAAATACAAGTAGGGCTGGAGCCAGGAAAGCTATCTATCTAGAGAAACACACAGGACAAGGGAGCACAAAGCACTGAGGGAAGACACAACACGGACAAGAGGAGGCTCAGGTAAACACACACCAGGTAACAAGGGGACAGGAAACAGGCGGGAAAACAGCAGGAACAAATCAGGAAAAACGAGACAAGGGAAGTGAAATTAGACACAAAGCACAAAAGAGAAAAGACCATAAAAGTAAAACAGGAAGTAACTGCTGACAGACTCACACACGCAAACTTGACATAGAGACAAAAGACAAACACAGAGACAAGACTGAAGGAAACAAGATCCAACCACTAACAGCAGACTATAAAGCCCGAACACAAACCGTGAAGCCACAAAACTAAAAACCACGACAGGTATACGGTTCGTTCTAGTTTTACTTGTATAGAGAAGCTTGAATTGAATTGCTTGAAAGTCAATTCAATTTATTTATACAGTTCCAAATCACAACAACAGTCACCTCAAGGTGATTTATATTGTAAGGTAGACCCTACAATAACACATACAGAGACAAACCCAACAGTCATATGACCCCCTATGAGCAGCACTTTGGTGACAGTGGAAGGAAAAACTCCCTTTTAACAGGAAGAAACCTCCCTGGAAGAAACCTCACAACCAGGCTCAGGGAGGGGCGGGGCCATCTGCTGCGACTTATTGGGATTAAACAGGAAGAGAGGATGAAGACTCGAGAGAGCCAGAGATTAATAATAACTAATGCAGAGAGGTGGATAAACACATGATGAGTGAAGGTGACTAGAAGAAACACTCAAAGTCTGAAATATATATTAAAACAAGTCTTTGTTATTAAGAAAATGAGAGAGGAGAACAATTAGAGGAATATAGTGAAGAGGAAATGAGGGCAGCTAGGAGAAGGATGACGAGTGGAAAGGCAGCAGGTCCACATAAGTTATGGAGATTTGTAGGAGAGAGAGGAGTGGACTTTTAGGCCAGACTGCTTAACACACTCTTGGACAGTCAGGATGCCTGAGGAGAAGTGTACTCGTACTGATTTTCAAGAATAGGGCTGATGTGCAGAGCTGCAGTAAATACAGAGGGATAAAGCTGATGAGCCTCACCCCGACGATACAAGAAAGAGTTATTGAAGCTACGTTAAGAAGAGAGATGATGATCGGTGAGCAGCGGTGTGGCTTCATGCTGAGAAAGAGCTCTAAAGATTTTCAGATTGTTGATGGAAGAGTATAGAGAAGGTCAGAAGGTAATGAACTGTGTCTGCGTGGAGGATGGACCAGAATGGACAAGATTAGAAATGAGCACATCAGAGAGACGGCTCAGGTCGAGCAGCTTGGAGACAAAGTTAGAGAGGTGAGGCTGAGCTGGTTTGGACATGTGCGGAGGACGGGTGGAGAAAATATTGCAAAAAGGATGTTGAATATGAAGCTGCTCGGCAGGGGGAAGATTCGTGGCTGTAGTGAAGGAGGACGTGCAGAAGCTTCATGAAGAGAGGAACGGGGTGAGATGGAGGCTCTAAAGAGCGATACCCAGAGACAAAGAAGAAGACAGACCTTTGTCATTAAAACGGAAACGACAAAGACAATGACCTTCTTGAAAAAGGTTTAGTCTGATGTGTTCTTTGCTTGTAGCTCAGGGAATCTGCGGTGTGAACTCAATACTGCCACGATGTGTCACTTTCCCGAGCAGGAGGGAGCGCGGTGCACCAAATGTGGGGCCAACCAGCCCGGGGGGAGATAGCACTGCCCTCACAGAACTACTCCCAGTTTTAGCTTATTCATCAGAATAACACTCACAATGTATGCTGCAGTCTTACTGTGCTTGCTCACTACCTTAATTTTACAGCCACGGGCACACTGAGACATCCTGTTGTCTTTTAAAAGAATGTGATTAGAATAAACATCACACAATTCCTCACAGTTTTAAATGGTCATCAGGAATGCAATGTAGCGCACAACTGCTACTGGCCAATTTAAATTTGAATGCATTTATGACTCACTGTGTCAACATGGGAAGCAGAAAGTAACGGCAGTGGTGAGAAAGTAAAAGCTTATTAGAAATTATCTTAGTTCTACCTTCATATTTACATATTTCGTCACATTTACAGTGTCTGATATGTGATGCTGACTGCAGGACGATACGTCTACACATGGATGTGGAAACAAAAGAAGATCCCAGTGTGTTAATGATCATCGGTGGAAAGCAGGTTCACTTCAGTTTGGTGCTGTAGTATTACAATATCAGCTCTTCACTGGAAAGATAATTCTTAATAATAATATATTTTAAACCATATCTGTCTTTGTTAGACAATAAAGACCTGAATTCATCTCACTTTTTTTGTGCCACTGCTACATGAATCTCTCATGTCATTTCTATTTCTTATTACTCTTTGCGTGTGCTGCTGAAGTTAGCAGAGGCACTTTCACATCTTACACATGCAGCAGAGAAGCGACTGACTGCCAGGACATTTAAATGACAAAGTGACAAAAATAACATGAGGAATAATTACATGATGCTCTAAACGACTGTATCTCTGTTGCTTTTTCTTCAAGTGATCCTGAATCTGTGGACTCAAGATCAGTGCCAAGAAGACCAAAGTCCTCAGTACTGATGAGCACCACCGACCGTGCATCTCGAAGGTGTGCAAATCAAACAAGTGCAGGAATTCAAATACCTCTGGTGCAAGAAAAGAAAGTGGCATCAACAGCAGAAATACACTCAAGAATCGGTCAAGCGGCTGCGGCTTTCACCTCCCTCTGATTGTGCGTCTGGAAGAAGACAAACGTCACCCTCATCACCAAAATCTGCCTGTACTGCACACTGCTGTTGCCCATTCTTCTCTATAGATCAGAGACCCGGGTCATCCTCGAGCACGACCTCAACAAGCTCCAGCTCTTCCAAATGTGCTGTTTGCGTCAGATTCTCCGAGTGTCCCCTGTCTCAGCATACGTAGTCAATGACACCAGCAGCCCTCGATGGAAGAGCTGATCCAGAAGCGACGACTGCAGTGGTTTGGCCAAGTCTGCCGCATGAGCAACCATCGCCTGCCATATCGCCTTCTACTGCAGCGTGACGCACCCAAGACTTGGATCAAGCAAATTGAAGACCATCTGAAACAACGATGTCTAACCCTCGAGCAAGCAAAGGTTAAGGCCAGAGGTCGCAAAGCCTGGAAGTGTATCGTTGACCAAGATGGAAACCCTACGGCAGCCACAGCGACGTACTGGCTTTTTGAACGACCTCCCCTGCTGACCGCCAGCTAGGGACAAAAGAAGAAAAGAAAGTGGACTCATTGTGGTATCAGTCTGCTTAATTTGTATTATATCGGGAAATATATAAAACATTGATGTAAATAATGTTGACTACTCTTGCATTTGTCATCAGTCATCATATATGTGTCAAAAACAAAGCGATCAGCAGGGAAATCAGGCATGAACAGACTGAAAAGTTACGAAATTGCAGTTAATTCTAAGACTAGTGCTGTGAAGAATAGCAATGCCCTCGTGTGCTCAGAGCAGCGGGCTTTGGATAACATGAATATAGTTCTTCTTGACTAATTCAGTGAAATCAATTGTAGCTGTCCAATCAAGAGAAGGTGAAAGCATGGGCTGCTTTTCCAAGTACTTTACATTTAATTGACTCTATTTTTGGAATCATTCCTCAGCTTTATAAATTGTTAGATAATAACACACCTGAGCAGCTACTGAAATAAATGATACTCTTTTGTGGACACTTTTATTATGCAAAAGACAAAAAGAAAAGGGAAGGACTGTGCTTCAGAGGTCATGCACATTAGAGTGAGACACTGTCATACCTGGATGCTTTTTCAGACTGTGGTGAAGCAAAGAACTGCTCACTTACAGACGTATAAAGTACTCCTCAGTGGAGACAAGAACACACTTTAATTCCTGGTTAAAACAAGACAACCGTCTGACTTTACATGTAGAATTCCTTTAGGCTTCATAAAGACAATGCAGTTGCCAGAGTGAGGAATGTAAGTGAAATGACGCAAAACGGAAGCAAGACTAAATACGGCAATTAATTCAGTCTAGGGTGGCTTAGAGAAAGAGAACGCACAGGCAGTTGTTAAGGTTCAAAAATTGAGGAAGGATACAAGAGGTGATCAAAGAATAACCACACTGATCCGGCCGGGTGAAGTCAAACGATGATTTTAATACACGCGTGGGAAGAACACTCTGTACGCAGACAGCAATTGATCTTCAACTTAATTAAAGCATACACAGATTTTTATAGCATCAGGGTTTGATTTACTGACGCCCCTTCATGCGTCACAGACAGGATATATACACACGTCAAATCAAAACCACAACGACTTTTAACACAGAACATCATCTTCTATTTTCATGGCTGGCCCTTCCTGTCTACCTTTCAGTTCTTGTCTTGTTCCTCTTTCATGCCGAGACAACAAGAAACGGTTCCTCTTTTACCGAGACACTTTCGCAGTTAGCACCAGACATGACTAACCTCTCCTCTAAATAAATCTAACTAAAAGTGTGTGTGTTGACCTCACTCAGCCTCTATGTCACCTCTCGCACTTCTGACCTTTTTACCAGACCAGAGGCTCACTGAGACTATGTGTATGTCTTCTACTAAATAAATGTTCTAATCAAAAACCTCTAATGAAACCTTAATATAAAATAACCTAATATAAGTGTTTTGTAAGCATGTATTGCAATCCCTTCTATGTTCTAGTTTTCCCTCAGCATGGATCATCTAGACACTCTCACTAGTGAAGCTTTAGACCATTAATGAACCTGAACATCAACTCAAATAAGCACAGATATGCATTGTGTATAAAATAGTTATAACTGCACCTGGAATACAAGATTAATCTGATAACTTGTATGCATAAACATCTTAAGGCCATCTTAAAGCTATCTGTTACATTGTTAAAGCAATGATCGTCTTAGCCTGCTGCTCAAAATAACTTTCTGCTTTCACTTCTGCAAACTCTCTGCAACTTCCTGTCAGCCTGCAACTTAGTCTTTCTGAAAGACACACACTGTTCAACCTCTGAATGCAATATAAACTACAGATTATATTATTAATGCAATGGTGATGATGATAATTCTTTAACAATAGCAGTAAAATAATTTCCCTGCTCCACACAGTTCAGATGGTTTTCAAATTCTTAGCAAAGCTTTGTTGAAGCTATAATGGTTTGGAACCTCATTACAACACTGACCTTATTGTCAAAAGGATCTTCTTTTAAAAAGACTGATTAATATTTACATATAAAACTACAGGCTACAGGCTTCTGTGAGAAGCGAGAAGAGGTTTTTGAATGACATCTGACGCTCTGTCAGCCTATTATATAGGGAGGCACTAGCCCCTCCTGACATGGGCGTCACTTAGCCAGCCTGTAAGGGCTGGCGTAATGGTATTTGAGCTTCTGATGAGGTCACGCAGGACGCGTTCCCATAGTGAGACACGAAACGAATGCTATGAAAGAGAACTGCATATAATATGTATGTGGTATGTAAAGAATGACAGTTTTTTTTAACAACTTCCTGTCTGAAAATGAATGAAGAACACAGCTCGAAAGGCTGATTCTGGGGTTTACTTACCTGGATGACTGAGCAAGCATCAAGACATAAGAACACAGTCATTTATGGTATCTGGTCTTTAAGTCTGACGTCATTAGCCGTTTCCAGGTCCAAACTCCGCTTCAGGTCCCAAAGTCAAACGAACACTGAAGCATCACTGAGAGTTACAAACTGTCTAAATTCTTTCGCCTTTAATAAAATGATCAGCGTTGCTGCTTTACCAGGTGTAACAATTAAGTTTAACATCCATGAAAACAGGATTTATTATGTTTAACAGAGTTAGAAGTTAGCAGGAAGTTAGCTTGCTAGTTTCCACCTAAACATGATATAGCATGTTCTGACTGAGAGATTGAAAAATTCAAACGTACAGCTCTGCTGTCACTTCCAACATAAACAAAAACAGAAACCTAAACAGCAGTGATGTTTGTAGGGTAACTGAAGTTGGGTTAGCTTAGGGTGACCAACCGTCCTCTTTTCCCCGGACATGTACACTTTTCACATTCTGTCCGGGGGGGATTTTCGAGATCGATAAAAATGTCCGGGTTTTCCTAAACAGGACCCATATGTGTGACGTCATCCCCGAGCTGTGGCTTTGTGAGTGGTTGTTCTGCACTCATAGACGGGACAGACAGCGCACAGCAGCACGCCTGGTGATGTTTAAAGATGCTAAAGCGCAACTGCAGCTTTTCAGACGAACTGCAAAAGAAATTTCCCTCGTACCATCCCCGTGCTGGTAATTTTTCTTATACAGATGAGGCCTTATTTCTGTGCCATTATTTAATTCCAGAGGTTTTTAAGTTATTTTTTTTGCCCTTGTTGACTTGTAAAAGCCTATATGATATTTTTGTTTCACCATTCATTAACCGCACAGAGAAGAATTAAATATGTTAAAATCTTCTTTAACCCTTTAAGACCTACCATAGAACCAAGTCCACCAGAGCTTATATTATATTTTTACATGCTGTAGTGCCATTTTTGGGAGCATTTCAAGTTGCTATACATCAATACAACCATTATAGCCCAGATTTTAATAATATGTCTGCATTAAGTGCCTAGAAATTATATAAATTGCAAGAAAGTGCAATAAACTACAAAAAAATTGAAAATAGTTTTTGTTTTTTTAACATATATTTCTAGTTAGAGAAATTTAAGAGGCTTATCCCTCAAAACTGTAAATACAAAAAAGTTTCACAAAATAGTTTCCTACCACAGGAAATTTATTTTGAGTGTCTTCATAGTTTTATTTTTGAAATACACCAATTTTTATACACTGCAGGAAAAACGAAAATAAATATTATAAAAAAGCAGCATGTGCATCAAAATAAACTATTTCCAGCAGTGCAATATGAGTCCTCAGCATCCCAGAAACGACACAGGAAGTCATAAAGTCAAACATAACTTTTAAAAACACCAGTATAGGCTCATGAGGCCCTGATGGCAAAAAACTACATTTCTGCGAAAATGACGTCACTTCCGGTTTCGGGCAGGTAATGGCGGACATGCGATAGCTCACGCTGACGTCTATTCCAACGTAGGAAGTCTTATGAACAGCTGATCGGATTGGCAAAGCTGTTTCTGGAATATTATGTTTTTGTTGCTGCAAGCGCTTTTTATGCCGTTTTTGCAAAGCTTTATGTGGAAGGAAACCGTGACCGAGGACAAGCTGATGGCATAAGATGTAAGTACAACTCCTCCAGTTTCATATGCAAAAAATATTATTGCGCTAGCTTACGTGGTTGCAGTTCTACAAGGATTTAAAAGTAGTTGCGCAAAACAGAGCGTGCCCACTCTGACCGGTTTTAAAGGGTTAAGCAAACAGTATCATTAAAGTTCTTCATGACTGGGCCAAATGTCCTCTTTTTTGGAAATCAAAATATGGTCACCCTAGGCTAGCTGGTATATAATGATGTGCTACGTGATCACTAGCGACACAGCTATGTTAGCATAGCATAAACACAGTGAAGCTGGAGGATGAACGCTAACGTTTTTCCACTCTATAAAAGTTAACATGAGGGTTCCCGATGGTTAGGGACAAATACAATCGCATGGCAGGATGCTGTAAAAGGACCAAACTTCAGTCAGGAGAACAACTGAGATAATCCATCCACAATACGAGGTTAGTCATTCATATACTGCTGCATGGGCTGTAGCTACATTGTAAGGGTTTAAACACTGAGCTTTAAAATGAACAGTGGTGGTAAAAACCGAGAGAGGCCGACAGTGATCACTGACTGTTTTTAGGGGCTTGTTAAGATCAAATAGAACAAAATACAAAACATGTTAAAAACACAGAGTAGTTTGGACTCAGAAGCAGGGCTCATATGTCATCGCTTAAAGACTGGATAATAGGGTACAGTAAAGAGTAATTTTCACCAGAGTTTTGTTTTGTTGTTTTTGTTTCTAATGTATGTGATCATGTTGTTGTTTTAATCCTTGGATGAACTTGAATTACAGTAACACAGGATTATCCATCCTTCCAGTTCCTTCCAGACTTAATTAAAGTAGCTTTACAGAAATCATTTTGCATCACACAGGTGAGCGCTTGTGTCACAAATAAAGCTGCTCATTTTGATTTAGTATATTACTGTCCTCTCCTGTCCATTATTTTATGTAAAAGGATTTCAGCCAGTTAAGAGCTGCCAGCAGATGACACTCAGAAAAAATGAAACAAACACAAAAACCCAAACAAAGATATTTTTTTGGAAAAAGCAGGAAAAAATAATGGGTTGAGGGTAGAGTCTCTGGATACAGAAGAGAGTGCACGATCTCTATTCACAGCCAGCGTTTGCAGCCATCAATATGATTGTGTTCATGCACACTGCACCAGGTAATGCATACAGTGAGCTTCCTCTGTGACAATGGGCTGAGTCAACTGCATAATGGATGATGTGTCAAAGTTGTCATGCTTCTTTTTGCATTTTGAATGTTACTATTGTTTGAACAGTAAAATTGTGACTGGTCGAAAAGTACAATCTGCCATCATAATTACTGCTTTGTGCTCTGTGTAGGATTAGTCATTCTCCTGCCTGGAAATGCAGGATCCTTTATGAGCCCCTGTCAAATCCTACTGTGCCGTGTGTCACACTCTGAGCTTGAGGGGCGGGGTTAAATGATGTTTACACAGGCATCTTACCCATCTAAAGGCCATATTCTTATAACTCCATGTGTCATGTCAAAAGTTCAACATTTCTGATCTGTGTGTGTTTTAAGTCAAACCTTTAGTTGCTTTTTTATTCTAACCAAACAGCTTCACTAATCAGAAACTGGAATAATAAAAAATAAATAAAAAATGTATTTCTATGATAGAACCACATGAGTAAAGAAAAACACCATCTGCCATTAGGACAGTTTATCTCATCACAGCGGTTTTATAGATGTGATTTTGACAGAGCTACATTTTGTTGTTCTTGTTGTGTTGCATGGTTAGAAAAAAACACACTTGGTGACAACCATTAATTAAAAACAAGCAAAAAAACAAAACAAAACAATCAATTAATTGTTTGACTGGGGAATTATTGTGGAAGACTGGATCATCTCTCTGGGGTTTGGAGCTCATCCATCAATTTGCATGTGGGCGCTTTGAAGCACTCTTCCATCTCATCATCATTAGACGGAGCAAAATAGAGCCTGTGGGTCTACTTTTCCTTGTTGTCCGGCTGTTTCACCAACTACAGAGTGTTGACAAATACTAGTATTCACTGTGTATTTCATATTATCTGCATAACTGATCTGTCTTATCCTTATCCAGTGTAACCTGGAATTGCTGTGTTTATGTCCTGTGCTGCGTCTGTCTCTTTGGCTCACACAGGAAGTGGCTACGTGCTGTGTTTTAAAGCTTTACTCCCGTAATAGTTACTACAGATGTTCCACATACTGGGAATGTAAATAAATGAATGAGTGATTCTTCCCAAAACCGTTTCCTCCTACAAAATAAAAACAAGCACTATAAGAAGAAATGTTTGTGAACATGGCAACAGATGAAGTCTGTGTTGATTTGACAAATAAATAAAAATAAAATCTTCAGGTTCAAACCTTCAGGGGTATTGGGGTTGTTAATGCGCCTGGCTTTTCCATCTCTGGCTGTACATCATGAACAGCGTGTCTTTCAGAGGCACCAAAAAACAGGAGACTGAAAATGTCAGTAAAAATATTACAAACTGAAAATAAAGTAGAAAACACACAAGCCTTGGGGCTTAACAAGACTGACTCTCCCCTCAAGGTTGCTCTTCTTCTTCTTTGAACAATATCAAGTTTATTTTTTAAATACTTTTTGCCAATGACAAATACCCAGCGTGTGCATGAAGGACCCATCTTCCCTGCAAGATATTCATTATATTTGCCAAATTGTTATTCATGGAATGATAACAGACAAAGCTTTATTGTTCACTCCCCTAATTATTAAGCACTTACCTGGTAAACCTTTAATAAATTAACAGTGTTGCTGAATAATTACCGCTGCTAAAATGAGATAATAAATAAGTGAGAAGGTAAACACAGAAAAAACTGCAGCCATGCTAAGAAAGCCCTACACGGTTATTCACAGAGTCAACAAAGCTGCGCAGCTGTGAGCGCTGAAGGCTGGGAATAAATAAAATACTAAAAATTTGTACTTCTTGGAAAACAGGGAGAAACAGGTATTTCATCAGGCATCCCAAAATTTATGTCAGTACAGCCCAAATTGCATGATCTACTGCTGAATATCTGGAAAGATGAATCTGCTTCTTAAATAATTATTAATGACTGCATTCTTTAAAACATCTGCAACTATCTTTGCAGTGATGTTAAATATAACTTTTGATCTCACCTGAAAACCCCCCAAAAAGACATTTCATTGGTTCACAGAAGTGTTCAACGCTGTATGAACGTATGAACGTGTGTGAATGTTAGACAGAAAGCACTTTAGCAGAAAAAAAGTCTCATTCTCAAAAAAAAAATATAAACACAAAAAACCCAAAACTTGCAGCCTGTGTTCATAAGTTCACCGTCTATTGCCAAACATTCGTCTGTCGTCGGCAGGCGATGAACAGTGACGGCATCCTAGCTAAGAACCAGGCAGATGATTGGTGGTTTACCAAAATTCAATTGAACTCAATTCAATGTTATTTATACAGCATCAAATCACAACAACAGTCACCTCAAGACGCTTTATATTGTAAGGTAGACCCTACAATAACACATACAGAGAAAACCCAACAATCATATGACCCCCTATTAGAATAGAATAGAATTCAACTTTATTGTCATTGCACATGCACAGGTACAGGGCAACGAAATGCAGTTTGCATCCATCCAGAAGTGCTTTAGTGATATAGATATATTACAATATATATTAGCAATAGTATAGATATGTAAGTATACTACAGAAATGGGTCTATTATGGTATGTTATAATGTACACGGTATGAAGTATGTTGTGAATATTCTATAACTAAGTATGTACAGGCTGTAGTGAGTACAAGCTATGTACAGGCTATGAACAGGATATAAATATGAAAAACTATACAGAATATGAAATAAATAACTTTACAGAATCTGAGATATACAGCTATACAGAAATGGGAACTATGCAAGTTGTAAACAGTTGTAGGATTAAAGATTATTGAATGTACAGAATGATTATTTACACAGAGCTATACAGTAGTGCAGTTAAGATAAGTGAGGGTGTAGATAGTTTCTACAGAGGCTATATAAAGTGCTAGTGGTTGTGAGTGGTGGTTCAGTCCATGTTATTATTGTGTTTGAGGGTACAGTTGTCCATTGTGGGTGTGTGTATGTTCAGTCCATGAGTTTAACGTGGGTCAGATGTCAGGAGGCAGAGTTCAGGAGTCTGACAGCTGTGGGGAAGAAGCTGTTCCGGTACCTGGTGGTCTTAGTCCGGAGGCTCCTGTGGCGCCTCCCAGAGGGCAGGAGGGTGAAGAGTCCATGTGATGGGTTACTGGGGTCTTTGATGATTTTCCCAGCCCTTTTCAGACACCGCTTCCTGTAGATGTCTTTTATGGCAGGAAGTGGTGCTCCGGCGATGCGCTGGGCAGTTTTCACGACCCTCTGCAACGCCTTCCGGTCCGAGGCAGAGCAGTTCCCGTACCAGACTGTTATACAGTTGGTCAGGATGCTCTCGATGGTGCAACGATAGAAGTTCACCAGGATGTCTGAGGACAGGTGGTTCTTCCTCAGGGTCCTCAAGAAGAAGAGGCGCTGGTGAGCCTTCTTGACCAGCTTGGAGCAGTTGGTCGTCCAGGTGAGATCCTCGGAGATGTGGACTCCCAGGAACTTGAAGCTGCTCACACGCTCCACAGCCGTCCCCTTAATGTGGATGGGTGGATGCGGGTCAGCATTCCTCCTGTAGTCCACGATGAGCTCCTTGGTCTTCTCGGTGTTAAGCAGCAGGTTGTTTGTGTCGCACCACAGCCAGACGATCCACCTCCTCCCTGTAGGCGGCCTCATCGTTGTCACTGATGAGGCCAATCACCGTGGTGTCATCTGCAAACTTAATGATGGTGTTGGAACCATCAGCAGGTCTGCAGTCGTGGGTGAAGAGGGAGTAGAGGAAAGGGCTCATCACACAGCCTTGTGGTACACCGGTGTTCATTGTGATGGTAGATGAGCAGTGGTTATCCAGCCGGACATGTTGGGGGCGGTTGGTCAGGAAGTCCAGTAACCATTTGCAGATGAGGGAGCTGATGCCCAGGTCTGTCAGTTTCCTGATGAGTTGTGAGGGGTGGATTGTGTTGAATGCTGAACTGAAGTCTATAAACAGCATTCTGGCGTAGGTGTTGTTGTTGTCCAGGTGTGAGAGGACAGAGTGCAGTGCGATGGAGACTGCATCCTCTGTGCTCCTGTTCTGGCGGTATGCGAATTGGTGGGGGTCCAGGGTGGGGGGGAGACAGGATTTGAAGTGTGCTAGGACCAGCTGCTCTAAGCACTTAGTGATGATGGGGGTGAGTGCTACTGGGCGGTAGTCATTGAGGCAAGATGGGTTGGAGTTTTTGGGTATCGGGACGATGGAGGTGGATTTGAAGCAGGCCGGTACCACAGCATGGGCCAAGGACAGATTGAATATGTCTGTGAGCACTCCTGCAAGCTCCCCAGAACACGCTCTGAGAACACGCCCGGGGATGCCATCAGGACCTGCAGCCTTGTGGACATTGATCCTGCTCAGCACCGCTCCTACATCGGTGGGGGAGAGAGTCAGAGGTTGGTGGTCTGGCGTCATGTCTGCTTTGGTTGTGGTTGTGGGGTTCCCTCGCTCAAAACGAGCATAAAAGTTGTTGAGCTCGTTGAGGAAGGAGACATCAGAGGATGCGGGGGAGGGTTTGGTGGTCCTGTAGTCTGTAATGGTCTGGAGTCCTTGCCACATGCGTCAGGGGTTGGAGTTGGAGAAGTGTTCTTCTACCTTCTTTTTGTAATGGTGTTTTGCTTTTTTGATGCCCTTCTTTAGATTAGCCCTGGCTGTGCTGTAGGCGTGTGCATCTCCTGACCTAAAGGCGGTGTTGCGGGCCTTCAGGAGGAGACGAACATCCCGGTTCATCCAAGGCTTCTGGTTGGGGTACATGGTGATCCGTTTCTGGGTGGTGACACTGTCTGTGGTTTCGGAGATGTAATCCAGTACAGATGAGGCGTACTGGTCCAGGTCTGTGTGGGTGAACATATTCCAGTCTGTGTTTTTAAATCTGTCCTGGAGCACTGCGTCTGTCCCCTCTGGCCACACTTTAATTGTCCTCACAGCAGGTTTCACACGTTGGATGAGTGGTGAATACCTAGGTGTGAGGAACAGGGAGAGATGGTCCGATTGTCCAATGTGGGGGAGGGGTGTGGCTTTGTAGGCTCCAGCCAGGTTGGAATACACATGGTCTAAAGTCTTGTCTCCTCTGGTGTGGCAGGAGACATGTTGGTGGAATCTGGGGAGGACTGTCTTTAAGTTGGTGTGGTTGAAGTCGCCAGCAACAATAAAAGCAGCCTCGGGGTGTTTATTCTGGTGTTTGTTAATGGCTGCAGAAAGTTCTTTCATGGCTAACCTAGCATTAGCGTCGGGGGGGATATACACGGCAGTGAGTATGATTGAAGTGAGTTCTCTGGGGAGATAATAAGGTCTGCATTTGACCATTAGAAACTCCGCATTAGGTGAGCAGTGACTCTCAGTAGTAGTGGAGTTCATGCACCAAGCATTGTTAATATAAATGCACAAACCTCCACCTCTGGTCTTGCCGGAGTCATCTGCTAGCCTGTCGGCTCGGTGTGTGTGGCGTCCTGCTAACTCGATAGCATTGTCCGGGCAGCTGTTGTTCAACCATGTTTCGGTGAAAAACATGACATTTGAGTCCATAATCCGTCTGTTGTTAGAGATGGAGAGCCGTATCTCATCCATTTTGTTTGCCAGAGAACGGACATTGGCGAGGAAAATACTGGGTAAAGGCAGCCGGTGTGGTGTTAGCTTTAGCTTAGCCCGTAGCCCTCCGCGCCTACCTCGCCTTTGTTTACGATCTCGGCGCCGTCTGCGTGCACTTCCGCCCGGCCGGGGAGAGTGGGCAGCCTCCGGTGTTCTGGAGATCTCTGGGATGAGTCGGAGATCGGCGATAAAACTGTTGGAGTTGTGAGTCCAGATGTCCAAAAGCTCTTGTCTGCTGTAGGTCAGCAACGCACAGCAATTCTGGACGAATAATCCGGTTAAAAGTAGATAAAAAATCGCTAAATAGCAGATTCTGGAGAGACACTGAGCCTCGCGTTGTTCACGCGCCGCCATCTTGGAAAGTAGCAAGCACTTTGGCGACAGTGGGAAGGAAAAACTCCCTTTTAACAGGAAGAAACCTCCAGCAGGACCAGGCTCAGGGAGGGGCGGGGCCATCTGCTGTGATTGGTTGGGGTGAGAGAAGGAAGACAGGATAAAGATATGCTGTGGAAGAGAGCCAGAGATTAATAACAAGTATGATTCAATGCAGAGAGGTCTGTTAACACATAGTGATGCCCTCTTATTACTTTATTATAATAAGAAGAACAGTATAATTTTATATCTTATTATATTATTTGCTATTATACAAATAGTGCTGGTGGGAGGTTCTCTTGATTATTGCTGCCTGATTTAAGTGGATATACATGAACGTCTGAGCACAACTGCAGAGTAACAGCTGAGATGTAGCTCAGATGATTTATATACCAGAAAAAAGAAAATGTTTCACCTTTTCTGAACTCAAACGTGACAAAAGTTTTAGAAAGTTAAACTGTTGACAGATTTCATGTGGAGTACAGTCTGCTGTCATGTCTCTTCATACACAAACAGCTTTTAATGAAGCCTGTGCAGAAGACGATACGTTCAGCAGCAACACTTAAATAAGTTTGGAGGTAATTAGTCTGCCCTAATTAGGCAGAAACCTGCTTCTACACATAGAAAACAATCCTAGGTGAGAATCAATAGTTTGATGATGGGCTTTGCACTTCTAAAAGAATTCCCTGTTGCCAAATAAACATCCAGCAATATAACGATCAAAGGAAAGAGAAACCACTTCCTTACAGTAAAAAGTTATTATCAGTGTGAATATGATGATAGTAATAAACTCAGTTCTAATTTCTTATGTGCTAATTAATTTTGTGGAGCGCCTCAGAGATTCCCTTTAATGTGGTGAACGCTGCATGACTGCAGGTAAAGACAGAAAGTAGCTGGAAACAGTGGTCAGCATGGAGAGCAGCACTGTAACACTGGAAAATATAATTTCAGGTGCTTTTTGTTTTTGGGTGGCCAAAGATGTTTGCTAGTCTGGAACAGATGCAAAAGGAAGCGGAAACAAAGAATAAAGAACGACTAATATTATATGAAATATAGTTATTGTTAGCTTTGGGTTCTATAGCTTCTCGTGGATTTGTGCAAAGAGAGGCAAACAAACGCTTTCATGCTTTTTTTTAAAAATTGGGCGACTGGGCATGTCAACGACGGTCTGAGTTTGGGAAAAAATAAAGGGTTCGGTAAACAATAACGCTCATTTGTTTAAGTCCACCTCTCTTAAGTAGCTAAGTGGAGCTGATGCAGTGTGTGGAGTCCTCCTGTCAGGCTCGACGTCTTACTGACCTTTCAGATCGCAGGCTTGGATCTTGTGCTTCCTCAGGTGGGAGATGGTTGGCCATGTACCCAACTGCATATTCACGATTACGGAAAAATTCATGCCATCCTTGAGCAGGAGAACACGAAGCCTTTCAGGCAGGGCTCTTCTGCTTTCTTGATTATTTGCAGGACTGTGTAGCAGGTGGAGCAGAGAAATCATTTGTGTGACAGATTAGAATCAACAACAAACATTTAAAGATTCAGTCCTTTCATTTCATTTCATTTCATTTTTATTTATTTCACACTTGGTACTACAAATCAAACAAAACAACCACATCTTCTATCAACAAAACACAACAACCATGTGTGAAAAGGAGCAGGAAGAAGAAAATATTCTTATTAAACCCTGCCCCCTATCTACCATCGAACTTATATCACCGATGGGCACCAAAAATCAGGAACAAACTAATATTGACATTTCTCTCCGGTCGAATCCCAAACCAACATCACATTCATTCGCATTCTTCATACTGAGTTATCGTTTTAAACATATAACACTTTTTAAAACATTGTAGATTTATACAATTCTTTAAATTATAATGAAGTGAATTCCACAGTCTTATACCCCTAACCGTTGTGCTCATTAATCTTTGTGTAGTCCTGGCTAACTGATGTTTAAAATAAAATTTCCTTCTATTCTCTTCTCCCCTTGAACACATCAAAAATACTCTTTGTAACTTAAAAGGCAAAATATTATTTTTAGCCTTAAACATAATTAATAATGTCCGTAATTTCACTAAATCTCCTAATTTTAATAATTTTGATTCTATAAATAATTTGTTTGTATGTTCTCTATATTTAACATTATGAATTATTCGTATAACTTTCTTCTGTAAGTCCTCGTTCGTTTATTATATGATTGCCTGTTTAACAGATTCCTGCATGATTTTTATTTATGAAATTCTCCAAAAGTCAGTTCTCCATACCTCGAAATGTGACAGTAAAGCATTTTCAATAACGTGTAATAAATCACGTTCTGCCTGCTTGTCTCTGTTCATTCCTGTACACGGATCATTCAGCACAACTCTAAGATAGATTAATAAGACCGATCTCTACAGCTGCACTGCAACAGACTTTGTCTAGACCACGTTGCGTGTTCATGCTACAGCAGCAGCCTTTGGCATCATTTTACTAACGGTTGTGTTATCACTCTCCTCTCTTCTTCTGGTTACGTGTAGGACGGCTGAGTTGGAGACGTGTGCAGGACAGAGATAAACCCCAGCTGAAGTAAGGACTTCACGTTTTTTTTATTTTGCAGAGATTCAGCATCAGAGCACAAAAAAATGATTTTAACATTTTTAATTTTAATGTTGGATGAAGACTCTTACACCCAGCTTGGTGTCCCACCAGGCAGCTGAACGAAAAACTTCATTAAAAAAGAGTTATGAACTGACTGAATACTGAAAACTAAAGAATTCAATTAAATTTTATTTATATAGAACTTCATATTGTAAGGTAAAGACCAGAAGGTAATACAGAGAAAGCCCCAACTATCAGACGACCCCCTGTGACCATCACTTGGTGACAGTGGGAAGGCAGCCATTCCAATATTTTTGCTCACTGATGCTAAATCTATATTGTGTTATGTGTTTAATGTTTGCAAATCACAACGTATGTGCAGTGTTGGGAAGGTTACTGTATTCCACTACAGATTACATGCCCTAAAATGTATTTTGTAACGTATTCCATTATGTTACTCAATGAGAGTAACTATTCTGAATACTTTGGATTACTTAATATATTATCATGCTGTTTACAACTACATGAATGTCCTATTGCTGTGATTTATTACTATTACTGAAGGTTACTCTCCACACCAACACCAACTGGATGTTTAAATCTTAATATAAATGAGTAACAGTAGGTGGACATTAGGTAAGGCTGCACTTTTTGCAGCGATCTCGTATAGAAACTATTCCTCGCGTATATAAAACAGGTCCGCGGCTCCGACTCAGCGTTTTGAGTTTTTATATACAGTGGGGCAAAAAAGTATTTAGTCAGCCACCGATTGTGCAAGTTCCCCCACCTAAAATGATGACAGAGGTCAGTAATTTGCACCAGAGGTACACTTCAACTGTGAGAGACAGAATGTGGAAAAAAAATCCATGAATCCACATGGTAGGATTTGTAAAGAATTTATTCATAAATCAGGGTGGAAAATAAGTATTTGGTCAATAACAAAAATACAACTCAATACTTTGTAACATAACCTTTGTTGGCAATAACAGAGGTCAAACGTTTACTATAGGTCTTTACCAGGTTTGCACACACAGTAGCTGGTATTTTGGCCCATTCCTCCATGCAGATCTTCTCGAGAGCAGTGATGTTTTGGGGCTGTCGCCGAGCAACACGGACTTTCAACTCCCGCCACAGATTTTCTATGGGGTTGAGGTCTGGAGACTGGCTAGGCCACTCCAGGACTTTCAAATGCTTCTTACGGAGCCACTCCTTTGTTGCCCGGGCGGTGTGTTTTGGATCATTGTCATGTTGGAAGACCCAGCCTCGTTTCATCTTCAAAGTTCTCACTGATGGAAGGAGGTTTTGGCTCAAAATCTCACGATACATGGCCCCATTCATTCTGTCCTTAACACGGATCAGTCGTCCTGTCCCCTTGGCAGAAAAACAGCCCCATAGCATGATGTTTCCACCCCCATGCTTCACAGTAGGTATGGTGTTCTTGGGATGCAACTCAGTATTCTTCTTCCTCCAAACACGACGAGTTGAGTTTATAGCAAAAAGTTCTACTTTGGTTTCATCTGACCACATGACATTCTCCCAATCCTCTGCTGTATCATCCATGTGCTCTCTGGCAAACTTCAGACGGGCCTGGACATGCACTGGCTTCAGCAGCGGAACACGTCTGGCACTGCGGGATTTGATTCCCTGCCGTTGTAGTGTGTTACTGATGGTGACCTTTGTTACTTTGGTCCCAGCTCTCTGCAGGTCATTCACCAGGTCCCCCCGTGTGGTTCTGGGATCTTTGCTCACCGTTCTCATGATCATTTTGACCCCACGGGATGAGATCTTGCGTGGAGCCCCAGATCGAGGGAGATTATCAGTGGTCTTGTATGTCTTCCATTTTCTGATGATTGCTCCCACAGTTGATTTTTTCACACCAAGCTGCTTGCCTATTGTAGATTCACTCTTCCCAGTCTGGTGCAGGTCTACAATACTTTTCCTGGTGTCCTTCGAAAGCTCTTTGGTCTTGGCCATGGCGGAGTTTGGAGTCTGACTGTTTGAGGCTGTGGACAGGTGTCTTTTATACAGATGATGAGTTCAAACAGGTGCCATTCATACAGGTAACGAGTGGGGGACAGAAAAGCTTCTTACAGAAGACGTTACAGGTCTGTGAGAGCCAGAGATTTTCCTTGTTTGAGGTGACCAAATACTTATTTTCCACCCTGATTTACGAATAAATTCTTTACAAATCCTACCATGTGGATTCATGGATTTTTTTTTCACATTCTGTCTCTCACAGTTGAAGTGTACCTCTGGTGCAAATTACTGACCTCTGTCATCATTTTAGGTGGGGGAACTTGCACAATCGGTGGCTGACTAAATACTTTTTTTGCCCCACTGTATTTTGATGTTTATGGTTTATGTTTAAATTCATTAGGTTTTCTAAGTTCATTTCTATTATGTTACTGTTATGCTGGGCTCACACTGTGCGATTTTTTTTCAGTCACGTTATTCAGCTCCTGCTTAAACTGCACGATTGACTCGCAGGGGTTAGAAGTTCATAGGTCACGATGCTAATGAAAAACATTTATCAGGCAGCTGTGATTGAGCAGCAGTGTAGATCCAACTATTTTCACGGTTGTTGTGGTCGTGATAATTTTGTGAGGCCACATCGAAACGGCTCGGATGAGCTTTCCAAAGTTCTACAAGTTGTACCTCCATCGCTTGTGTCCAGATCACACGCTGCACTGCCGTGCTGCGCCGTCTTTTTCGCTGACATTTGTGTTTGCGTGTGCGCAGTGTGACAAACTGCGGTGACACCCTCATGACGGTCGCGAGGATTTCAAACAGGTTTGAAATCCTCACGACCAAGCGATTGATGATCGGGAGTTCGTCGTGAGGTGTTAATCGCGTCTTGTTACCCCACGTATACTACACGATGCACGACGCACGATGAAGGCCAAAATCGGGCCGATCGCCAAAACGGTCGCACGACTCAAAAATCGGCTCAAAATGGGTCAAAAACCGCACAGTGTGAGCCCAGCATTATAGGTCATTGTTTCTTAGACCCCCCTTGTGTCTGCACCCCCTGTGTTTAAGTCTCCTTTGCCCTTCACGTGTTGTCATGTCTGTATCTCGTTATGTTTCCTGTTTTATTTTGAAGAGGTCTGGTGTCCCATGTTCGTTGTGTTTAGTTTCACTCCCCTGTAGCGTCATTATGTTTATTCTAATCAGCTGTTTCCCTTCATCACCTCCTGTGGGTGTTGAGTCTGTGTGTTTACACTCGTTCCTCGCTCGATCGCCTGCTTTGTTTCCAGGTTTATGGATTCTTGTCAGGTCTTTGGGTCTCTAGGTTCTTGTTCTTTTTATATTTAGCTCACCCAGTTCAGGTTATTGTTAGTTTTGCCTTTTCTTTTGTTTTTGTGCTGTTTACTACCTGCTTTCAGTTAATATTAAGTCTGTTTGCACGCTTTGTTTCATCTGCATTTGGATCCACTATTCAGACTCCGCATAGTCCGCGTCAACACTGCATCACTCTTATTTAAGTTGGGATAATTCTAAGTAGTGACTTTAGACTTTAGTCAGATGTAAGTTGCTATAACCTTCACCTGTGGAGCAGGTGACTGCTAACGGTTCAGAGTGAGACAAACTGATTGCAGCTCAGTTTATTTGGAGAGATCAGAAAACTCAGCAGGACGAGCGGCTTATTTAGTGAAGTTACCTGCTGACGACCAGCAGCGTGTCAGCTCTGTGAGTCTACATGTACTCTCCACACAAAGACAGAATGCCAAATATTACAGAGAAAATCACAAAATGGGACGACCAATAAGTGACCAGGACAAAAAACAAACTGAATTATCACATCAAGAGCTGCAGGAGAGGCAGAGAGGGGGGGTTTCTCCTGCCGAGCTGCTTCCTGGGTGTTAATATTTGAACTGAATGATCAACCAGGCTTCACTTTCTTTCTGTGCACCTTGTTGAAGCCACTTTGTGATACATTTATTTCCCTCAGTTACCTTTTACATAGAGGAACTAAAATGATTTTTAACAAGATGTGAAAAATCATGACACTGATGGCGCTGCACGTCTGCTTTTTGTCCCCCCTGAATAACCAAATTAATATGATAAAACACTGATGCTAGATAACGGGAAGGGACAGAGAAGTGATGCAGGAAGAACCAGGAAACTCGTCAAATGGTATAAAATGAAATCTAACTAAAATCAGCATTTTGCTTTTCATTGCACCGATGAATAAAGAGATAGCATTGCACTTAAAACACAAAGATGGACCTAGAGCGGTGGGCGTCACTTCCTGTCTCCTGGCTAGGACGCATTGCCCTGATCAAAATGAATGTGCTGCCCAGGCTATTGTATCCTATCCAAATGATCCCCGTCTTGTTCTCTAAGAGAGTACTGAAGGACATAAATGGTTGGCTCACCTCTTTCATCTGGAACAAGCGCAGACCCAGACTCAAGATGGCAGTGTTGCATCTGCCAAGCTCCAGGGGCGGCTTGGATCTACCTAATATTAGATTGTATCAGCTTTCTGCCCATTTAAGATTTGTGAGCGACTGGGTTAGGGGTAAAACCTTAATCTGGTCGGATATTGAGACAGCTCTGTCACAATGCAAACTGAGCGATCTATTATTTTGTAATGATTTTAACGGAATTAAGGCCCTTTGTACAAATCCTGTAACAATCAACACCCTAAAAGCGTGGCGAATTGTCCGCCGTCTTGAGGGAAGATCGAGAATAACATCAACCTTTACCCCTATAATGAATAACCCTGCTTTCCCTCCGGGTTCTTTGGACCCCGGCTTTCAACGATGGTCTGATAAGAATATTAAGTCTCTTGGTGACCTTTTCTCGGGTGGTGAACTCATGTCGTTTGAACAGCTTACCAACAGTTACGGCTTGCCTAGACAGGATTTCTTTCGTTTTTTGCAAATACGACACTATATCACTCACAATACAACCCTTGCTGAGCACCCTGAAGTATCTGATGTTGAGAGGGTTTTGTTTGGGCAACAGCTGACGGTGTCTCTGAGTTCATTTTACCATGTGCTTAATGCTTTGACTACCACTGATGCGCAGGGGATTAGAGGTGTGTGGGAGAGGGAACTGTCGGTAACCATAGATGAAGATAAGTGGGATACCGTTTGGTCTCTCGCAAAAAGGATTTCAATTTGTACTCGGACAAGAGCAATCCAATTTAAGATTTTACACAGATTACACGTATCCCCTCACCGCAGACACCTCTTCAGCCGCTCTCTTTCCCCTGTGTGTCTTAAGTGCAAAACTGATGTAGGGACTTTAACTCACTGTTTTTGGTCCTGTTATAAGCTTCAAGAATACTGGGCTGACATTACAGGTGAACTGGGGAAAATCTTCCACGTTGATATAGAGATGGACCCTTTGTCCCTGATTCTAGGTCTTCCAAGTGACCGCCTAAAAGCGGCGGCCAACAAAAGATTGTATAACACTCTAACATTTGCAGCCAGGAAAAATATCCTCTTACAATGGATCAACGATAGGACTCCCACTGTCTGTGGCTGGCGCAAAATAGTTTTTGAACTGATTCCTCTGGAATACCTCACACACGTTATACACCACAGTGTGGGTCAGTTCTATGGGATGTGGCACCCCTTTTTGGACTATATTGGACCGGACCTTTCCGCTATCTTATTCAAAGGACTACTACACACGTGATCACCACCCGGGCGCTGTAAGACTGACTCACCACCTCTTGTATGTTATATTTTGTATTTTGTATCTTGTATTATGCCTTATTTAAGAGCTGTTGTGTACGTTTTGTGTTTGTACTGTTTTGTTGTTCTGTGTCTACTGTCGAGACACTGTCGTGTTAAAGGAAAATCTGCAATAAAAACAATGATGAAAAAAAAAAAAACACAAAGATACCAGGCTTATGCCATGCACTGAAGTCTGAAATATAATACTTTGCAGAATCGTTTGGAGCGATTAGTGCAGCTGGAAAAGTCGTATTAATTCAAAACTCTCATCTTCCTTTGCAACAATGTCAGGCCGCTGGTTGCTGGCTCGGCTAAATCTGAGCAGAAAATATAAACTTCATAAACGTCAGACTTTATCCACCTCCTCGTGCCTTTTTTCACATTACCAGTAAACACTACTGACACAATGGAAGCTGTGCACACTCATTCATCTCCGCTATGCTTATATGGATGTTATGTACTAATGCTGAGAGTCATTCCAAGTCTCCTTCGTGCTTTTTCTTTTTCTGATACTGACCCCGGCTGATCTTCTGTCCATTAGGTTTTCCAAAGAGTGTTTAGTGGTCTGGCTTCTTTAGACGTGGCCTTTGTGTTTGTAGTTAATGTGGATCACAGCTCTGTATCCTGTGGAGAAACCAGCTCTTTAGGATTCCCTTTATGGCAACCTTGGGTCCAATTTTAGCCTTACCCATACAGCCTCTCCCTTATCCTTAATGAGGCAGGGTATAAAGCCTGAGCCAGCACTGATGCGTGTTTACTACACACCTGTTAAGTGTCTGATGTGATGCAAAGTCCACTAACCTACAGGTATGAGCACTTGCAGAAAGACTTCTCTGTAACGCACACACCTCAATATACATGCATTTAAGGCTTATTTTCAGACTGCTTCATAATGAATTATTTCGGTAGCGTGCTTGGATGAATCCCAGTGGAACAGGCACATTGTTTAAAGCGTGATGGAGATTATCTTAATACATTCCTCTGGTAGCGGTGGATGTTGCTGACTAGGGATGGGTACTGGGTATCAGTGCTTTATTTCGGTGCTTTTTTTTCCTGAGCTGTGATACACTTTAGATTCTAGCCAATCATTTTACGTTTCGGAGGATAGTAGGCGGGCCCAGGTACGTAGGTTCTTTTAGAGCAGAGCTACAGATTAAAAACGCCCAAGGCGAAGCGGTCAAAGTCTGGCTGTACTTCACAGCAAAAGATGCAAACTCAGCAGCAACAAGTGCTTTAAGCTGATACTGTGATACTGTCAAAGGAGGTAACACCTCGAATCTGATGAAACACCTGGCGACACATAGCGGAAAATGCGCCGTATTTGATAGCTTGCTGCGAGACCTCACACCGAGCACGTCTACTGCGGGTGTGGTGCCTGTTATCGGACCGGAGTTAGCAACATCCCCAAGAACCCGAAGAGGAGAGTCCTGGCCCCTAGCCCTGCCAGTGTAGCAGAAATGATGAGGATGATGATGCAGCAGCAGCCGTTCTTCTCTGCGTGAGTAGCTTAATGTTGTTCGTGTGTAATTTACGTTGAGTAGGCTAACCACGTTATTACATTAATGCAGGTAAGGTGAACTAGCAAACATCATCATAGCTACATGCAGCTGTCTTCTTGTTTGATGGCAGATACTCCCTTCACCCTGGCCAAAAAGGCTAAAATGACCAAAGAAAAAGTGGAAAACAGTTAAACATGAGAGGTTTTTGGACAAAGTTTGTGTTTTTTCCATTGTTTAAGCACTGCTTCCAGCCAAGAGTGATACCATATATGCCCCATAGCTGCAGAAAAGGCTAACATTGTTATCTTTTTACAAAAAAACAGTTAAACATGAGAGGTTTTTGGACCAATTTTGTGTTCTCCATTCTTTAAGCACCAGTTAGGGCACCGTTTAAGCACCGGCACCGTTTCAAAAGTACCGGTTTGGTACTGGTATCGGATAAAACCTAAACGATACCCATCCCTAGTGCTGACAGAGCAGATTGGCTGTTCCTGCTTCTGTTAAAGAAAGGCCGAGGTGCTCAAAGCTGGCTGCTGTGATTCGACTCTACGTCTTCATTCAGAGAGCCCACAGTCGCCTCAAGTGCGACCCGGCGACTATTAGCGTGACCCTTCAACCTCCCTCAGACCGGTGCTGGGCCTTGAATTACGATGTGCACTTTTGTATTGCCTGCCTCGTGGAAAATGCTCTCCACTTAGCAGAACGTTGTGAAAAGGGTTTCTTTTTTTGCCTGTGTATAAAAATGGCTCAACCCCATGAAATAAAAATACAAGTCTGCACTTCAGCTACAAAAACCGGACCAAACAAACAAACCAAAACACAGATATCAAGAAAATCGCAACTAAAATCCTGTTTCTGAGAGTTTTGTTTGTATATGTGAAAAACGATCCACAATTTGCGTTGAGTTATCCCTTGCAGCAAAACAGTGGCACACGAGGTGAATGGAAAACAGCATTGGAGGGAACGCAGTAAATATTAATGTGAAATGCCACTTTGTTTACTTTGCCAGAGCTGAAAAATGATCCTTATTTCATGCGCCGGGATGTTTGTGTAATTCATTTAATCAGTTTATGCTTGGTTTTGTTTTTTTCTTCAAGCCATTACGCAGGATTACAGATTACCTTCACCAGCTGTACGCTGTGGTGTCATTCAGCATTCAGTGCATTTAAATCCAGTTGTTCTACCACTGCCAGCCTGTTCAAAACAGTAACTGCTTATGATAGACAATATTCTTTATTCATGAAGTTGCTCTTTATTGATTATTGCAGCCTGCGGTGTTCTAGCAGAGCAGCTCGTGCAGGAGACTAACATCGAGCTGAAAGAGGACCTGAAGAGGCTCTATTATGTCCCCAAAGTCACGCTCACCGTTCAGAAGGGGAGAGTTCAGTTTAATTAGGGAAGCTTAATGCTGCTTTTTATGAGGCCTGGAGGGGCTGCTTCCCCTCCTCCTTCTGCATATTCATGCTTTCCTCTTTGTCTGAAAGACCAAAAGAGGAACATCAGAACCACAGCTCTCAGAGTTTGGAGTCCCAGACATAAAGGTTTGATGTGGATTTGTGTCAAAAACAATTTCAGGAGTATTAAACTGTCACGTTTCTATCGAGCTTTGTGCATCTGAATACGCTCACCAAACAACAAGCGCTGAAGCAGATTGACGACAATCTAACGGGCCCGCACGAGAGGATTTCCTTTAATAACCTCACGCTGAAATAGACCGTTTTATTACCGTGGAAGATGCTGGTCGATCTGGAGCTGAAGCCAGAGGGGGGTTGCCACGCGTCAGGCAGATGACAGCCTGCGTGATTCTAATTGATTTCAATGATTCTGTTGGATTTAAACCCTCACAGAAGTGCAGCGAGAGGAGGAAACAAACGTGTGTTTCTTGCAAGAGTTGCTACTTTCGTGGCACTGCTGTGGGGAAAAAGACCAACTTTTGCAAATAACTGCACATCCAAGGTGCTTATCTGCATGCACCAGAGTCGAGGTAACATTTCACAAATTGAGGAAACTTTCATACGCTGCTCTACTTCAGTAGAAAAGCAGTGTTTCAAACCCCCACCCTCAGCTCAGCTGCACTGAAACACATTTGGATAGAAGCGAATAATGAAGTAATGGACAGTCGTTTACAACAGTGCGATGGAGTTGAGCTCATTGTTTCTAATCCACAAAGCATTCATATAGTCATTTTGTCTGAATATAACATCATGTATTTTTCTCCATGTTTAAAAGCAGAGTACGTATCGGAGAGCACGCATCACAGCTGCGATCATAGAGATTTTGCTCTCCATCCTAAGTGATCCACTAAGACTCAGGGCTTCAGACACAAAGAGGGAAAGTTACAGTCATTTTCATCACCATGTGAAGGCTTTTGTATGGACTCTGCTATCACAGCTTTTAACAAGAGGACAGTCAGCACTGCACTCTATCACCGCTCTTTATTGTTTCACATCAAGTGGTGAACTCCTTCACCGAAAATTGCAGACGGAGCCTCCAGGTCCCTCAGGAGGTCATTATGACAGGGATGAGCAGCTCAAAAGCAGCGTATGATGGACAGCGCAGTGACAGCAGGGAAGGAGAGGACACAGTGTGGGGGGGAAATATAAATTGGACTGTGCCGAGTGGAAATAGATCAGCTTTCTGTTACCGAAGAAACTTTTGACAGTATGGGATCTTGCTTGCATCAGCAATCCTCCAGCTGAACAAATATGAGCAGAATACTCGCCGAAGCCTGTAATTTAAAATGCTACAAGTCGTTTTTATGAAACGCTCAGACATGAAAAGCTCATACGTGTTACATGTGCAGAAAAATACCGTTCACGTGTTCAACCAAACCGCACAGCTGCCTTGGTATCGTGGACGGACTAGAATTGCATTTACTGGCTGACAGCAGCTTATTCTGATATCTGCAGAATTACATATTAGAAATCTGCTCTTCACTCAGTCTTTGCTTGTTTAACAGTCTTTGGAAACTAGATTGTGTATATTTTTCTCACGTTTCTGATTTCTTTTGAAAACTTCGTGGAGTTTAAAATGACTTCAGAGTATTTGGCTGAGTCTGTTATGGCTGACATAATGCTAAGCTGCTGCTTGTTGTGGAGTGTTGAATAGTACACGCAGTGTGTAATTTCATCCAGGTCAACTCTGTGATTCACTGACTTGCACTGTGTGATGTTTCTGTGTGTCTACAGCACAGTGGAGAAACAGACTTCTTTTCCGCTCAGTCTAGTCCAGTGACGTTATTTGTTTTTCTTTCTCATCAATCTTCACCACTTCCTGTTTTATTTCCTTCTACCTTTCCTTTCATAACCTCTTGTTTTCTCCCGTCGTGGGCTTCCTGCTGCTGTGATTGTTTAACCTCCATCTGTGTCTAGTTGTCTTCCCCTGCTGGTGTTTTCAGCCTCTCACGCTCTCCCAGTGTCACGTTGTTTCTGTACTTGCTGGTCCAGCATTCATTTCTTCATGTAATTCTTCTCCTGACCCGTGCTGTTCTTCCCTTCAGTCTTTTAATTCAGATTGAATATTACAATCAGTGGACCCTGGACCTTTTTAGGGGAACGTAACAGTAAACAAAGTGCATCGTTCCTGCAAACTCTCCAGCTCTGCATGTTTGGCATATTCATTTTGATTACCTGTCACAGCGACGCGACGAAGGCTGTCCCAATTCGAAGGCTGCTCGAAATGCGGCCCTGAAATGCGTCCTTCATTTCCCTGAATTTTAAGGCTGTGGCGGTGTAGACTTCGTGGCCCAACATATCCCAGAATGCATAGCGCGGCGGTGGGTGTGGATAATTTTACCGATAAAAAACGGCAGATGAGGGGCGCCCGAAGAGTGAACTTTAAGTAAGTACTGAATATTATGTCACTTATTTATGTGCAAATGTTTAATAATGAAGAACATTAAACATGACTGTTGGCCACATGTTGGCAAAGTCATGTGACATTAGTGACGTTTGTACTAACTTGGTTTTAAAGCCTTTACTTTAAATATACGTCGTTCAATAGCTGAGCTTCATCTCACAGAGAATGATCAAAGCTCATGTAGAAACAAACAAACAAATGAACAAAAGATTTTCTCCTTCATCTCTGTCAAACACAGCTGTATGACACGTTTCCAGCTGTTAGTATCATGGTTGCTAGGCAACCTGGGCAGCGCGACGGAGGCTAGACCGCCCATTTCACAAGCCTCGCACTTCCGGCCTTAGCGGTCTTTGAGTACGCGGCCCTTGTGGACCGTTAAGGCTGCAGACCCTGAATTGGGACACAGCCTCTGTCTCCCCGGTCAGTCAGGTTTCCATGTTCAGTGTCAAGTCTGTGTCTCTGTGCCTGTTGTGTGCTTCCTGTTTTATTTTGACAGTCCCTGTCCTGTGTGCAGTGTGTCTGGTTTTTCTGCCCCTCGTCTCATTAGCTCTGATTTCTCCCAGCTGTGTTTCCCTCCTGTCTCCCGTTCCCTGATTGCTCCAGTGTGTATTTAAGCTGTGTGTTTTCCTTGCTATGTGTCGCGTCGTCCCTCCTCATGTGTGTAAGTCTGTGTTCTATGGTTCTAGCGTCTCAGTGGGCTTTTCTTAGTTTTCAAGTTGTGGGTGTTTTGTGCTATAAAGCTGCTACCCTGAGTTCACCTTCTGGGTGCCACAGCCTCACATGACACTTATGACCTCATCTCACTTCCTAACCGTGCTGGGGCCATTACTCAGAAAAAGTAATGCATTACACATTACTTGTAAAGGTAATGTAGTGTATGACTTAATTACTCGACTCGTTGCATCATTTTCAGCATGATCCTTAGGCTACAGTCCCAGACGCCAACACGAGTCCACATGTTTATTTGGACATACGCGGATCCTTCTTTTAGTGTTTCGCTACAAACACAAAGTCAGCAACACAAGCAGAGCTGAAAGCCTGAAGAAAAAGACACACTCAGTCACCTGGTGTGCAGGTAACTGAAGAACGCTACTTTGGAAAACCTTAACACTGCTGCATAAAAGCCTTTGTGCCAGAACAGGAAAGACTCCTGTTGTTTGGTCACATTAATATCTAACCAAGCATACTGGATGGATTTCAGTGACCGATCACGTTCCTCTCGGGATGAACTTTGGTGATGTCTTATTTGATTTATTAATAGAAGTTGATTATTGAAATTTTAGCTCGACAGATATTAAGGTTTGTATTAAAATTCCAGGAGTACAAATAAAACTGCTTTCTGCTTTATGATTCACAAACTGACCACATGAGTCTGTTTTCGGAACAAATGACCTTTTTTTGGCTCAAGTGCGATGATTTGTATTAATAACCTTACATTTAATCTTACAATAGAAGAGCTGACTCACATCATCCGGACATGTTTTTGTTTGAATTTCTTCGTCCTGCATAGAAAAGGTAAATTATGTGGATGGGGAACAATTAACAGTACAAATAGTGCCAAAGGTTAAAAGCTAAATTAAGAGGAAAGAGAGAGAGAGAATTGCACATGCTCTCTGTCACCAATGATATCATGACATCATTTAAAATAAGGTCAGACAGGAATTTTAAGTTTGAAGGCATATATGAAATATTCATTCTTTAATCTCAAACTTGATAACGTTCCCATCTTCCCTGCTCCCCTCAGGCAGGAGGCTCCGGTCCATTCGCACCAGAACCTCTCGCCACAAGAACAGTTTCTTCCCCTCTGCTGTTGGACACATGAACAATAACCACATGACTGTCCCCGCCACTAACACATGACCCTACGCTGTGTCACTGCATCATTTCATGTCTGGCACTGATCACCACCTGCACTCATGTATATATCTTTCTACGTAGCACTCATAATTCTTATTCTCATGTATATATCTCATGTATATCTCATGCACATATCTCTCTTTCTACATAGCACTTTAATTCTTATTGTCTGCACTGAAGCACCGCAGCAATTTCCTAATGTTGTAAACCTCAACATCTGGCAATAAACCCATTCTGATTCTGATTCTGATTCTGATCTTATTAGGCCTTGGGCAGCTTTCTCAGGGGGAGATCCCGGTACGAAAGACTAGCAAAGACACTTAAATGCTTCAAATATTTTCAGCTGAAATCAGCTCCTGGAGTCTAAGATATGCACCGGGGAGGCTGTTTGAGAAGTGTTTGTCATTTAGGGACATTACGTTTTCAGAATGCTCATTTATACAATAAATATATTGGACCTCCCAGCTGACTTTAACATAAATAAGCTGTATTTAATCAGTAATTAGTCAGTGTACATGTTTGTTTGCATTGTGAATAATAGATATTTGTTCTGTGACATCAGGGAGTAGCTGGAAAACAAAGAAATTAAATCCTATTAATTTATAACTATGATGCACGTTATTGCCAAAAGCTGAACATACAAGAAGAGCATAATAGAACATTTTTACCATTTAAAATAGTTCAGACACATCAGTGACTGGTTGCTGCTGGTCAAAGTCAGCCAAGGTTAGTTTTAATACATTTTAATCATTTAGAACTTTTAAAACTTTTCTTGCAATAAAAGTTTGTAACTAATAAATTCTCATAGCAAACTAAAAACATTAAGAATAATAACAGAATTAAATTAATAGACTCAATACAATGTATCCTCGCTGTAGTACACCTTGTGTTTTATGGTTTTAAGCCAGTGCATGTCACGGCTTCCAGTTATATTATGACTTAATTCACAGCTCGGGTCCTGAGGGTGGCCCCTGGCAAGTTTAGCCCAGAAGAGACACCCGGGGTAAGTGAGATGTGACAGTGAGCACTTCAGGAAAGCTTTGCCTGAGGAGGACTAGTTAGCAACCAAGGTGTAATCTCACATTTCAAAACTCACTTTCATTCATGTCTCTGGTTTTGTGTTCCAGGGTTTCATTATGGTGTTTTGGTCTTTTTATATCCTTTTAATGTAGCATAGGTCATCAATTGGTCTTTTGTTCTACACTGAAATTCCAGTTATCTTTTTTTAATTGTATAAGACATGTAAGCCTACATATAAAAGCCTATCTTTTATTTCTTGGACTTGGAGTATCCTCATGGTTATTGCCCTGCCAGCCTTTCATGGCTGTCAGGTTACGTCCTGGGTGCCCTGGCCTGTGGTGATACGGAATTGAATTGTGCTGCAGGGATTTGGTGAAGGGAGATTGCTGCGTAAGGATGGAGTCACACTCAGACTGTTTGATACGGTTGTGCCTCTATTTTGCCATTTCAAAACTGCACAGGGATGTCAACTATCTTCTGTGTTTGTGCAGTAGATGCTGAAGATATCTTAAATTAGAGAGACGGGAAGACAGATCAGGATATGCAGCCTTGTTTTCAACAGGAAATTACAGAGTACAGAGCAGCTGGCAGGTTTAGTCTTTTCTCTTAAACATACAACATCTTTTTTATAGAAAGAAGGATAAGAAAAAATAATCTGACATATACAGTTATGGTCAGAGAATACTCCAGTAGAAGTGAAAAAGTACTCAAAGTAAGATGCTAATAAGTAGCTCTTTGGAGGTCGTTTCTACCAGTGTTTTTATGCAAAGCTAACTGATCTAGATATATTACTAATAAAATAATAATAGTAGACAGGAGTACATAATTCTAATAAATATTCTCAGCTTGAGTCAGATGGCAGAACGCGAGCAGAAGGACAGTAAAAACGAAATCTGTTTTCTGTTGCCTACACTGTGGAGGGCGACTTTTCCTCTGAACAGGAAAGTGAGCGGGGAGTAGTGATGTGCGAATCATGAACGAATCGTTCAATACTCGAGAATCACTTTACTGACTCATGAATCATGATTCACAAGCCCAACTGACTCACTGACTCATCCCTGTTGCTGTTAGCAGCAATGTATCTAGCTTATAATTAAAATTGTGGAGAAAAACACAACATCCAGTATCTTATTAACAAAGAAATTTCTGCTCTGAACTGGAAGAAAAAACCCTGAGTAGAAGCTCACATCAAGAAAATAGCTCCTCGGTTCACAGTAGCATCGCTCTGCTAACATGCTAACAGCACATGCTCTTTTTTGCTCTATAAAATAGTTGATTTCTTTTAGAATCATTCATCTTAGCAGTAGGATTTACATGAAAAGAGAAACAAATTAAGTTTGAGTGAAAATGTACATTTTTTGCACTCTCTGGTCAACTGACTCAGTGAATCAAATGACTCAAAAATCGATTCACTTTGGTGAGTGACTCATTAAAACTCGATTCAGTAAAAAGAATCAAATTTACCATCACCAGCGGGGAGTAGGTTAAAGTGGATTCAGCAGGTGGAGGATGCCTTAAATCAGCTGCAATGGCTCAGTGTGGGGAAAAGAATCAAAATGCACAATAATTTCTATTGAGAGCTGCAGTAGATTTTCTGATCAGCTGATTTTAAACCATCACAGTGCAGCAAACTAACCTGCAGCGGATTCTCATGCAGCCTTTAAATAACACAGTCAGTCTGCCTCAGTTTGTTTAGCAGCATGTTTGACAATATGAAGACGCATGTGACATGTTCAGACCCAATATGTGATTTAAAAACGTGACGACTTACATGTGAGCTTTAAATGAGCAGCCCTTACCTTTAAGTCTGAGCTCTCTCCTTCCTGTCCCGTCTTTCTTATCTTTCTCCATCTCTGAGTGAAGTTAGCTCTACAGCAGCTGGACCTTTAGCTGCAACACACTGTGAGACACACACACAGTTTGTGTGTTTGCTGTTTGTTGAGCTCATAGAAACGCTGCATTTCAAATGACCTGACACTTAAAAAAACGTTACTCCCTTTATGTTTGCTCCTCTCGGCTAGCTTGGCGCCAAATTACCAAACGGCAACTAATGGACCCCTGCAGTCGTCTGGTGCTGTGCCAAAAAACAAAACACAGAAGAGTTTTTGCCTCTTTCATCCCGTTTTATGTCACATCTCCTGGTGAGAAATACCTGACCAGGACTGCCTTTCATGTGTTTCTGTCCGAAACACAGGCTGAAAGTAACGAATCCTGAAAAGTACAGCAACCTAATTTATGATTTATTTGAATGATTTATTTGAATTATATATTTGAACACCTCTTTCTTTAATAACTTTGAAAAACAAAAGCAAGATTTGCTGCACAAGTTTGGATTTATTTATGATATTCTCTAACCTAGACTTTACTAAAAAGACAAAAACCCTCACACAAAGGGTTATTTCTATTTGTAAAGGCAGCGTATAGAAGCGCACAGCAGGTCCTTTAATATCTGCTGGACAATGTCAGGATTCTCTCTGAGTGTGATGGAGGCAGCCTGATCCTCACACCAGCAGTGTTGTGTGTGTGTGTGTGTGTGTGTGTGTGTGTGTGTGTGTGTGTGTGTGTGTGTGTGTGTGTGTGTGTGTGTGTGGCTTGACTCTGATGGGGATGTCAGAAAGGAGGATGCTCTCCAACATGTGGACAATATTGGACAATCGTTTATGTGCTGGACAGTCACAGAAGCACTTTCAGCAAAAAGCTTCGTTCCACCACAACCAATCATTTCCATCTGTGGCCTTACAGCTGCACAGCTCCTCCTTATCACACCTGGACAGTTTTCACTTGAAATATCTTGTTTATATCATATAAACAATTTTATTATCATGTTTTCATTGAGTATCTGTAAGGAAATTCCTTCCTGAGAATAAGGAAGTATTCTGATTCTGAACATCAAAAAAAACATTTGATGTTTATTATAATTTTTTAAAAACTGTCCAGCTTCGCTAAAAACAAAAGCTTCATTCTGGATGTTTCCTCGGGAGCGCACTGAATCAGCTGTAGAGCTTTCTAAATAAAATGGTGCATTTTCTGAACTCAGCCTTCATGGATGCCTGCCTGTGGCAGCTTCTACTCTATTCGTATTTTACCCAAGGAACAGCGGGCAGTCATTATGCCTTTACTTCTGTCCTTTTTGTTGCTCCAAGGCTTCACATTCAGAGGATCCAGGACATAAACCTGGACTGACCTTGAAAGGAGTTCTGAGAGAAAGGAGGTCTGAGGTTATCCAAGAAATAACCCAAAATGAAATTCCAGCGACAGGTTGTCAAAAATGTGTAACATAAGTAATAAGCTACAGCATGGCGAACTAATAATATCAGCAGTTAATCAGGAAACAACAATTAATCCAATATTCCCTGCATTTCAGCAAGTGAGCGCCTCAAACTCAAAAGATACACTTTTCTGTCTCATGTGATTAAAACTATGCTGAAAATAAACCAGAGCTTGAGAAGTAAGAGCTGGATGGTCATGTGAGCCCTGTTTTAGTGCCCTTTAGTTCAGTAAAACAACACCTTCACGCTCATTACTGTTTGAAGCCGAGCTCATTATTTGTTAAGGGGCAACTTTGGGCAGCCACGAACGGATCAGCGTTAAGGTTTCACAAGCTTTGTTATGAACACAGACATGAGCATTGACAAGACGAGAGTACGTGGTGGGGAATCTCTGACATGGAGGCGCTGCAACAGAGGGAGAGTGTGGATGATGGCCCCGCCCCTCCCTGAGCCTGGTGCTGCTGGAGGTTTCTTCCTGTTAAAAGGGAGTTTTTCCTTCCCACTGTCGCCACAGTGCTGCTCATAGGGGGTCATATGATTGTTGGGTTTGTCTCTGTATGTGTTATTGCAGGGTCGACCTTACAATATAAAGCACCTTGAGGCGACTGTTGTTGTGATTTGATGCAATTAATAAATTGAACTGAGATCTTCGAAATAAAAAAATCAATCAAACTGCAGACTTGCTGTGTTAGAGTCTAAATTTGGGTTCTCTGCCAGTGATTTCTAATATTTTGAGATTTTCTATTTCTTGGGCTAATGGGATGTGTAACAGCACCTCAATTTTTTTAACCTTTTTAATAAGAGAATTCTACATATTACTAATATATATGCATAAAGCCCTGTAGGTCAACCAGAAAACCCACAGAGCTTGCCTGCCTGTATGAAAATAAAGATTACAGTACCTGATGGTCCCTGATGTTCTCAGATCTTCGGTGTGGGAACAGAACAAACTCGATGAACACCTCTTCCTCTTTAACCCGGCCGCACGTTTAATTATGTTCTCCAGATTCTCACAAACGACTCAGTGCATTTCATAATTGTGTGACATTAGAAGATGTACCAGAGCTGTATCAGCTGGACTGCTTCCCACTTTAGCAGTCGTGTTCTACCAGAGGTGGATATCAGTTGCACTTATATAAGATGTCTAAAGAAAACGGAGCATCGGCGGTAAATAAATAAAATCTGGCCTCATTTTGTTTCACCTAAATAGAATCTGGCTCCAAAGACGTGTCCTGGACTGTGAGAATGATTCCTCTATAACAGGATGAGTCGATCTCAGTGCTCTGCAGACCTGCTGAAACATGTTTCTAATAAAATTCTTATTTTGATTACTAACAGTTGATGAGCCTGTGGGCTACATGTGTTATCTTGCTTTTATACATCAATATGAATTCAGAAATATTCAAATAAACGTCCTCGGCCTTCTAAACAGAGCAAATGGAGCTTTGAGGTGAGCCTGTTCCTTTTTGTAAAGGATTTCCAGATTTGTTCTCTGTCAGTGTCGTGTTGGTTTATTACTGAGAGGCTGATTTAGAGCAGGATTTATAGAACACTGTATTCCTGAAAGCATAACCAGTGTTTTTCCTTCTGGCTGATGACACTGGTTTGTACATTTTTGAAACAGTAAAAGTCAACTTTCAAATTTCCCTCAGTACAAGCTCTTGAGTAATATGTCAACAAGTGAAACAAAAATATCGAAGCTGCTGTTATCCAGTCATGCAATCTGGTACATATTTGATAGAAAGTAATCAACTGGCAAGAATACAATTTGATATTTGTAGTGTATTTGCCTCCTTATCTACATTCTCGCTTTGCTGTCAAAGCTCTCAACTTTGGGTTAAATTTTAAAAAATCACTCAGTGACCCACGGTGAAATACCCGTACGCTCTCTTAGCCCGCTTCAAGTGGCCGGCCTTGCTTTGCTCCTGAGGAGTGATTTAGATTCAAACAGTAGTTTTCCTTTTGCTGACAGGACTCCAGCAGTCTTTATTCAGTCATTTCTATATCTGGTAGAAAGTTATGTTTCTATCTGTCAGAGAACAAGTCTTGATGTGTTGACCGTGTGATCACTTTAGCTTAAATAATCATATATTAAAGTGCAATGCACCAACCTGTAGAACACATCAGTCTAGCCCAGGGGTGGGCAATTCCAGGCCTCGAGGGCCGGTGTCCTGCAGGCTTTAGATCTCACCCTGGGTCAACACACCTGAGTCACATGATTAGTTCATTACCAGGCCTCTGGAGAACTGCAGGACATGTTGAGGAGCTAATTTAGCCGTTTAAATCAGCTGTGTTGGTTCAAGGACACATCTAAAACCTGCAGGACACCGGCCCTCGAGGCCTGGAGTTGCCCACCCCTGGGCTAGCCACAGTTTGACAGAAATTAACAACCTGACTTTGATCTGATTCACGTTTCCCCGTCACGGTGCTGCTTAGCGTGCAGTCTGAGAAAACTGGCTAATCTGGTGACTCGTTTTGCAGGGCTTGTAGTAGATGGTCTGTTAGCAGTGCTGTATCTGTTTGTTGAAGTCACTGGTTCAATGATTCAATGAGAACTTTATCGTCCCCAATGGGAAATTGATTTGCAGTATGTCCATACAGAGATATACAAACAAACACAACACATACCCACAAAAATAAGCCCAGAGGAAACAACCTAAATTTATCATCAAAAAAGTGCAGTGTGCAATGGCAACAACCCTTATGGTTTAGTGTTATGAGCCATGATAATAGCGAAGAAATTGTTAGATGATATGAGCTGGTTTTCAGAAACCCTGCAAACCCTGTTTAGTTCTGCACTGAGACGTGTTCACATGCAAGCGAAGCCTGCTCTGGTACGACTGCTCAGTAGATCTGGGAGTAAAGCTTCTGCTACAACAAATATGCTCTCCTATAGTCCGTTGGTTTTGTGAGATTGTGGAGGGTTTGTGAGATATTTTGAAATTTTGGGTTATTTGGAGTTATTGTGAACTTGCTGTTCTTGCTGGTCTTATTTGTTTTTTAGTTTTGAATCCTTAGTTATTCCTGGCATTTTGAGCTTTCAGTTTAATTCGTTCATGTATCTGCATTACCTTCCTTAGTTACTGTTTTCACTTCCTGCTTTATTGGTAATTGGCATTTGTCATTTTACTTTCGAGACTGTAACATTAGCTCTAATAAACAGCTTCATTTCTGTTATTCAACACATTCATACGTCTGCATTTGGGTCCACAGTTCTGGAATTTGTGTATTTTTCAGAGGATACCTGTTTGCTGAGATTACTCAGTGAAAATAAGTTGGTGAAAGTGTAGCTGATGGATCTCAGAGCAACAAAGGCAGCAAGTTAATTTACTTAAAGAAGTCTCTGATTAGATCAAATCTGAAGTTTCATCTGCAAAATTGCTTCAATTTAAGAATTACAACTCTTGGACCTTTTGTCCTAAAGATTGGCACGATTAACAAGACTATTAGTTTACTTTAATTTGATTGCTGACCAATAAAAAGTAGTTCAAAATATATTGAAATGTGATAACTTTTCTACTTTTATGAAAAATGATGGCTTATTTATCATATGATATTACATTTTGGGGCTTGACATATTTTAATTTGCACTTCTGTATTACTGACATGATTGACATGGACACTGTTTTGGTTTTGGTATAGCTGGAATTACATGTATTATTGTGAGTTTAGGCAAAGTCTCTCTACAGGCTTTCCACAGGCTAGTGAGTATAAAGTCTGCTGTCTGACTCTGGTAGATGAAAGAACTGACAAACCTCCAAGCAATGTCTGATATTTTTCACACACCGGCCCATCCAAAATGTATGGACCAGTACAAACACATTTCTTCACTGACTCAGAATCCAAGCTTTCTACTTGTACATCTTCTATCCTCTACATTTACAGCTCCCACATACACTCATCGTATACAGATAGTTTATTGCAGCAGACAGGCTGAAAATAAATGAGAGTTTTATAGCCATAAAACTGAATCTAGACAGACACTCATTTTTGCAAATTAGCTTAATAAAAGTTGTTCTTTATGTTGCAGTTTGGCTGCTGTAGAGCAGTGATGGGCAAACACTTTATTTCCAGTGAGACTCCATCTCTGTGTCAGGCTCCCACTGACATGCCATTAAGGTGGAATTTCACTGACTTGTTTACAGCTGAAATAAATGGACAGAAGATACTATTATTACAAATATAAATATTGTGTCGGACTGCTGAACTTCCCTTGTTAAGTCATCTGTGTCACATGATGTCATCTGTTACAGAAATAGGCTTGAACTGTCAGAGCCAATGATGTTGGAGATGGAAATGTGAAACCACCTGAAAGTCAATGAGGGATGATTGCTGCCGTGTTGCATCAAATCAGTGTGCGCTGAATGAGACTGTTTGAATAAATTCCATTCTAGGCGTACAGAGCTGTTTAGGAACGGGAGCCACGACTCTATTAAGAACTGAAGTTCACATTTTTGGTTTTAATACAGGTTTTTTTGTTATTATTCTGATTTGAATCTTTAACATGTCATACAGGCTGACTGAGCTGTTGCTGAAGGTCTTTATTGTCACCAAACTTCAAGACCTGAGTAGCTGTTTTGAAGCGTTTCCCAAGCTGTATCGTCTATTTTAGATGGATGACTTCTTGGAATAAATGCACTGTGTCAGAGTGTTTTACAAGTCTGTTGTCACTCAAGGTATGATGCAATCTGCTGCAAATATGTTAAAGAAGGCTCCTTGAAAAATATTCTATTTAAAGTTTTTCTAGCTCTGAGTAAGTTACATTAAATAACTGCCAGGTCTCATCAGTGTACACTTTGCATGAGAAAGCCTGCACGTGGCTTTGGACTTTACTCGTTTATCCTACACAATTAATATCAGGTTATTTCAACTCTTCTGTTTTTGTAAAAACATGTTTTTAAAAGGGTCTCTCTCTCACTTCTTGAGTCCCTAAAAAGTCAAGCCTGGTGATGTTAATGCCCAGCATACATTTTATGGAGAAAAGTATGTGACCATTCAATTGCTTTCAGTCCCATTGCCACAGGTGTGTAAAATGAAACACTGACTCCATGTCTGCAGAGTCCCAAACCTCCTCTCAGCACAGAAACTGTGCACCGGGAGTTTCATGGCATGTGCATTAATGGTCGAGCAGCTTCTGTAGTGTGCAGATATCTAAGTAATGATGTCCATATTAGTGTAGCTATTGGTTTGTATACAGTGCTATGAAAAAGCTCCGTTTAAGAAGGAAAAATGATGAAAATTAACTGAAACATAAAAGTGCAACACGCATGCAAAAACGAAGCATCAGGAAGGGGGAGCAGTTTTTCACTGTAAACAGGAAATGACTGTCCAGCTCCCTTGATTTGTGACATCACGTCCTCATGAGATTATGATTTGAGTCACTAGTTTGAACTGTTACTGAATTTACTTTGAGAATTCTGTAAATAACAGTCAAATAATACCAAAGTGCTTCCCACGAGGATGCTGCGTCACTCGGTTTCTTGACCACATCACATCTGGTTTTAAAACACCAACAGCCAAAAAATAAACAGGCCATGAGCTTATTTGTTCACTGGCTTTTGGAATAAATGCAATAAAGAAAGGAGTTATTTTTTATTCTCAACAGTTTAGAGTTTCCTACATATGTTTTCAGCTCAAATCATTTGACTGAGGGTTTCCTGATTCATGCATCACCACAAAGCTCAGCATGTTATATTCCATAATGCTACCAGACTATAAAAGTTAATTTCACAGCCCTTCAGTTATTTTTGAGTTTCAAAAAACTGTTTCTCTAACAGACGATATAAAACACTTCAGAGGAAAACATCCAGAAGAAAGAAACTGGAAGATTAAAAAGAGTTTTCATCTCCCGTGTTCCTTGAATGCAGGTGAAACGTTTCTGCTAAATCCCAGTATTCGAACAGAACAGGGCAGTTTAATGGTCAGAAATATGTCATGTCTTTTTTTCAGAAAGGTTAATGTTGACTGAACGTCATTAACTAGAAGGGCTGCAGGAAGGTCATGAGTGGAAGCTGTCAGAATATTTTCATTTTCACACGTTTCACTTCAAAACACTCTTAGCATTTACACACAGTCCAACTTTAATTGATTTTTTTCCAGCTTTTTCTTGCAGGAAGGATCTTTTGACAGGTCACATATGAAACTCAGAGCATAAGGGACGACTGTGTGAGGTGGAAGCTGGGGAAAAATCTCCTGCTCTTAACATATGTATGTTTTTTTAAAGGAGAACATTAGCTCTGTGCTGTGAATGCGCATTTGCCATACTTTGCCTCATCTGTAGTGTTGCAGCCTTAGGGTGACTTTGCTCCTGTGGCTCAGATTGGATCTAAATGTCCCCTCACAGCGAGGCATGACGACGGCATGGGGAAGACACAACCCACCCGAAGCTACACAAAGACAGCCTGCTGGCTCAGCTCTGATGAAATCGAGAAGACAAGTATATTCCCATTCGTTATGTGTGGTTTTGGCTGAAGTGATTTTCCTAAGCTGCACAAAATCGGGGTCAGGTCGGGATTTTAAATGCTCAATTTGTTATACATAATACAATGTGTCAGTCTGTTTGGTTTTACTGTGTCACAGCAAGAAACTGAAGTTGATTTTAAATGCCCTGCACAAGTCATGCTTGTCCAGTCGAGTCATTTATAAGGAGCAGTAAAGCTGAGGGAATGTTCACCAAAAATCCTTTCGCACGACTGTGCACACGAGCGCAAACACCTCACACAACTGTCGAGCACGGTGGTGGGTTTGTGTTGCTGCCACCTGGGCACCTTGAGTCGACCTTGACTCTGCATACCAAAAGATTTTACACTCAAATTGAGGCCTTTAGATAAACTCATCTCTCTCCTTTAACCTCAGACAGCTGTTTCTGGTGGTTTGCAAACAGCTGGCTTTGCAGGGTGAACTGATTGGACACCAGCATAAGAGGCAAGCTGCCACTGGCTCAGCTTTCACTGCTCTGAGATCAGTTTCCTCTTGCTTGACACTTGGCCAGTGTATGTGATGTAGAGGAGATGGAGTTTGAAAAAGCTGTTAATAACTCCTTTAGTACATTAGCAAGGAAAGCTGTAACCATGATGGAGAGGGAACGGCAGCTCTGACCATGTCTGCTCCAATAAATCAGGCTCAGGCTCAGGAGCACTTTCAGAGATTAGCATCTGTGGGAATGTCTGAATCTCATATGTTTAACCAGATTTTAGTCCACCCACAGATATTCACAGTTAACCATGTCACTCACTGCACAAACCTTTTATTTAGCAGATTTTTTAAAATCATTAAAACATTTTAATATACTTTAGAAAATCAAGACGTGGGCCTGAGTTTCAGGTTCTCTGCACCACAGTCACTACAAACACATCATTTATAGAACAGGATGAATACAGAATATAAAGTATTCATAATGAGCTCAGTCTTAAACCTTTGCAGCAGTAATATTAATTACGCTGATGAGGAAGATGTTTCTGCAGAAGATATTTTATCCCCAATTTTCCAATAACACAGTGAGAAGTTCCTCCACCACTTGTCATTTTCAGCTAACAATGAGTCATTTTTGGTAATATAGTAGATATTTGTTTAACTGTAGCAGTAATGTCTGAAAGGTGAAGATGTCCATGTAGAGAACAGACAGGCAACACAAACTGTACATTTTAATCTGATCCGCTTTATCTCATTAAATTTCTAACTAGTGGAGGAAGATGTTTTTGTTTGTGTGTGTGCGTGAGTGCGTGCGTGCATGCTCTGCTTGCCTTTCTGTAAAGGTCACCACACGCCGCTGGGTTCTACAACCTCTTGAATCATGTGGTGTACTGTCTTTCACATGAGTGCACCTAAAAACCCAGATAGTGCAAAACTGTTCCATTATCTTTAAAGAGTGCTCAGGTACCACAGAGGACTGTTCCACCACACCAGTTTCAACTTCATGTTAACCAATGAACAAAGGAAACAAAGGTTAGTGTGTAAGAAGTAATCATTTTTATTTACAAACAACAGCTTAACACGTGAGTTATGACCTGAAGTTTTAGCACAGTCTTACAGCCCTCCACCTGTCGGCTCTCTTTAGTATTCCATGTTTGGTGAATTCATTAAGATTACATTTCACAGTGCAGAGCAGCTTCTCTGCTGTGCTTCCAGAGCAGAAAGCTCCTGCAGTGACACAGTCTCGGCCTGTTAAGGATCTGGACTTGATGCCTCTCACTCACTTGAATGAAGACTGCTTGGCTCAGTCGTGAGCCGTTTTTTCCCCCGTCTCACACGCGCTGGCTTTGGCAAATTATTGTTTCCCTTCTGGCTCCACTTTATGTTGTAATATCACAAAAATAAAAGTCACATTTCTTGGCACTGGAGGGGTCTTACAAACATGAAAATCCCTCCACCATGGATTAAAAATTCATAAAAGTGTCTGCAGTTTTACAGAGCTCTTTACACGCAGTCTGTGCCAATATGTTTTAGAACTGCAGGGATTTTTTGTTGCGATACTGCAAGAGGCCAGCGACGATGGCGAGCCTCTAATGCACTGATAGACACAACTGGAGACACTTCTAAAAAGCCTTGATTGTGCAGGCGCCTTCAAAATCCTGCCAGCGAGGTCTGAGGTATCATTTATAACAAATCCTTGGAGAAAAAACACACAAAGCACAGAACAAATTCTTTAAGAAATATTCACCATTTGAGAGAAGGAACATTTTTGGAGTTCAGCCCTTACAGAGGCTATGTCGCACTGAGATACGGCATAAACTGATTCTGTGGTTCAATAGCAAACCCCTATATGAAAACTAAAAGAGCCATCTTTGAATCACAAAACTTACCAGAGGACGTTACTACTGAGGTTTAGCACATGAAAAAATCAGAAGCAGCTCACCCTGAACGAGACATTTACGTCTCCTGGAAACTGTAAACGCTCCAAACCCAAAGAAATCTTTGTGGAAGTGCCATTGTTTAGGGATAATTGTGTCTTGAAACAAAGAGCTTACAACACAATGATGAATGTGGATGCTCTTTTTTACTGAGCCCGGGAAGCACAGGCTGACCCACTTTAGACTCGTATGTGAAGGTGATGTATGGAGAGTGTTGTGGAGCGAGGGATGAGGCACTGTGAGGCGTTGATGGGATTTCCCTTCTTACATTTAATTGCTGAAGTTTATTGTGAGTTAGAATGATGATGTTCTTTCTTCATCAGAAGCCCAGTCAATGAAAACTTGCCCTCATGCTGGGATTATTGCACATTAACACACGGATTTATTTGAAAAGTAGCAATAAAATTTTAACACTTTAATGACTTTGAGCAGTGAATTATTGACCAAATACTGAGCCCTGTGGTTACAAATAACAAAGACTCGATATTAGAAAAACGAGCTGATGATGACTGGTGGGGCGCGTTGTGATGCTGAACACATTCTCCTGAATCTGCCCTGTTTTCTAATATTTCTATTCAGAAAAGAAAAAAGAGAAGGGGAACTCATATTTGAGGCCGGACTGTAATGCTGTGGCTGTGTTTGGCCCGTATGGATCAGCTGGGATTTTTGAGGTCCTTGGAAAGTTACAGAGAGTCAATGATTCACAGTGCCTATAAGGATCCGGGGTAATTGCTGGTTATGTGGCAAACATGACAAATTGCCTCCACTACAGCTCGGTCCCTCAAGTGAAACAAGCCACCGTGAGGTCATTTTCAGGTTAAGACTGTTATCAGCTGTTGACCTTGACTATTTATTCTCAGCTGTGTATTGTAAGGGGTGGCTGGAGATTGGAGCAAGAACATGACTGCCCATTAAAAGTCTGAGTCGAGCCGAGATGTTGGGTAAGGTCTGTACAGTACGTACTGAGGCCAACGAGTAACTCCAGCCAGTAAATGTATTCAGACTGAATCTGAAAAACCTTTGCAATAATAAGTGATGATCTAAGGAGCTTGGAAAGAAAAACGTCTGGACTTCTTTAAGTTGCTTGAAGACGTTTCACCTCTCATCCGAGAAGCTTCTTCAGTTCTAAGGTCAAAAGGTGGAGAGTCCCAGACTTAAGCCCTGTGGGAGTGTCCCTCCAGAGGGTCATGGACCCCCTGTTGATCCTCTACCTAATCACATCAGCCAAGGTTTCGGGTGAACCCGCTGTGAAACCCCCACCCTATCATGTGATTTACTGAGGTCAGAAGTCCCAGGATGTGAGTGGGCGTTAAGGCGTCTGTGTTGAGTATTGCAGCACCGACAACGATCAACTCGAAGGAAAATGACGACGGAGGCAAAAATACCCTTAAGATTTTGGGAACTTTATTTCACGTTAACACGCGGTAAAACCTTTACTCATGGATGCCATATTTGTTGTGGTACTCTCTCTCAGGCAGGGGCGTGATGACGCAGTATATGTGCCGTTACAGTGAACACAGTGCCCCCTTGTGGTGACAACTAAAATACTGTCTCTGTGTTAAGCAACAGTAACCATAATGCACATTCTACAACAGGGTGGGCAGCTCCAGGCCTCGAGGGCCGGTGTCCTGCAAGTTTAGATGTGTCCTTGAACCAACACAGCTGATTTAAATGGCTAAATGAGCTCCTCAACATGTCCTGAAGTTCTCCAGAGGCCTGGTAACGAGGTAATGTGACTCAGGTGTGTTGACCCAGGGTGAGATCTGAAACCTGCAGGACACCGGCCCTCGAGGCCTGGAGTTGGACACCCCTGTTCTACAACACGAGTACACACGATGAATATCTTAACAGTCTGGGAAAGAATATGAAAACTGGATTATAGATGGCAGACAGTTGGTGTCGTAAGCCACGCCTCTGTTCAAAGACACTAACTCCATCATTTGACCCTAGAGCTCAAGAAGCTCCTCAGATGAGAGGTGAAACGTCTTCAAGCAACTTAAAGAAGTCCAGACGCTTTTCTTTCCAAGCTCCTTAGACTATGACCTGGATGACCGAGAACCTTCACAGACATTAATAACAATGCTTTAACATTTGAAAATCATGTCACTCTATAGCTTTGAACAAAGACTGTGCAAAAAACAAACAAACCTCAAACTATATAAAGGAGCTTGAGCTCGGTGTGTGCTGGTGGGTTTTGATACCATGTGATGGATCCCAGTAAGCTGCTTTTTCCTTGTGCTTACTTGTACGGCCGTTTTTACAGCTCAAACATGAAAGTGTTCGTCACCTTTTCATCTAACTCTCAGCAAGAAAATGAATTAGCAGATCTCCCAAAATATCTAAGTGCTCCCTTAAGGCCTAGTTCAATAGCCGTTTGTGTCTGACATAAAAGAGTGCCCATCTAATAACTCCAAACACACAAAAGTTGAATCGCTCTTGGGTTTTTGGATTAATCTGCTGATCAAAAACACCAGTAACTACATTATTTATCACTTTATTTCATTGTTGGTACAGAAATAACATTCTGTGGCGTTAAACTTAGAAATGTGAAACCACAGCTTCCCACTTCTAAGTTCAATGACCCATCAATATTTAATACGTCCACATCAATTTGCCTTTGGTGCTCATATTTTTAGATCAGATTTGTTATGCCATATTTCAGTGGGTGGTGCCCCATGTGAATCCAAACGGAGAACGTGGATGATAGTTTGCTAACTCCCTTGATCTTTGCTTGGCTAGACTCCATGGCTGAATCCTACGTGGTAATGGATGCTGCTATTTTAAACAAACCATGGGGGATGCATCTATTTTGCATTAAACCATCTCATTCTGACAACTCTCCCCAGGATGCTGACAAATACAAGTTTCATAGGCTGAAAAGTTGCATACATGAACATATTAGACAAGAAAGCCAGTGAAATGTTTAATACATGGTTCTTTGTGCAGTACGATAAAGGGTTTTGTGATAGTGTGTGCATGATAAGAATGTCCAGTTCTAGGTCACCAAGAGGCAGATTTATTGTAGTACTGTTTCATCATTTATTCCCTCAAGGTAGTTAAATACGGCTGAAACTTTAAATTGAATTCCAGGTCTAAATATATCCCACTCAGCCTTACCTTTCTTTGTATAAACAGGCAAACGCGGGCCTACCAAGCCCCCGTGGGTTCCAAAGGTAATTATTTGGAGAAAGCTGCAATGTTACAGGTGAGGGAGGGATGTTAATTACCTTTGTGGATTCACAAGACGATGCCTCTCTCCTTTCTTTTGCTCAGCCTCTTTATGGGCTAATTAATTATGAAACAATGCACAGGTGATTCATCTGGGAGCAGGAAATCTTTAAACCTTTCTTCTTCTTTTCACATCTACACAACAACAAGGGGAAAGTTGTTCATCAAATGTCATGAAGGTGTGTACATACAGTAACTCTTCATTATGTATGCTGAGCTCTCCGTGGACTTTCCAAAAGACTTTCATTTGAAGCGCAGATGCAGAGAAAAGTCGTGGTTCTCAGGTTTTCTCCAATAGCAGCCTCGGACTCTAATTTGAGGATTTCACGTTGCAGATGTCAGAGATGCTGAACACTGCCAGGTTTAAATATTCACTACACCATGAAAATGTCACATGGAGAAATTCCATATTTAATATTGAGACCATTCACCCATGATGTGACCATTTTAGACAGATTACTCTTTCTCAAATAATCACAGCGACAGCACCGCAGGACAGCAGCGGTGAGTTGGAAAATTATGATACCAACGAAGAAGAGCGCTCCCTGATCTCTCACATGCTGCCGTGATGGAATTCAAAACTTATTTTGCAGTTGAATGGCTGTGTTATCCCCACAGCAGACCTGTCAACTTAACTGTAATGAAATGGGGAGAAGGGTGATGAAAAATGTATAGAAATCAGTGTAACCCCGACATCCTTCCAGCCTTGATTTTCAACTCGATGCATCATGCTGCAGCGCTTTTTTTGATCCAGCGCTCCGGCTGTGAGGTCGGCCAATCAGCTCGTGAACTGCACTGTCCAAAAGCATAACAATGCTCTGCTGTCAGCAGAGGTGTCCACATCTGTACAGGGAGTGCCGGTGTCAGGAGCACAGGAAACCAAGTGTGTTTGACTGAGCTATACTACAGTGCATACGTCTGTAAAACACAGAAGGGGATTCATTCCAAGGCAAGGTACATCTATGCCTTCTGCAACCTTGCATCCTCATAAGAGGACATTACATTTACTATATTCAGCTCAATAAAGTGTCAATAAACCCATCGTTTTCACAAAAAGGTATCCTTAAAATTCATAATTACATACATGATGCTTAGTTTTAATAATTATCACGTTCAAAAATGACTCCCACGGTTCTCAGGATGATGTTGACACAATATAAGCCAGTAAAGCATGTTACCCACACATCACGTATGTGAAGGACAGTTACTACACTGAATACACACATGCATACATTTATTTTAAGCAGGTCTTTTCTGCAGCTTCATGCTCACTGTGCGCTTTCATTTGCAGATGAAAATCCCTAATTGGTAAAACTGTCAGAAGATATTTAACGTTTAAACTAATTGCACTTGGAGTGCATAATGCCAACATGCACAGTTATGAAAGCCCACTAATGAAAAAGTTTTGTTAATTCAAATGTTTCTCTCTCTGCATTAACCTCGAATAACCTTAAAACATTTGTTTAGCTTAGTTGAGTCGAGCCTACGCACTCTAGTTGTGTTTGCAAGATTTGATAACCTGGTTAAAGTAGTTAAGGCTCTAACCAGGTTACATAGTATCCTATAAAAATGAATAACTGTGCTATGCACCAAACAATGGTGCCTACTTTTCCTGTCTGCTTCCTCCATGGTGCCCTGAAGGGGTCTTGTAGTTACAATACCAATTGCTGGCTTTACACTTGTTTTTACATGTAGGTCAGTGATGGTGCGCAGATGATTACGGATTGTTGCTGTTATGTTTGTGCCTGTGTTCAGGGTCAGGCAGTGTTATGGGAGTAGCACAGCAATTGTAGGAGTTTCTTTTTCAGACCAAAAATGATTTATTTTATTTATTTATTTATTTTTAATGCTGAAGAAAAAGTCTTAATGCGTTTGTGACTGACGTGGCTGCAATAGCTTTCACCAGGGTTACATGTTATCTGTCTTCTTTGAGGTCTTTGGGTTTGTCCCGGAGTAACTTGTTGAGGCTCAACCTGTAAGTTTAGTGCAAAGGCCTGAAGTTCTGCTCTTTAATACTGGTGTTGTAAAGCAGGACAGTCCAGCCTGGAGTGTTTACAGAAAGTAAAGTCGCTTGTTATAGTGAGCAGAGCTGTTTCCATTGTTTGAGATGAGAGATCATATTTCTCTTATTTTGGCTACTTTTCATGTTAAATACTGAATTCTGTAAAAAAAAATCCTTCTTTTCACATTCAAACTCCAGAATGATCAGGCATCGTCACACCTACAGGTTTACCTAAGCTTCCAAATAACAGACAAAGCTTAAAGTTAGGCCTGGCTCATATAACCACCGACCATCTCCTAGTTTTGTTTCTGTGGGTTCAGGCTGCTAGGTGGCTTCCCATGATGCACCGAGCTCTCCTCCAATCCATCTCTCAACACTCCTCGTGCATATTTGCTATATGTTACCTTTGTGTACTCTCTGTAGTTCGGTTTTGCTCTGTTTTGATTCGTGGCATTTTCTTGCTCTTCCTGTTAATGGGGACTTCTTCCTTCCCACTGTCACAAAGTATTGCTGTATTTTGCTTTAGGGTTTAATCTCTGATATTATAAGGTCATAAAAGTACTCCAGATGAGTACTTTACTCACTCAAAAGCAGACGTGATTACAGAAAGTGGATCTCTCGTTGATAGCGAGTCTGCTCAAACCTAAGAAGTTAGTACAGTAGTCATGGATGGGTGGGTTTAGAGATTAAAATGAATTCAATTAAAATGATATTTTATTAAAATTAACCATAATCATGTGTTCCAAGTCAACTCACAGCAAGTCATGCCTCAGTTTACAAAAGTCTGGCTGCAATTATGTCCATGTAACCTGAAGAACACAATAACCGATCGATGTGTCCCCATCAGGAAAGCTTGTACAGTAGTGAAGATGTAAACATTACATGAAGTCATCAGACTCGTGTAACTAAAACCATTACAGCAAACCATATTGTAATCTTGAGCTCAGCTGCATAGTGACCTCAGTCACGACTGCCAGCTTAAAAAACACCCAAACCTGAAGCACTTAAATAATAATAATTATGTGTATGCACATTTTCAGCCTCATGAACCAGACAAAGCTGGGTGTCTGTCTCCGTCATCTGTTAGAGGCTGAAGCTCAGCCCGGAGACTGTCAGGAAGATGATGTGTCTCAGGAGACGAAGAAGCCTCAGGAGAGCTCTTAATCATCAGGGACCCACTTCTCTGGTATTTCTGTCGCTGCTGTGCTCTCCTTTCTTTGAACGTAGTGCGCAGGAGCTCACCTGCCTCGCACACAACTTTGTGGCTGCGATTCACAAAGAGAAGCACAAAAGGCTAATTTTACCACAAAAAATGCCACTGTGGGACATTTCAAATAACCAGCGATTTATTTATTTATTCATTACCACTGCTCCCTGTACGTGAAGCAAAAACCTGTGCTTTCTTTCTCTTTTACACGCGGATAAAACACCACATCGTCGATTAGACCCTTGGCTTTCATAACTGTCACCTTGATAATACAAAGATTTGACTCAGGTGAGATTCCATTATGAAAATAATCGGCACCAGTTCCACAAAAAGTGTGTGTCTGTGGCAACGTTTGCTGTACCTGTTGTGATGTCTCTGTCAGGCTGTATTTGAATCATTTTGGCTATTTTATGCTTGATATGAAATGATTTGCCCTCGGAGCCTTTCTCCTCCTGAAACTGTATAAAAGTGAGAAAAACAAGAGATTTTGCTCAATATGACCCCAGCTGATTCTCACCTGCTTAATGGTGGGTTTATAGATTGAATTCTTTTAAGTCTTTTCCCTCCACACAGCAGGGTTGACAAGCATGGACAAAACATGCTTGAGTGGAGAAGGACAGAGGGACTCCGTCTCCAGTCCTTTTCTCGATCCGTTTGAATTGTATTGGACCAGCAGCCGTTCGCCGAGCCCCATTTCAACTCAGCAAAGAGATCAACCACGACGATGAGCATTTGTTACCGATCAAGAGGGTCTAGACCACATTCAGACACGTGGTGAGAGGCAGAGGAGGTGTTCCTGCCCTGAGTCAGATAGCACATGGGGATTTGGACAGTACTGTCTCAATTATCTGATTGGTGATTGAGACTGAAAAGAATGAGCGTGGGCACGAGGACGTGGACAATGACGACCATGGAAGGTGATCTTTGAATCTCTAGGTGACCAGCTGTATCAAACGCTGTGAGTGTCAGGGTCTATTTTACTTTGTGAAAGGCTTCTGAGCTGATCATAACTTCACCGACACACGTTTTCCCCATAGTGCATGACATCCACACCCTAACTCAGACTCATACCCACCGTCCACAGATACGGTGCGAGTGGATGTGCCTGATCGATCAAGAACTAGCTGCATTGTTGCATAATGAAGCATGGGAGTGAAAACGGACTTAAATAACAAAAGTTAGGCTCATATTTGGGCAAAAGCCCAACAAAACCCAAAGAGAACAAGGATGCACAGCACAGGAACATAAGGCTTTGTCAAAGAAGCACAAAAGGAAACTGGGACTTCCTATACACTGAGGACTGATTTGGGATTAGATGAGATGAGATGATGAGATAACCTTTATTTGTCAGTTGCAGGTCTTTTGCCCACAACCGAGATGACAGACCTTGCCGACCGTACATACAACACAAACATCACATTGGGTAGACAGGTCAGGTAATACAGGAATGCACAGATATCAACACACCACAGCACAATAAACACAGACAGCAACATGGGGAAGTGTTCCAGTGTGTACAGCTGATCTGGGACCGCTGCAATCTTCGACTGCGCCTCCAGCTGACCCGATGTCCACATCGGAGGGGAGGTGGCGTTGGAGGTGGCGTTGGATCCGGGGTAGGGAGGGTGATGCGTCAGTGAGTGCTTATCAGTATCAGTATATGTGTGTGTGTGCGTGTCCAGAGTTCAGCTGAGACAGTGTCCTTCGCCCTGCCAGGCTAAGTAAACAGTCTTCCAGCCAACCCAGGTGACCTTGTAGGGAATGGGAAGGAACAGACTCAACACAGTCGTTATCAGGGTGTTGTTGTTCGGCTCCAGCCTCGAGCCCACAGCTGGCACCGAAGGGCTAGCAGCATTATGATGGTGATTTGTCTTTTGCAATAACTCATGACAATTTCAAGCTGTTCTTTAAAACTCCGACACTGGTCTCTCAATCTCCCGTTGGAGAACCGCGAGCTTCCCCATGATGGTATCAAACTTGCGTTCCATGGTCTTGTCATTATTTTGCTCAGAGAGCCGATTCTGAGAACTCTCGACTGCAGTCAGCTGTTCCAAGATGTGATCTAACTTTCGCTCAAAGGTGTTATTCTGAGCAGGCCTCTCCTTGATGTATCCCAATATACGCTCAGAGGTCTTATTCTGAGTATTCACGGCAGCTGTAAGCGTCTCCAAGGTCTTAACCGTTCTGCTTTCGAGCCCTTTCTGAGAAGCCGCGCCTCGTCCCATCGTTTCGATCCCAGCAGGCAGCCTTGGGGGGGTTTGAACAGCCGGTTCTGCTGTCTTAATTCTCCGATAAGTCAGGGCCAAGCCAGCTCCGATCAGCAAGAACCCTGTTATCATGGTTCCGAATAGGTAGATATCTTCAGCGTCCTCGATCGACAGTCCCGCCAGGCACACGACCCTCCATTCCTGCCACCCGTCCATCGTGTATCCGGCAGGGAAAGTCCCTCCAGGGCACTCAGGCTCTCCTGAGCCCAGACTTCTCGTTGAGAAAAGGGTGTCAATAGCATTCAGAGACCAGTTGATCAAATCCATAATTCTCTTTAGGTTTTAGAAACAGACTGTGAGAGAGTGTTCCAGGGAAAGTAATAATAAAAAAAACACGAGACTAGACAAGGACATAAGAACTAAGCAGGGAAGATAAGGGAGAGGAGAAAAAGTGCGTTCGCCTCCTCCGAGAGCCAAAAGGAAAGAAACATGAAATGAATGAAACACAGTTTAAAGTAATGAAGACAGATAGGAAGGAGAACCCCAAACAAGACATGAAAGAAAACACCATCGAAATATGAAATACTCCAAAAGACACCAACCTTAGAAAAAGTAATAGACAACCAAAAACTCCAGAATAAAAAGTAACTGATAAAAAAGTGCAAACAGATTATCAGTAAAATCTTTATACAATAAAATCTCAAATATATTAGCTGGGAATTCGAAACACCTAGAACCGTGACATTGCTGACAGTGGCACTTTTGACCCATGCATGGCAAACGTACCCTGCAGATTCTGACCACCATGACTTTCTTTGCAGGAAAACCTCGCTCTGAATATCTGCCTCTGTCACAGACGCCAAAGTGCAAACTTGCTGGATATCTGAAGGAGTGCGAGCATAAAAGAAATCTCTGCGTCCTAGTGTTACCTTTACGTGTTAGAATGTTTACTTATTAAACACCAGCACCGGTACAAATATCTAAATCTAGAATAATTAACATTTTAAGATGATCGGGATTATAATAGTGAATCAGTACCTCCAAAACTGAGAGCTTGAAATTAAGCATGTCTGAAGGCGAGAATGTAATTTTGTACAAAAAATACAAATTTCAATTTAAACTGTGGTCAAGACTCTGTGCAGGCCATTGAAGTCCTCCATGTGTTTCTGCACCTGCCCTGAGCACTGCTCTGCCTGTTGGAACAGGAAGGGACCATCTATAACTGTTCCCACACAGTTGGGAGCGTGAAATTGTCCAAAAAGTCTTGCTCTCCTGAAGCATGAAGATTTCCTTTTAGGTGCCCGAGCACAACTCCTGAAAAACACCCCACACCATTATCCTCCCTCCACCAAACTTTACACTTGGCACAGTGCAGTCAGACAAGTACCGTTCCCCTGCCAACCACCAAACCCAGACTCGTCCATGGGATTGCCAGATGGAGGTGACATCCTCTAACGCAGGGGTGGGGGAACTCCAGGCCTCGAGGGCCAGAGTCCTGCAGGTTTTAGATGTTGATCCATCACAGCTGATTTAAATGGCTAAATGACCTCCTCAACATGTCTTGAAGTTCTCCAGAGGCCTGGTAATGAAGTCATCATTTGATTCAGGTGTGTTGACCCAGGGTGAGATCTACAACCTGCCGGACACCGGCCCTCGAGGCCTGACCTAACGGGAGCACGCTGGAATTCACTGAGCTCCTGAGAGCGACCCACTCTTTCACAAATGTTTGTAGAAGCAGTCTGCATACCTAAGTCCCTGAGTTTATACACCTGTGGCCATGTTAGTGAACACCTGCATTCAATGACTTGGGTGGATGAGCGAATACTTTTGGCATTATAGTGTATGAATATATGTAATTCCTAAAATATTTATTGCATGAATACAATAATACAACAACCTATTAATGCCATAGTGTTCTCAGCTTGGGCCTGGGATGTCTCAAATGAATGCAGTGATGGTGATACCTGAATAAATCAATTGTGAGAGCACAGTGGCTGTCCTCTGCTGCATGCATAAGTCACCTTTTGTGGATGGATAAGTGCTTCTGACGTGTAGAAACAGCTCTCTCAGTGATTGCTCAAAATGTGGAAAGGACCCTGCATTAAGTCAACCCTGAAAGAGATCTAGAAACAAAATTATTGCTCAGAAATTACACAAAACTTACAAAGTAACATGGATGAAAATGGATGCAAACTGGCAACACATTTGGCCAAAACAATCAAAAATAAAATAGTGACAATCAGGCCCAACCTACACTAGCTACAATGTAGAAGCGTGTTCATATGAAAGTGCAACAGAAGTAAAGGAGATGACATGAGTGATATTAATGCTGGACGAGAACGGAATAAAAGTGAAGCTTTGAAAGAGCAGAATTTTCTAAAATGTCGCTCATCCCAAACAAGCACACGCCAAAATTCAATTTGAAGAAGAAAAAAATTATGACCTGGCAGGTATTCACTGACCTCAATCCAACACCTGGAGCATTTGAAAATGGGAGATAAAGCAAGACGAAGCTGAAAAGAATCGTCTGTATAGAACTGCAGGAAATCACTCCACAGATTTGGGAATAAAAGCATCATCTCGCCCTGCCAGTGCAAATCTGTCACTGAAAATACAAATAATAGATAGAAAAGAATCAAATAAACAAACCTGTTGTTTATTTATTCGGTTGATCACCATCACTATAGGACACACACAACTCATTTATTGTTTATTATTATTAATAACAACAATAATAATAGTAGCAATAATAAATCTCTTCGCAGTATCAGTGTCCACTTCCATGGCCGTGACTGAATAATATGTCTGTAATATTCACGGTAACATGAGTGTCATTATGAAAACATTTCCACAGCAACGTTTGTGTGGAAACGTTTTCTCCATTTTTGTAGTGAAAACAGAAACATCACACTGCAGGATATCTTAACAAACAAACAGGACGAAGCAAAACACAAAGGCTGGAGTTTCTGTGTGATTATAAAATTATACATACAATTTAATGACTTGTAAGGAAATGGTAAGGAAAATATCATGGTGTGTGTGTGTGTGTGTGTGTGTGTGTGTGTGTGTGTGTGTGTGTGTGTGTGTGTTAGAAAAAAGAAAAGGGCTCTTGGGAAGAGAGTAAAAGTTATGTAATAGAGTACAAACCTGCATCTCTAAAATATGATTCAGTGCTGTTTTTTCACACAGTGGCAAAATACAGTAAGTGTTGTAGTTGCTATTTTTTAATGTAACTTGCAGTCCAGCAGTCATTTCTGATACATGCAAACGTATCATAAAAGTGATGTGCGGAGCTTGAAAGACCTGTCACACTAAGTTGTAGCTGCTGAAGTGCAATTAAATGTTACTGGAAGCTTTCTGGAGATTTTCCTGTTAGTTGGAGTCTGCAGTTGTTAAGACATCCAAGAAAAAGCTGCAGTTTTTCAAAAAAGGACTTCTAAAAAAGGAAGAAATGTGCCTTGATCATTGCATACAGTCTGTGCATTTATATCAAGAGACATTTTTCTTCATTAAGATATGACAGTGTTTTTACTATGTACACAATATTTCTGCACCAGTGAAAAAGAACTAATTGTACGATTTGTTTGCAGAACAGTATTATTGTTCTGTACAGATGGGTCACTGTTGTGAATAAAATTACGGTGATAATAAAAGTTATTTTGTGAACTTGCTCTTTTTGCGTGCACAGCTTCACCACAGCTGACAAACATTTTCTCAAGAGCAGTTGTTTAGTGCCAACTGCACTCGTCACGACTGGTTAGTCTGACCTCAGTGCTGTAGATGGAGGAGAACTATAAAGAGGAAAAACACATATGGATGGTGCTTGATTTGTACTTCCTGTGAGCACATTTTAACGATAAAACTGTTAGATAAAAAACTCCATGATGTTGCATTCGGGGAAAGGAAATAGAGCTACCCTTACTCTATTTATGAAGCATCAGCCGTGTCCAAAGTGGAGTTAATTCTGCATAAAGGGGGAAAATCACCAGTGAGAATGTGGAGCGAATGCCAGACATGGCCGACTTTTGTTTTCCAGCTATCCATCAATCATAGTAGGCCATTAGGCGAGGCGGCAAGCCACAACCGCAATCTGTCAGCTCCTATAAATGCTATCAACAGAAGTCATGCAAGATAAACAAGAGAAAGAGAAGACAAAATGAGACAGCTACTGAAAGCGTTGATGGTCAAGCTGGAAGCTGGAAGCAGTCATCGACAGATAAAGTTACTGAGGTACAAACCAGCCGCTGCTGATGCCACATGGTGATCATATTCCTCCTCAAGAGTGCTTCTGACTGTTGTTCAAGCTTCACATGATATTCATGAAGCAGATGGTCCTTGTCTGTACAGGCGTTCTGACTGATAGCAACAATGTAATCCAACTCCAGATTGCAGGCTGAGTCCAAACTTCTGTGAAACAAGAAACTATTTAAATGCTTGAATTAAACCTCTCTGCACCAAAGAACTGCATAAAATACCAAGAGTAATAGTAATAAATGAGAAACACCACATTAAGCCAATTGTAGTACAAATGTAGGACTATCGACTAGTAACAGGAAAAACATAAAATCCAGTTTAATTTTACTTTATTTATAAAGAAAGCACTTGGAGGGAAACCCCTGGCAGAAACAGCATCATGAAGGGACGACCATCTGCTGGGTGATGCGCCATGGAAGACAGCCAGAGATCAGGAGCACTCGTTTTTATGCACGTGGAGGAGCCACTACTCCTCCACATCAAAAAGAGCAGCTGAGGTGGTACGGGCATCTGGCTACAATCCCTCCTGGATGCCTCGTAGGTTAGGTGGTTTGGGCATGTCTTCCTTGGGAAAGGAGGAGGCCCCAGGACAGACCCAGGCCATGCTGCGAAGATTTCCATTGGCTACTTTAGGAATGTCCCAGTGCTTCCCAGAATAATTTGTGGCCAGTGCAGCATGAGCATCGTTTTTGTAAGTCTCTGCCCTGATGACCCAAACCCCAGATAAGTGACAGAAAACGGACAGATGACTCCCACAACCTTGGGTTGAAACCTTGGGTCCTGCCATCCATGTGGATGTTACTTTGACAAGTACCATCTACCTAAGCACTGTTGCAGATCATGTACACCCATTGATGGAAAAAGGTACTGTGGCCTCTTTCAGCAGGATAATGGGCGCTGACACAAAGTAAAAATGGTTCAGAAATGGTTTGAGGAAGACAGCGACAGTCTGAGGAGTTGACCTGGCTCCAAGCCTCTGTGAGATGTGTGTGTCTTTATGGGTCAGGGATGTTTTGCCACAAAACGGGGACCAACACATATTGGATATTATACGGATTTTATGATATATATATTGAAATATAAATAAATATATTTAAAATATGGATTTTAGCTGCAGCTTTCAAATGGCTAGGATGTGACTGCTACTTAATATGGTTTGTAGCCCTTCAAAGAGTTCTTCTGCCTGATAAAAGAAACCATAAAGTAAATGACTACAGTTTAATTGGGAATACGACTGCATTAAAATACAGTAGAGTCTCCAGCCAGAATGCATTTTTAATATTTCTGTTGAAGGTAGCTGGCAACACTGGGAGCAGCTGTCTGCTAGTCTCTGTTTTGAGCAGAGCACGCCAAATGTGCCATCGTAGGAGCAAATACAAGAGTCCTCACGCACTGCTGCCAAGAAGCCCCAAGAAGAAGAAGACCAATACAAAAAATAATAATAACACAGAAAGAATAACACTATAGCCTGTGTTGATGCACGCTCAATCATCCAGGTAAGTAAATCCCAAAAGGTGGAATCTGTTCATCTGGACGTGGCGTTTTCAGTGTCTGCAGTCAGCTGAGACTGAAGAAGTCACTTGGATGAGTGATGAAACGTCACGTCCAGATGAACAGAAACCTTTTGGGAACGATAGCGCTTGAAGGCGTTGTGCATCGTACAAGCTAACTTTTATAACCTCTGTGTAACTTCCCCTGAATGCAAACTATCTTTAAACATGTACAATAATCAGTGCCAGTGAAAACCTGTCACAATCCTGGGTCATGTGACCCAGCGTTTTGAGTTGTCTTATATTTGGATGGTTTATGTTTAAGTTAATTTTAACGGCTAATTTTCAGCCGTTCTAGTTCAGTGTTTCTTAGATCCCTTTGTGTCATCACCCTGTGTTTCAGTCTCTGTTGTTGGTTCATCATGTTGGGTCTGCGTGTCTTAACCTGTCATGTTGCATGTGTGCGTGTCCTATGTTGTCAAGCTCGTGTCATGTCTGCGTCCCGTTGTGTTTCCTGTTTTATTTTGAAGAGGTCTGGTGTCCCATGTTCATTGTGTTTAGTTTCACTTCCCCTGTGGCGTCATTATGTTTATTCTAATCAGCTGTTTCCACTTCCCCTCATCGCCTCCTGTGTGCGTTTTCATCCCTCGTCCGATCGTCTGCTGTACTGCTATGCTCGTGTCTTCAGTCTCCATGGTTCAGGTTTTTCTTGTCAGGTGTCCACGTTCAGGGTTTTTATGTTCAGCCTTAGTTCACCCAGTTTCAGTTAGTGTCTAGTTTTGCCTTTGTCCTTTAATAAATGTTACGTCGCTCGTCGCTCACAGTCTGCTTCCACGCACTGTCACAAAATCATAAATTAAAAAGGATTGAAATATTTGACTTTATTTATTTATTGTTACATTAAGATCTATGTTGGACTTACAGCTTGTTCCATGTTATTTATTATTGTCTATTATTTTGCCATCTTGTTGTAAAAACTGTATTTACATTCTGTTTTCATTCTTTGTATTAGTCTTTGCCCATGAACTCCTACACGAGCTGCCATCTTCATCTTAGGCCCTTGATGGTTCTTATCCATAGCAGATTTCAGGAAGTCGTCATGTTGCCTAGCAACCAGCGGCAGATGGGTTAAAATGAGCCGTTTCTAGCATTTATGTATCTACAACACTTCATTTACATTCACAAAATCTTCTTTCTGTATATCGTGACATCAACCTGGCAACCACGCAACAGTCGACTAATATCACTGGCCGAACTGTAGCACGGGCATGTACTAGTGAGAAGATGTAAATTAATTACTTTATGCAAAAACAGCTAAACTCAGTCCGACTCCACGCGTGAAGCAAACTGCAATCTCACAGTGCGCCGGGACCATTCAGGCTTCTGCTGTACTTGTGTGGAGAAGGGGAGAAATAGGAAACCTGGAGCCTGGGGCTACAGTGATCTCTGCTCGGTGTGGGTGGCATTTTGCTGCCATGCTTTGGATTCACATTGCAGTGCTGATGGGAAGGAGGGGTCTATTTCAGGATGACAATGCCATCAGAGCTGCGATTGGGTACAAGGCTGACAAAATGGTTGGATGTGCATGAAAATGATGCGAGGCATATGCCGTGGCCTTCGTGGCAGCGAGATATGAACTCAGCTGATCACCCGTGGGAGATTTGACACCACCGTGTTAACCATCACGCTACAGCACCAGCATCAAAGCGTTAATGAAGGAATAGCTCGTGAACAAATGGTGTTTGATCCCATCGGGCCATGCGCTGGCTCTACACCTTACAAAGACACCGTGTTTCCTTTATTTTGTAACTGGATTGTACATGAATATTACGACAGAAGCATTTTGGCTCATATGTTCTTATGACAGCTCCAGTCTGTGCAAACTGTGAGGTCAAACTGTTTCACGTCCTCATTTCTAGGTTGATTGGTTTTGTTTGCTCTCTGCTTTTTGTAGTTTCCATCTGCCTTTTTATTGCAGCTTTTCATTTTCTTTTTCCTGGTCGTCTGATAAGACTGCACAGACATGACATCATGGAGTTTTGATAGCAAATTACAGAATTGATCTGGAGCTCAGCAGGCAATTATCAGCACAGAACCACGGTGCATATCAATGAGCCCCAACCCAAAAAAGAAGACACTGTTCCTGCTGCACCACTAATATTCTTCATTAAGAGGCTGTCAGCACGTCAGCACCTGGGAGCTTTGTAGTGGGAATTTCCATCCAGATCACTGCTGTATTTGATTTTCCAGGCTGATCACAGGAAACCAATTTCTGACCCTTCACACAGGTATGATAAAAACCTGCAGGATAATGGATTATTTCCTCTCGCCATTAAAAACCTGCAGATTTTCTCTCTGCCTTATTCTCCGTGTTATTTTTGTGTTCTTTTTCCTCTTACCTTCAGAGCAGCACAAATATGTCTATTTAGATGTTGCTGAGGAGATGTGTGTGTGTGTGTGTGTGTGTGTGTGTGTGTGTGTGTGTGTGTGTGTGTGTGTGTGTGTGTGTGTGTGTGTGTGTGTGTGTGTGTACACGTCTGTTGGCCTGTCGCCACAGCTTGTGCAAAGAAGCACCATGAAGTGGATCTGTCACTATGAGTTAGAGACACTGGATGACTGCACACCAAGTTAAAAAATTAAAAACAAGCAAGCACAGGACACTTAGAGGAACTATCAGAGCCAAGCAAACAGACTGTGTATGTTCATGCTCGCTGAACAGATTGCCACTCTAGCAGTGTTTTTTGAAGTTGTGCGTCCTGTTTTTTGAGATACTACGAGCACCGGCCCACAAATTTCATTAACGTCTTCGGTAATTATGGCGGATCTAATCAGAAGCTGCCATATTTCTGCGGTTAATGGGCTCTGCGTGGAGGCTGTTGAGGTGAAGGGCTTTTTGAAAGGTCGGCTGACTCACCACTGCTGCTGACCCCCTTCAGCTCTACCTACCCACACCTCTTAAATCTCAATCAGCGATGGGAAGCGTGGCCATTCATTAGCTCGGTATCCAGCGGCTGTCTCTTTCATCTCGCCCCTTATGTCCTCAGCAACACACAACTGCTGCCCCTCCTTTTCCGATCCATCTTCCCGTTCCTCAGTAGCAACACTTGACGCGAACCCTCAGAGGTACGGGGGGTCGAACCGCTCGGAAACTGCTATTGTACTCCTCCAGCTCACGCAGACGCACACACCGCGACCTCCTTCCTACCGCCTCCCTATCTTCCTCCTCCATCACAATCCTTCGATGTCTTCCGACTCTGCACTCCCCTCTGTTTTTTTCTGCTCTGCTGCCAATCAGTGGAGCAGTTTGCACACAGCTACTTGTGGAAGGAGAGAGTGACAGTAAGAATGTGCAGGCGTGTGCACGTCTGTGTGTGCACGTGCACATGGGCTACAAAGCCTTCTGCTAAGCTGAGGGTGGTTCTCAGGCCCCCCCTCGAGGCAAGGCTGAGATTGAGTTCATTATTCAGTAGGAGTGGGTTCCAGCTGTGTGAAGAGAGAGATGGCGAGCTGCTCTGTCTGTGTTGTGGCTCCTCCAACCCTGCCGTCCACTGGGAACCAGCTGAAAATAATGCGAAGGAGACAGACTTCACTGTCACACACAGACAGCACTCGGGCATTTTTGCAAAAACAATTGGTCGACAGTGAAGGCCTTTCTTTTTTTTTAAATGATGGGAGGTTTTATTTCTATTTTTATTTATATATAGGCCAACAATGAGCGTGCTTTTTCTTTTTAGTCAGTAATCATAAAGTTCTAAAATAAATTATCCACTGTGCTGAGCGAGACGCACAAATGTGGCAGCGTTCAAATAGGACTCCTGTGTATCCCTAGATGGCAGTAGTAAGTTAGACATTGGTGCGCTGCCTGCCGTGGAAAACAGAGCATTTTAAATGTGTGTGAGCATGTGTCTGCTTGTTTGTTTTCCTTTGAGGTTGATAAAGTGTGTTGGTATAATTTCAAAAATAAATTTAAACAAAATCTAATAATAAGCCAAAGGAAAAAAAACCAAAAACAGGAGTATTTTCGAAACAGCTCCCATGCCCCACCATCCTCGTCTTACAGGGCCGTGGTTTCTCCTTCACTCGTGAATACAGATTGCAGGAGCCGTTTTTCAGTTCTCACACAAAGGGAATTAACTTGAAATTGCTTTGTTGAAACTGCTCCACAAACAGCTTAGTGCAACACCAGGAAATGGCATCACAGCAACTTTGGATTTGTGAGAATTAAACGTATGATGTTGCCCCCCCACCCCGAAGATGTGCATGAAATTGCATAGAGGGACAGTCAGCTTGTATGCAATAACACGTTGGCTCACATTAACATTTGCTGCTGAACAGCAGGCCGTTTAGCAAAGGAACAAGCGCCCGTATTTGGTGCAGGAAAAACAAGTGCATGCTATTGATTGAGTTATGGCTAACTGACTGTGACTGAGACTCAGTCGGATGGTGGTATATCCCACTGAAACACACATATGACAAAGGTGTGCGATCACAGACTGACTGCCCCGAGTGCAACAAAAGTGCAATTCACATTTACCTTTCCAGAAAAAATGCAAGTCATTTTCAGCATGATGAGAGTGCTGTGATTCATGCTGCACAATGGCCTGTCATCCCACTGCTTGATTAACAAGCACCGAGACCCCGGGGAGCACCTGTGTATCCTGGCAGAAGACTGCATTCACCCTCCACAACAAGACAGAACCGACCTCCGTTCAGTGCATTTCCTGCTTTTCCGACTAATAACTGTCAGAGGAAACAAAACGCCTGTCGTTACAGATTTGTCATCTGATCTCCTCATTCTCTAAAATCGCTTTTGACTTCTGAGCCGAATCTTGCGGTTGGGAGGACGCCGACGGTATGAGCTGAGGTAAAAACCACAATGGCAGCGATATTAGCCTGGTATTGAACCTGCAACTATAACGGGGTCAAAGTGGCTGCTAATTTTGGAGAATGGCACTGGCATCCAGAGCAAGAGTCACTAAGTGCTGCTGAACGCAGCCTGAGATCTGGCATGGCGAGCGTCAGTGCCATCACTCACGACAGTCAGTGAGAGGAGTTCCAAGGGCAAAACAGCCCACAGTGTGTCACTTCACACAGATGCACGACCCCGATGTCACGCGGGCTGCAGGCTGTGCGACTATGTAGCTGCATGTCTGTGTGTACTTGTGACAGGCGGACAGGCTCCATCCAGTGCTCTATGTCAGGACCTGTACTGCAAGCGAGTGACACGCTATGCATGAGTGGCCTGCTAGGCTGCCCCGGCCTCTGCCATTCAGTAGTGCAACTGCCATGAGCTCTCGATCCCCTCTGACACATCTGCACTCGAGCCAAGCCTGCTGGACCACACTGAGCATTACTCCTGTCGACAGGCGCGTACCTCCTTTGTCTCAAATTTGCCACAATGGCATTACATTAAAGCTCGTGTGATTGTGCAGAGATGGTTGACTCTTTCTAATTAAGGGTAAAGGTGAGATGAAGAGGCAGGTAAGTACAGCATATTCCCAGCTAACACAGCTGTAGTGTTGGCACATATGAATCATTCAGAGCACAAGTAGAGCACTTTATAGCCATCAGAAAAAGTTGAAGCCGCTCAGTCAAAATGTCACCGCTGCGATTCCGAAAGAACGATGCAGTGCTCTCAGAAATGGAAGTAAACAAAAATCTTCCACAATTATTCATCCGTGTGTTTCTCTCTGTTTGGAAAACTGTGCAGTGCTAGCAGTGTGACTGTTTCACATTAATGTTAGTAATGCAACCATTTATTATCACGCTGGATTTTTAGCAGTGTGACGGGATGACTAAGTGAATAAAAATATGTTTTGATGTAACTTGCATTTGGAATAAGAGAAAATGTGGAGACAGCTTTGCACTTTTTCTGTCTGCGTTGGGTCACGAGTAGGGATGGGTATCGTTTAGGTTTTATCCGATACCAGTACCAAACCGGTACTTTTGAAACGCTGCCGGTGCTTAAACAGTGCTCGAACCGGTGCTTAAAGAATGGAGAACACAAAATTGGTCCAAAAACCTCTCATGTTCAGCTGTTTTTTTGTAAAAAGATAACAATGTTAGCCTTTTCTGCAGCTATGGGGCATATATGGCATCACTCTTGGCTGGAAGCAGTGCTTAAACAATGGAAAAAACACAAACTTTGTCCAAAAACCTCTCATGTTTAGCTGTTTTCCACTTTTTCTTTGGTCATTTTAGCCTTTTTGGCCAGGGTGAAGGGAGTATCTGCCATCAAACAAGAAGACAGCCGCATGAAGCTATGATGATGTTTGCTAGTTCACCTTACATGCATTAATGTAATCACGTGGTTAGCCTACTCAACGTAAATTACACACGAACAACATGAAGCTACTCACGCAGAGAAGAACGGCTGCTGCTGCATCATCATCCTCATCATTTCTGCTACACTGGCAGGGCTAGGGGCCAGGACTCTCCTCTTCGGGTTTTTGGGGGATGTTGCTAACTCCGGTCCGATAACAGGCACCACACCCGCAGTAGATGTGCTCGGTGTGAGGTCTCGCAGCAAGCTATCAAATACGGCGCATTTCTCGGCTTTTAAAAAAAACGCTATGCGTCGCCAGGTGTTTCATCAGATTCGAGGTGTTACCTCCTTTGACAGTATCACAGTATCAGCTTAAAGCACTTGTTGCTGCTGAGTTTGCATCTTTTGCTGTGAAGTACAGCCAGACTTTTGACCGCTTCGCCTTGGGCATTTTTAATCTGTAGCTCTGCTCTAAAAGAACCTACGTACCTGGGCCCGCCTACTACGCTTGCAAAGGTAAAATGATTGGCTAGAATCCAAAGTGTGTGACATTCAGGAAAAAAAAGCACAGAAAAAAAGCACCGAAATGTGCGCTGCTTTTCGGTCTGGTTACTACCATTTATGTCAGAACCGGTGCCATCATGGCACCGGATACCGGTGCCCATCCCTAGTCACGAGCTAGGCTTCGTTAGCACTAGCCTTTACTGATTAGCATTGGAACTGTTACCTGTGAACAGTGCATGCTCCTCACAGTGTTACACAACATGCAGTAAATGAATGAATATTACACAGTGAGGCGTTGTGGCTGCACTACAGTGTCTCGTGATCAGGCTGTGCTGTGTGGACGCTCTTCACCAAGCTCTTACTTACACAGCCAGATTTCTCCGAGCACTTTGAAGACTTATGTCCACGTCGGCTCATGCGAATAATGCTTTTAACATGATTTTTTCCAAGAAAGTTACTGAGCTCAGTGTTAAAAGGATCAGTTGCTGCATCTGCTTCTGTTAAAGCTTAGGCACACTACAATGAAGTACCTATGAGTACAATATGTGTACCCACTGCTGATATATTCTCACTGCCTACAACTAAATAAACTTCCTGTACTCCTTCAGTAAAATAGTGCCACCTTTGCACCTGATTCTGGGTTTGTCCTGATTTGTGCTTCATTCAGTGGTCTTTCTTTCTCCCACCACCACTTCTCCACGATGCCACACCACCCCGCTCCTCTGAAATCCCCCACAGTCAGCTCAGATGCAGCATCCATACCAAACAACAGGAGCAGAAATTCTGCGACTCCTGCCAGTGTACCAGCAGACAGCAGCAAGGTGGATAAAATCACCTCCTCACTCAACATTTAGTCTCATGAACAAATCTAAAAGATATTTAAAAAACATACAGCTATCCTCTCAAGCTTATTATCACCAGCTTCTTTCAGCAAAGACTGGAGCGGTTCGACCTACTGTAGTTCACACACTGCAGTTTTCCTGTTCATTGCATCTCTTTCATTATTATTATTTTTTAATTCTAGAGAAACTTGAAAGGAGAACAAATAAAGATTTTGAAAACGGGTATTGCTCTTTGGGACTTCCTAACCTTGTAGGAGCTAAAATAAGAACTACCTGCACATTTGCATACTTTAGAGTTGAAACAAACTTCCTCCAAAATTTCCATCATTAGCCTGTCAGCCTGAATACAAGGAGAGGAGCCCGTTCTCACTCCCGAGGCGTAACATCCCGACGTGTTGAGGAGAGAGGACAGGATAGGTGTGGGAGACTGCAGTGTCTGACCTAATAGAGGTTCGGTCAGTTCATTGTGAAAAACAAAGAACACATAAAATCACATGAACACAGAAAGTTTGGTAGCTATTCTTCACACGGCCTTGCTTTTACTAAGCATCAGTCTCCATGCATGCCTGGAATATGTCACACATTCCTGTTAACATGCATCACATTGGTCCCAAATTCGAGGACCAGCAGAGAGTTCCGTTCTGACATTAAGCCGGAGTAAGTCCTGAATCACTGTGATATACAGTAACGAGGTGCCTGTGCTTTGGATCTATGCTAAACAACACCTCACTGCAGTGGTCTCTTCAGTGCTTTTTGTTTTAGCTGTGTCTGTGCAGTCACTCTGGATGCTTCACCTGAGAAAGGCTCTTATTTCTTCTTAGTCATGCACCTTTTTCCCCCTGGATGTGCTTTTGCATAACTCTGTATTTGCAGTGAAGTCACTGGTCTGACGAGATTGCTCACATCTCATCCTACATCCTCTGACTTTTTCTTCTTTTTAAGGACCCCCTCTGCACCCCTGGACCTCAGGCTGACACCCACCCACTCCACTGACTGCACAGCGAACGGATTTGATTAATTTCAGGCGAGCTGCGCCACCTTGACGGCATTTAATCACTGAGAAAAGACAGGAAACGTACTCATTCCTTATCCTCCTGCTCTCCCACCCCGCCTCTCCTGTCCTCTCCTCTCTCCTGCCGTCTCCGGTGCGTCTGTTCGCTCTGAAAAGCGGCGGTGTGCGTTTGTGGAGGAGCCGGAGGAGCGCTGCACTGTTCTGCGCACTGGTTCCGCTGGACATCACCGAATAACGGCGCTCGACAACCGGGTGGTGGTGGAGGGGGAGACTGGACCCGGACCCGGAGCAGGAGCAGGAGAAGCACCGTGGCTCTTTACAGCCCGCTCTCCGAAAACATGTCGGAGTTTTTTCTACTCGCCTTTCTAGCCCTGTTCTCGGGATTATTTCCGTGCGCCGAGCCCTCGACGGTGTCGGACGAGGAGAAAGGTAAGGAGCCACCGGGCCGCCGGGAATGCGCAGTCCGGTGAAACTTGGCAGCGCGGGCCGCCTTTAGTGCAGTGTGTGCGCCGTGACGGGCAGCAGCAGCTGGATGTGAATGTGTTTCTGAACGATGGAGAGTTGATGGTCGGTGGCATACCTCACTAAGTCCGCTCGTCTCTGTGTGTTGTAATTGAGGATGTTTCACTGTAATGCCCCCCCAGCTGTTGGACCACAAATAACGATACCACCTGTGCGGTGACCCCCCCGAGCGTGTGTGTTGCACCGCTTTCCCGCGTGGGCATTTTCAGGAACGTTCCCGTGGATATACCGGGATAGACTCGGCGGCTCTGACTGCAGGTGCGTAGCAGTGCTATCCTCCAATGCAGCAGGTGACCAGAGCCGAGCCCGGTGCCGGAGTGCGTGCTGTCTCTCCGGTATACCTGTGCCGTGCGGACGCGCGGCGCAGTGGCTCCGTGCTCGGGTAATGTCGGGAATCATTTTAGGTGAATCTGAATTCCGCCACACAGGCTCGGGGAAATCTAAAAATCCGAGTCACAGAGCAGGATCCCCGAGAGGAACGAAGCTTCACCGAGCAGGCACTGCCAGGATTTTATCGAGTTAAAGCGCATATTAGGCTCGTGCTATTTTTTAAACAGCTGCATTCATAGACAGGAATTTATTAAGAGTATGCAAGGACGGAGAATTTCTGAAAACCCAAAGGAGGTTATCTTTTTAATTACACAAAATATTTGTGATTTAGTAGTTTGCATGTATTATTGTAGGGTCTACCTTACAGTATAAAATAAAACTGGATTGAACTGAAGTAGTTATCCTTATAGTCAAACATCAACTTTTACTGTGAACCTTTCAAAACTCCCATTTCAGTACTTACATGTTGAGTCAGGGGCTGATTGCATTAATCGTCCCCCAAAGACAAACTGTGGTAAGTGTAACATGCAGTTGTAAGGAACATGTTTGCATGCCCATCGATTTGTTGTCAGTGAACATGATTGCTTCATAGTTCTCCCACTTTCTGTTCCCCAGCAGACACATCTTTGTCAGGGCTGCTTTGCTTGTTGTGAGACCTTCACGAAGGAGACTCATGAGCCTGCCTTCCAATCACTGTAAATCACCAAAACCAACAAAAAACCAGCTACCTTTCTCTGCCTCCTGCTCTGTGAGGGTAGAGGTGGAGGTGTGGCTTGAATCAGAGTAAAAACAGGTATCATAATGGCTCATCGAGCTGCTATAACAGTATTTAGAAGGACAGCAGATAGGATGGGGCGGACTCATAGACACAAAGGTTCCAAATTTACTTTCAGAGAATCCGAGTTGGAAAGTTGGACCCTGTATCTCTGTGTGCTGTCCTGCTCCATTTGTACCCAGGATAAATGGGAGCTCTTGTAGCTGTGTCTAAATGGACGGTAATGATAATAGCGTTTCATTTTTCTTTCAACACCAAAGCTGGTTTTTATCCTAATTAGTCTGAAATTAATTTGCTTTGTGGTAGCAGCGTTGTTACTTTGAATGCCAAGTAGTGAGCCCGTGGTTTTCTCTGCATGAATAAAAGGCATTTCCAGAATCATTCCTGCAATGGCACGGGCTCTTTGAAATGCTTCCACCTTGTTTTTCCCCTTTTATCGCTCGCGCCCATCTAACATTGAGCAGACTGACCTGATCGGCTGGTGTGGCAGTACGCTGCTCATCTAACAAAAGGACAGGCTTGGAAATTTGGACACACCGCAGCACTACCTGTCTAAAAACAACCCAAAAACCTGGATGCCATGCACTGACCTCAGCGCCAGATAAGCATCACCAGCCGCAAACAGCTCAAGGTTGTTTGTAACGTATACCCTATTTAAGAGACGATAGTATAGTGCAAGGCACATCCACTAATACGAGGGAGGCTGCCTTTAGAGGCTAATTAAGTGAGATAGCCAGATACCATCGCAGAAGTGTATGTAAGTGCCCGTGTGTGTGTGTGTGCAAAGGCAAGCACCAGAATCACGATGAGGGAGAAGTCATTCAGCGTCTGCATTATGTGCAGCTCGTTGGCCAGCAGAGATAAGGACTTTGTAGATTTTCTCAGTTGTGAGCTCCTGAAATGTTACTGTCTAAACACTCATCATTGGACAATAAAGACATAAAACGTGTGACCAGGATGAATATAGTGCTGAAGGGCACACTGTAAGAAATGCAAGATAATTCTAACATTTTTGGACCATTTGAGAAACAAAAGCATGTCTTCGGCATCCTTTTAAGTATGTTCTCATTATTAAATCATTGTAATATATTTTTATTTATTCAGAAAAAATTTTCTTCCTTCTTGTACATTTTAAAATATTGCTGCAACTATGAATATACAAACTTATGCTTCAGTATATTTCTTACTTTTTAACTTTTAGTGTTTAATGACTCTAATTCTACTGAACTGTTAAAGCCACAGCGTGCTGCATCAACTGTGCAGGCAGGCGCAGCTTTTGTCAGGCTGACGGGTCGATACGAACAGCGAATGACTCAGAAACGAAGCTGAAAGCCTGTAAAGCTCCTCTCATCTTTTCTGTATGCATGTGAGACTGATAGTCATCGCTCCAAAATGCTGAACTGTTTTCACCTCCACTGCCTGAGGTGACTCTCAGGGAGCATCGTGGGCTTAAGATGATGAGACAAAGTTCCTGACTCTGAAGTGCTGAAGCAGGCAGAAGTGGCCAGTATTAGCACCACGATCATGACAGCTCAGCTGAGATGGTTAAGGTACGAGAAGGCACAAGAAAGTCTGCCAAAGAGGACCGCGTACGGCAAGAGCGCCAAAAGAGGAGGCTGATGTAAGCACTGCTACCTGCAGTTGTTACCGAAACGTTTTCACGTCGAATTGCACGACTCGTTTCGAACTGCTCTGCTAGACCTCGCAGGATTATGCAGAGGCCATTTGCTAAACCACACAAACATATCAGTAACCTCAGGAATCTGCTCCTGCTCAGGCACAAACCGGAGGAAGGCTCCAGGACTGATTAGCAATTCCAGAGTTCACAAAAATAAACTTGAGACTGAAAGTGTGATGTACAAACTTTATCTGTAACCGTGCTAACAAAAACAGGCGGGGAGGAGAACATGAGTGCAAAAAGCAACCTTGCAGGAGGGAACAGTTTAATATTGTACATTCACACATGAAGGTGGGCAGACAGGTACACGTGGCGAGGATAGCAACACATCTCAGAAGCAGAAATGACGGAGGCCAACCTGAAGGGGCTGATTTGGCTGTAGCGGCAGGAGCGACTGTGACAGGAAGCCGAGGGTTAAATAATGTAGGGTTACAGGAACTGTTTGAAAAATGTCCGCCCTGCTTAATGTCGCCTTTGTACCCTTACTCATTCAACAGACAGCTAGGACACAGTAAACTGTGAGTGGACTTTATAAATGGATATTATGTAAATCACTTGGTTTTAGCACCTTTAAACAAACAAACAAAATAAACAGACATGTTCCATGTTCTCGTTGGCGTTCTGGAAGCTGGTGTTATATGAAGATCAGGGTGTTGTTTTTAGGGGAGAAATATTAGATAGAGACTAGCAGGTGACCTTCAAAGGTTGGACCAAATTCTGTTTTCATAGCTGCTTTACGTCTTTTTCTGGAAACCATTAACACTAGAAGAGGCCTCCAGCTGCGAGGGCTCCTTTGTAGCTCAATTTTCTGTCCACATCCTGTTTTGACAAGGCAGCAAAAGCGTGCAGCTCAGCAAGCGGGGATCTTAAGGACTGAAATAACCTGCAATCACCTGACTGCTCTGATGATTTAAGAAATCATACTGGTAAAAACATAAACACAGACGCAGTGTGCCGTCGAATGCATTAGCCTGCGCTCTGTTAGCCAGGAGACATTTGTGAAGTGGTTACTGGCTGCTGCTGTTGTTGGCATCCATGAGTTGTGCTTCAGGTGCTTTTTGTTAAGTATTGCTTCATAAGTTTGTCTTGGCTAGAAAACCAGACAAGTTGTCAGAAAAAGCCTGTCAGCTCGTTACGTCTGCGGAAGGTCAGATGCAGGTATATATGAGCACTTCTTCGAAACCTCTGTATTTTCTTTTTCCTCCCAGAAGTCCTCTAAACATCATAGTCGTGGCAGGATTTCTGAGGTTTGTTTCAGGCAAGTGCTTAGACTGCACTTTTGCAGGGTGGCATTCAGTCTTTTATGAGCTATGTAAAGACATTGAAACAGCTGACACATCTATCTGGTGATGTGAGCTAAGTGCTGCTGTCATTGAGCTCTTACATCTATCTCAGGGCAGAGGTGAAGCATGGCCTCGAGCTACAGTCGAATTCAGTGATCCGGCCCCGCACGCCTCGTATGGAACACAGTTATTGAAGGAAGCTGTTAGATTTTTGCTCGTGTCACCTTTAATATCAGCTCTCACAGTCTTAATGGGCTACAATTGAATAAGTAATGCAGTGGGCTCAGGTTGTGGAAGCCACTGGCTGTAAATTGACTTGTAGCATTGATTATCAATGGGAGGAGGAGCTAGATTTCTGACCCACATGATCTGTTTTGGTTAATGTTCTGGGAAGACTTAATTATGTGGGTGGCATGGGGTTTGATATTAGATTTTTCCAAAATGTTACATAATTTAAAAGGTGAATATTGAATCAGCAAGTTTGTCTTTAGAGAAATCGCCTGATGCTGGCGTTGAATCTAAGAACTTAACTCAGCTGTATACAGATATGGTTCCTCTTATAAAAAACTTCTGAATGAATTATTAATGCAGGAAAGCATTACTGCTTTATTGCCAAATATGCTAATGAAAGTAGGGCTCATATGAGCAGTAGTGGGATACGCTGCTGCTCTCATAAGTCGAGTTAAGTATGAGGTCATCAGTAGGTGACAGACACGATAGAACACATCATAAAATGAAATGTAAGGGTGAGGTAATGTACTTTTAACATGGAAAAAAAATCTATGCACCAATGAGACCATCTGCTAAAATGAACAATGAAACAGGGATGTGTAGCTTTGACCAGCTGTATAGTAAAGGTTAGAGTTAGTATGCAGCTGAGTGTGGAGCTCAAGGTCTGAGTTAAGCAAACGTCTTTCTTGAGGTATCCTAAGGGGTGAAAAGTGCCTCCATCGCAGGCTAAAAGTATGTCTGTCAGTTTGAAAGGGTGAACAGCTAGCTGGATGGAGGCAGCACCCTGAGGAGATACAATTGTGTGCTCAGCATGTACAGACGTTCAATGCAGCAGCGGTGGATTCTTACGCTGTAAATCATACTGTTGCCATCATCGAGTTCCTCCATTATGTCTACACGGGCCTACAGGAACCACGGCGTGCTTTGTTCGTTTGACATCATTTGGCAAAATGCATGAAAAAACGAGTGCATGAGACAAACCTTTCCCTCAGTGCTGAGATATAACTGGGACCTTTCACTACAGAGGATGTATGTGGAGCGCTGCTCAAATATGACGGAGGAAAGACCCGTCAGCATCACTAGCTCAACCCGACACTTGACAGGCTGATATTATTGTTACTGATTTGTGTTTAGATAAAAACAACGCTCTCGGATTCACTATTGGCATGCTGTTAGCTAACAGCTATATATTGCACACATGTATCCAGAAATGACAAATTGATACAGAAAATGTTCTTAGTATTACAAACTATTTAAGATGATGTTGAACTATTTTATTTTTTGGATGTTTGAGGTCTTACAGACGAGAGCATTCACCATGTATGGAGAGCTATGTCCTGTTGGTTACAGATGTTGGCATATTTGTGGTACAATCTTTTCTGAATTATTAACTTGTAATATGAATAATTAATAATATGATCTCAGCTTCAACAAGATTTACGATTTGATTTATCACTGTACCTGGGCAGAGAATACTTCTTTTTCATGTTAATACCATATCAGACATTAACAGAGTCAGCATGTCACCAGAACTGCTATTTACAGTATGTTTCGATACCAAAATTAAAAAAATTTAGTATCTTTTAGTACTGTGGATACATGAAAGCATGTACAGAGTAGGTTTGTCAAAAAAAAAATTAGACTGAAATATTATATCTATTCTAAAATGACAAATTATTATCAGATATGAAATTCATTTGTAACAGCACCGAATTACTGAACAAATTATGTTTTCTTTAATATATTAGTGTCATTTATATTATTTCAATTAAAAACTGAACTGAAAAATTGATTTGGATTTACTGAAAAAGTCAAGTAGTTCTATCCAACTGTGTTGAGTAACTCAATTTAGTGCAAAAAATGTCTAATTTTGTGAGGTAAAGACCTACAATAATACATAGAAACCCCAGCAATCAGACGACCCCCTATGAGCAAGCACTTTGGACAGTGGGAAGGAAAAACTCACTTTTAACAGGAAGAAACCTCCGGCAGAACCAGGCTCAGGGAGGGGCGGGGCCATCTGCTGTGATTGGATGGGAGTGAGGGGAAGGAGAAAAGAGCCAAAGATTAAAATAACTCAGAATTAAATGACTGAGTGGAAAGAGGTGAGAGAACTCCTGTGAATTTCACTGTTTTACTCTAAAATCTTGAAATTACTAAACAAAGAGGTATTGAATTGACTTACAAAAACTCAGTATTTCATTGAAATACCAGACATGACTCAAGTAATCTTAAAAAATTTATTTGTTTGATGAGTACACTAAAGAGGAATATTTAAAACCAACAATAGTGATATTTCATTTTCTTTTAGTGCTGGTTAACTTAATAGCTTTTCTCTGTTCAATGTTTTAGTAAAAGTTAAACAAGCGTCAGACAGTTTCTTTAGAGTTACTTAACACAGTTGTGTGGAAGCCTTGACATTTTTTTAAAGTTAAAATAAAAAACAACATTTCTTCTCACATCACTGCTGCATGCAGGCAGGTGAGCAGCCCCTCCCCTCACTAGCAGCTGAACACGTGAAGAGTGGTGCAGCAACACGAGGTCGGTAAAGCTCCCGTTTCAACTGCACCAAAATATTGAACAGTTGTAATAAATGTTAACCTGGGTGGTACATGCCAGTTACGCGATGGCTGTTTCAGCCATCTGTTTAATCAATGAGCTAGCATTACGATGCTAGCGTTGAAGCTACTCAGCTGACCACTAGACAGAAACAGTGGCAGGTTACCTTAGCAGCTCCATCAGTGCCGAACCAGGACAAATGGCTGTAGATGAATACATTTACTCAGACCAGTATTATTATAATCATTATTTTTAGAAAGGCTGATTAACTTTCATGGTTTTGAAAATAGTACTGAATATTTTCCGGGTGTCGGTATCAAGTTTGGATCCTACTTTCGTGACGACTCTGGAATAGACCGAAGAACAGCGCTTCACCGTGTCTTAAAAAAATGTTCTGCACAAAGAATTTATTTCACACACAGAAAAAGAAATCTGGAAAAAGGGTCAACACCAGTACTCCCGACCAATCAGTAGGTCAGTAGAGTTGGTGTCGAGCTCGTCGAGCTCGGCGAGTGGCAGCGGTGGCGGCCAGAGGACCAGAGAGAGGGCTGCTGAGGCCTGGCCGGGGACTCTCTCTCCCAGCTGCCACCTGGCACAGGCCGAAGGCTCAGGGCCCCATCATGCAGACTTGGCTCAGAAAACCAGAACAGGGGAGGGATTCATCCATCCCCCAACAAGCTTCATTCAGCAGACAAACCTAAGGCCAGTTGGTGATGCTGCGCTGTGTCCTTCTTAAAAGAGAAATTGGCACATAGAGTAATTAAGAAATATTGAACCACTGAGGTGTTTCATTTTATACCTCTGCAATAATCCATATTTCTCCTTTATGGCTTAAAACATAAAATGCTTATGCAGAAACGGCTAACCAGATGATATTTTGTCTTTTGCCTGATTTGTTTTTCAGTCATTTTCACAACCCATTGCCTTAAAGACCTGTAGCATAGCCATTAATGAATACGGAGAATTAAATGATCTTTAGTGACGATCCAGGACAGTGCACAGTGTGAGACATTTACATAGGGCACCCGCTATTTATGGTTTCTTGATTAGCGTACGAGCTCAGCAAAGGCAAACACACACACACCAACATGCCAGCACTCGGAGAAGCACATGCATATACACAAATTAAGCCTTTCTACAATGAATGTCTATGCCCTGTCTGTGTTGTGGCTGCCTTCCCTGGCAGAGCTCACTATGCTTCAATCCAGTTAGATGGAGGATAGAAAAGGAAATTATTGGCGTCGTTTTCACGCCTGTGTGCAAAGCCGTGAGTGGCTACATCAAATGTGCAGCCGGTAAAAATTGTGGGCCTGCATTTAGGACATGTACAAGTCAGATTTTTTCCCTGTCGGTTTGGCGTGTATGTCCAAGCTCTGCACTCCACCGAAAGAGCTTTTTGGGACTAAAATATTTGCGAGATTGCCACAAAGTGTGAATAATTTAATGCACTTTAATGGCACGGAGCACGAATTGAAAATCCAAGATAAAACAGTGCTGCTGCCCCTACCTCCACCTGCAGCACGAGTCGGTGTCTCTCTACAGCTGTGATGCTGTTGGCCCGCAAGGATTGAGTTCAGTTTTGTGGCAGCACTATCACTGAGTTACTTTGTGTTAAAATTAGATTGCCAAATGCATCACCACCAGCTGTCATCAATCTGATTCAGTATGATCCCCTAACATGCTTCCGAGTTGCTATTGAGCTCTGGTCTCTGACACCCTCCTTTCTCTCACAGCGTTGGATTGGGAGACCTATTAACTGCGCTCCCATCAATCACAGTTCACCCATGTTTGTTTGTAGAAGTCTTTGATACGATTAGAGGAGTGCTCTCGAGCTCATGCAGGGTGTTTTTTTTCCATTTCCATTTCTTGTGTCAGCTGGTTTGAGATGCACGCAGTCACTCCCTCCTTGCTCTAGTGATGTGTCTCACTGCTCCGGAGCAGAGACCAGAGATTAAGCACTTGGGCCTCAAACATGTCGGCTGTCACAGGTATCTCTCGCTGCTCAGTGCCTGATAAGGGCCACTTGTTTCTGAAACAGTCAATGCCAAGAACAAAACCCAAGAGAAATAAAAACCCTTCTGGACTTACTGAGATTTAATATGTTTCTCTTAGAAAGCACGTTCCTGTGATTGCTTCTGTGGCCTTGTTCACGTCAACAATTGAAGTTTAGTGCAAACTTTTTTTTTTTCCTGAAAAATAATTGGATTTTTTTTGCTGATAGCTTTTAGATTTATCACACCTTTCTGTTTCATGTTAGCTTTGCCTGATTTTACATGCATACGGTGCAAAAACCTGCAGTTTTTAATAAGTTATGTCGCGCTAAGTGTTTTACCAACAGTCTGCATGAGAAATTTAAGACAAAGAACGAGAAGCTGTGAAATTGTTTGGAAATGATTTTGTGAAGAATGCACTTCTTTTTTAATTTTTTACCAAGGACAAGAAAACACAGTCGTGAATAATCATCAAACCAGGAGAGATATCAGGCACGCTCTCACAGCCTTTAAAATGATTGAAGTATTCTCTCGATCCTTAGGATGTGGGTTGTGTCAGTACGAACGTCTGTGATATAGTAAAGAAATTTTGTCCACAGATGACGATAAATAATCGTTAAAATTTGCTTTTGTTTCAAGATATTAAACATGCACAGAGCTTGAGCTGAACACATCAACGCACATTAGCACATTACTCAAGAAGCAGAGAAACAAAAACCAGCTCTGTCATACGATAACAAAGGCAATCGCACTCACACGTCTTATTCACACCTAGAATCAGTTCAGGGACTCTGCTCCACCAAACCTTTTAAATGTGGACCTGGTAGGAAATGATAACCACTTTCAAAATGACAATCATCCAGACTTCAAACAAAAAGAACCAGGAGCTAAGTTCATGTTTTATGACCGAGTGAAATCAGATTTAAATGAGAAGAACTAAGAAATAAACGTGTTTGTGTAGAAAACGTGTGTGAGTGTGTTGATGATGGAGCATTAAAAAGGTGGAATTCATCATGTCAGAGGAGGCGACTGGAGAAACATTACGTTGGTGTCGTGGTCATGACACGAAGTAATAAACCCTTTGCTTTGTTACAGTCACAGAGGTTGCTGAGGGGGGGACATGACCTCTGTTGTATCCTGCGATTGTGAAGAAACTGGTGCTTTGTAGTGTGTTATTTCCCCGTCCTCTGTATCATCCTGTCTTCCTTCTCTCACCCCAACCAATCACAGCAGATGGCCCCGCCCCTCCCTGAGCCTGGTTCTGCCGGAGGTTTCTTCCTGTTAAAAGAGAGTTTTTCCTTCCCACTGTCGCGAAAGTGCTTGCTCATAGGGGGTCATATGATTGTTGGGTTTTTCTCTGTATCTATGAAGCGCCTTGAGGCGACTTTTGTTGTGATTTGGCGCTATATAAATAAAATTGAATTGAATTGAATTGAATCACACCTTAAGTACGTGAAGACAAAGAAGCGTCTCATAGACTCGGAGACAGGATGGCCCTGTCCCACAGACACAGTGTAGCGTGTTAGCAGCTTTAACTACCTTGGCACTTGCATAGACAGTGGGTTGACTTTCAGCAAATACACACAAACCATCCAAAAACGTCCCGCAGCAGGTCTACCTCTGCCTCCGAAGCTTTTATATCTCGCACTCCTGTCCTCCTCACCTCGTGTGTCCTGGCTGGGACGAGGTTCTCAGAGACCAACGTGACCAAAGTGTGCAGGGTGGTCATGTTCAGGTCCTCATGGGGAGTCGTGCTCAGTCGTCAAGTTCTGGTATTAATTCTGGAAATTCATAGTTTTCATGTTGCATCACATTGTTATAGAAACACTTATGGGCATAAATCAAATCAAGGCTTTCCCTGATGCTGCATTTGTTTAGCCTGAATAGTTGGAGCGGCTAGTAAAGCGCAGACACAAACACTCATCTCCTAACCCTGGAAAACAAGCTCGGAGGCCAAACTGCACCAATACATCCTCCAACACTGGAAATAAGATTTGATTTGTCCTCTAATCTAAAGTATTACTGTCTCGTCACCGGGGCCCAAGAGTGCTGACTGCAGTGACCCTGAAACATTGGAAATCTAGCTAACAGAATTAATTAGCACTCACCACTGATTTCACAAAGAACGGTTTCTGTGTGTCCTTTAGCTAAACCCAGATCAGAAACATATAGAAGTGTTGGTACTTCAGTCCAATTTCCTTCTGGCAGGAACGTCGATGAAAAGCCTTCATAAAACACTTTATCACTAATATTAAAACACTTTATGCAAAGCACAGCCGAAGTGGAGGTTTGTCTGTGACTGTGGTTCACATATCTGTGCTGTTCCTTCTTTTGAGAGGAAATCCAAATATTTGGTGTTTGATAAAGATGGAAAATTAATGTGTTTGTGATGTATGTTGCACCAGTGTTTTAATATGAATACAAAAAAACAGGCGAGTCCTAAATTGACTCTATGCATCGTCATGCTTGGATACTTTAACTTTACAAATTTTAAATTTTTGTTTGCAGTGACCAAAAATTTGAATCTTTCATCCAGTTTGTGATTAGAGTACAGTACAATTAAAATGATTACTCTGGTGGTCTCATCAAACTCAGTGGAGGGTTATTATTGTATTAATACGTCTCTCGTGCCGCTTTTACAATTAGGAAGTATTTTAGGGACGTAACACGGCGATGAGAAAGTGGCACATTGTCTGTGAAATGTTTGTCGCTGTCGGGCATCGGACGCCTTCGTGTGGAGGAGCCGTTTATGTTGCTCGTTTGGTGGCATGGGTGTTATCATTGTTGAAATAGGTGATGTTCTATGTTTGCTTTCTCCAGAACTAAACTGATGTGCAAACAGCAATTACTGCTGATGCTTTTTTTCATATCTCTTCTCGTTATCAGAGCTCGTCTGTGAGGGGAGAGAGTGAAGCACACAGTTGGACTCCTGACCTTGTTAAAGTGTGGGGATCTTCCCTCGGGTGGCTTTTACGGCATCTTCTCGTCTTACTGCATTTACATTATAAAATCATTTGTCTTCATAAACTAATTTACGTGAAACTGATAACATCAGAAAGTAACAGGAAAGACCCTGTAATTAAAACAAAACTACATAACCTGCTTATACGATTGTTTTCCTTAGACCGGAGCATATGATGATGAACCTGAACACGAGTCTGTGGCAGCCTTGTGCACACGTACTGCACAAATCTCTGACACACAGACTTATTGAGGATAACGAACAACATGAACGACGCAGCGTAAATAGAAAGCAGACTGTAGGCGCTCTAACCTCAAACACTCTCACAGTGCACAGGCCATCCTGGAGCTGCATTTTACCCAAGCATAATTCATACCTGCAGCTTTAGGCATAAAAATGTTCAGTAATGATGAATATTCATTGGAGGGAATTTATTTTTAGAGGACTTATTTTGTGTTTTAATCAAAGCACAGTTTCTTCAACGATTAGTCCAAATCCAAGGACACTCTGTGTTTGATCACAATAAAAGCAGCAAATCCTCAAAACTGAAAATGGATCATCAGCTTTACTGGTTTGATTAATCACCAATCAAAATGATTGTTTATTAGATTCCTGTTAATCAACTAACTGATTAAATAGCTGTTCAAATGGTCATCCTCAGTGAGTAAGGAAAGCCTACTCTTAAGAACGAACTGTATTTTTTCTAATTCCCGTGTTGGTTTATTGTACACATCACTAACTCTCATAATTCTATAAATCTGCCTCCACATTTACATTTTCACTTCACTCGGTAAATCAAGAAGCCCAAAGTTAACTTATATGACAGACTGTAGATTTAGCGGTGATTGTTCTTAGAGCGTCTCATCTCCTGGCTCGTGAGTTTGGCTCATCAGATGAAAGCAATTACATTTTGCCACCTGTTATTAGCCTTTGAGATTGTACAACAATCAAGATTGCTCTGTCTTGTGTGAATTAATGTCACGAGACACTGTAATGACAGTAATTGGCTGTGTGACTCATCTCCTAATCTTTTACGCAGAAGTAGAAATTACCTGACGCGTAGCTTCTATAACTAAGCGACCTCTCTGGAGATGGAGCTCACCACAGCAGCACATTCAGTGCCTTGACAAGTACGTCTTCCTGACAGGTGTGTCAGGGCTTTTCTCTGAAGCTACTTGAAATCGACTACAGTAGTTTGAAAAAAAAAAAGGTTTCTAAAAATAAACAGTCTTAATAAAAGAGCATCTTCAAGGGCTGTCGTCATCAGTTTTGGCGAACTTGACATGACAGTTCTCATTTTTAGATGGTCTCCTCTTGACCTTAGTCTTGTTCAGCTAACCAACATTTTCATGTCTGACTCATATTTACCACAGTGCTCTGATTCAACACTCATAGCAGCTGGTCAGGACAAGGCGTATCAGCTCCCTGTAGTCTCTGATGTAGTAGCGAGAATCTAAAAATGAACTTTCTGTGCCTGTGTTCTGAGTGCACCGGTTTTTGCTTTATCTGCCATCACGCTAGGCTTCCTGACAAAGTTATCAGAGGTCATGCTCCAGCATCTGTCTGCCCCAGACAATACTCACATGGGACATGTTGCTTATCGCTGAGGTTACAGTATCCCTAAGGAGGCACCAGGATGATGTCTTTTGCTCAACTCAATTTGCCACATGTAACCTGGACAATGTCTAAAAAATGTGACAGCGACTCGTTTCATCTCTTTTGTTAAATGGCTACAAAAATAAAGTGTACATTTTCACTACCTCCCAGCAGTCACATTGTGTGACCTGATAAAACCAAGGTCACGGTAATCATCTCTTTAGTCTCTTGACCTTCGGGCAGTATGATCATATTTGCAACCATAAAGTACTTTGAAAGTCTCTCACTCAGTGTTATTGTAGTTTTTCACTTGCATGCAAACATGACGTTGTGTGCATTTTGTTATATCATAGAATACGAAGCAGTCAGTTCCACACGGTGAACAGATATAAAAGGGAAAAGATGTGTAGTCTGATTACTTTAGATAATAACTCAGATTATGTATTACAGCTGAGAGAGAATGTGCAACATCAGTATCAAAACTGAGACAAAAATACAACAAACACTGATATTTTTGCAGATTTGAATACTTTGATGGGTTGATAATATTGCAGGGCCAGCCTGATAGCTGAATGGACAGTTTGAAGGGTGCGTATGATTGGGTTTGAGACCATGGCGCGCAGCATGAGCACAGCCAGGGAGTCTGTTCTGCTAGCATTGCTTAAATCTGTATTCTTAGTGAACGGCTGCGAGTCTGCACAGGATTTGTGTCCTGTAGCCTCATCATCATACAATATAAAAACCTTATTTTACTGCACGGTGATCGATGTGTTTTGTTTGTGTTGTTCTACTTTTATAACTAGTATAAGCTGTGTACACTGAGTTTAAAATTCCATCTGCCAAATCAAACAACTACCAATTTAAGGAGTCTTAGACAGCCAGCTTCTCCCAGCATCACGCTGAGACCTTTCTGCACCTCAAAATCTTTCATTTCCATAGTTGCCAAAGTGTGAATGTACGCTGCAGGCAATGTTTCCCTGTGGAAATAAGCTCTTCATTATTGAAGGCCCCTTGCTGAACATCCTCCACACTTCTCTGACCTAATGACTTTCTGGAGAGTGGAACCGCAGTTTAAGCTCATCCTTTCTTTGCTTTTTCCTCAGTCTTCTTCCTGAACAGCAGGTCGTTGTTATTACTCCAATTTATGACATGAATAAAACAGGATTCTTCTTCAAATTAAGTGTATTCTCAGAGAAAAGTGTGTTTTTTCTCATTGTAAAATACTTTTGCAGTTCAAGATCGAAGCAGATTTCTGTGCACCGTTTTTAAATAGATTTAATGTGACGGTCTTATTTATGCGAGAGCTAAAAGAGATGAATGAGCTGATTCTCATTATTATTAATAAGGTTATATTTGTGGTTCTACTCATGGAAAATAATGCAAATACTTTGTTTCATGGTTTGTTAAGTAACACAAATATTTGTTGCATGTTAGCAAACAAAATCAGATCTGTTGGAGGAGGTATACGTGTGGCTCTGCTTTTCATACTGTGACATGGAGAGAAAAATTCTTGGATCTTTCTGGAACGACATCCAGTATAAAAACATCCACCAATTCAAACAGGCAGAGCTGTTATGAGTCACGGTGCAGTCTAAAGTAGAGAGAGTCATAGACACACATACACAGGACCCTAACCATGTGTGCTGAATGTTTATTCTTATACCTGGACCGACACTGAGAGTTTTTGCTTATATTGCATTGACTTTATATAATATCAGGACTCTGGATGAAGCAATATTAAAGAGTTTCAGTGTTTAATGTCAGCTGTCATGTCTCTGGAGAGTCCCGTGCACATGCACATGTATTTCATGTGTACTGCATACTTATTTAAAGCTTATTTTTTTCTGCACACAGTTGTTCCTTAAAGTTCCACAAACTGAAACGTGTGATTATTAAAAGTGTTTTTTAAATTGGGGTTTCCAATTAAAAATTAATGGTTCAGTTTATTGTACCATCGACAGCTGAAAAAAGAAGCGTTTGTATTTCCAGAGAAATCGTTTCTTTTCATTTCTTTTGATTTTCAGTTCTGACTGCAGGCATAAGCTGTAGTTTTGTGCTGAAATTATCCAGGATATCATTAACAGATGAAGGCAGAGCAAATGAAGATTTTCTTCGTTTTTCGGTGCAGTGTTAGCACATGAAGACAGACAGAGTTTCATTAAGCAACGATTAAACAGACCTGCTTCTGACAGAACAAAGTCTGAGCGTCATAACGCGCTACGAGCTGGTTCATAATTGTCACGCGTGAGGCTTCGGTCTTTGTAAATATTCATACCCAAACACTTAGCAGCAACGCTGGCTAATTACCGTCATACGTTTATTATTATTTATTTACTCAGGCCACCCAAGTTTAATGAGTGCTGAGTTTCTATTTTCTTATTAACGTGTGAGTAATATGTGATAAGGAGTCCAAATCAAATTCTGCTAAAGGTCAGCGTGGTGCTGCTGTCAGGGCGGCAGCGGTTACCTGGTGAACTCTTGCTCGCGCTGCACTCGTCTTAAAGGAGACTGCGAGAGTGTGTTCGAGGCGCTGGGCCCACAGGGAGCTGCATTGCTTTCATATCTCCTTTTAATAGCTGGTTATATTTGGCAAAGCACCTTCACCTACCACTGCTGATCCTGGTTATAAGTCGCAGTGGTTTTTCATCTGTCGGGTAAATGTCACGATCTGCTGTGTTCTTTAGCATCCCGACTCTTTAATATGTACACGACGAGCACCAGAGGAGAGGTGTCATGATTCAGGCCTTGCATCTGTGTGGTCGTCACCTAGCCTATTGATGTGTGTCTGAATTGTACTTGTGAAAATGCTCGATAGAGTCCCGCGTCCCTAGGGTGGTATCATAATCTGCATAGGATGCACAGTCGCCTGCTAAGCTCGCCCGTCGCCTCCCCGGACCAGCGAGGAGGCATTAGAGCAGCTGGAATCGAGCTGTAAAATGGAGAAGTGGAGGATGAAAAGGCTCTCTGAAAAGAGAGAGTCGAAACATTGTAAACCATTTCAATCAGCCCAGAGCAGCAGGAGACTGCAACTTCCACATCCAGCACGCCCATAGATGGATGCAATATGTACAGCGGGGATAACAACAAATAGCATCATAACAGAAACCTACAGCAGGCACGCTCGGCCTAAACTTTTCACACTTTCTGGCGCTTTCAACGAGAGCAATATTTACCTACAGTTTCATGAAAAGCACAAAACAGTAGTCGTGCTGAGGAGACAATCAAAGACCCAGTCGCTGAAATAGCAAACAGCTCTTACATATGCATGGCAGGATGTCTTATTATGTCGTAGAGTTCACCGAGAGAATGGAAAAAAGGTTTGAGTGATCTTCCGGCCACACTGTTGACAACTTTATCTTCCCGGCAGATATAAGCATCATTATTTCTGGCAAATACTGATGGTAGGAAGTCAGAAGATAGTGGTTTGTAGCTCAGGGTTGTTTGTGAAATCATCTGCTGGAGTGTTTTGCACCGAGTGTTTTATATTCTGCAAATTAAATCCGTACAATGCAACGGCACAGGAGCTAGACCTAATGAGAAAATTACATCACGCATCATAAAACGGCGTCTTTAAAATCCAACTTGTATTGTGATTGCTGCAATTGTACGCAGTGTGGGCTGGATGCGGTTTATTAATAGTCACGGACACAGAGTTTACAGATATGTCAGCAAACATGGTTAAAACTCCACAGTCAGAAACTGCAGTGAGAAAGAAAAACCAGATGTTGATGATGTTTCCATTTACACCAACAAACCACAGCAGCCCGCTCTCTGGGAGTTATACGGATGGATATAATACTAATGGATAATAGGCACTGATTTATAATAACTGGAAAATTATAATTGAGCTTATTATATAATAATAAAGTATATTTCTAACTAAACAGCTTATGAAGCAGCAAACAGCCGATAAAGAAACTCGTCACCTGATTAGGATGCTGCTCGGTGGTATGAATGCGTTTGCGTCTTTTGACTAAAAACATCCAAACATATGAAAATCTATTAAAGGGGATGATTGGAATTAAAGGGAAAAGGAGATCAACCTCCTGATCGAGCTGTTCTGTGACTGTCGGAGTTAAATTTACAGTTTGGTTTTTGCATTGAGAAAACTCAGACAGGATGATTTGTTGTTACCTGACGCACCATATTTTAAGACTGTGTAGGTGTCACTGTATACACCGCTGTCATTTTGACTGACTGGAAGACAACATATCATCCTCAGCTGTGGTGTGACACAGCCTTTGTGATTTCATCACATCATCTCTGGCAGCAGGATGTGCCAGCAGAGCCTGGCCGGGGCCTCGTCGCAGCATCCAGCTTGCCGCTCAATGGCTGTGATGGGATTTACTGATAATGTAAATGCAGTCCAAGAAGCCCTCTGAACAGCAGCGCCCCTCCTCCCACCTCTGCCGCTGCCCACTATGAAAAAGTGGCCTTGGATTAGAAATGGAAACCTGGTACGTTGAGCCAACACATTCAGTGTGAAACATTGTGTTTACATTTGAGCGCTGCCAATTTAGTGCCTAAGAGCAACCGTTATCAGTTCCAGTGAGGCTAAGATAATTGACTCAGGATTTGATTTTCTCAGTTCAAACGTGATTATGGTGTTGCTTAGTGGGTGTCTGCAAATGCTGATTTATTGCAGGTTGTTGAGGCTGGAATTCAATCAAAGAAGAGCAATTGATAAACCTATTGGCCTGTCCTGGGATCTGTTTGCTCTTTAGCAGCTGTGTTGATGGGTTCAGAAAATGCATATTGGTGAAACAATCATTTCACTGTGGGGGGAGGAAGAAGGCGATTTTCAGTTTCTCTGCATTGCTATAGGACCGTAGAATAGGTTGCAGTCTGCAGTGTACGATTTGATTAACATGCTGGAGCTTTCCCTGATAGTAAAGACGAGGAGCTCAGGAGGACAATGACAAAAGGTAGAATTCAAAAGCAGGAAACTGATCAAATTGACTGGAGGTTTAAGGAATCCGTCTTTGTGTCCTTCCTCACAGTTTTGCTTTCCTGAAGTAAACCCAGAACAGCTGACAGCACCTCCCAGGTGGGACGCCATAAGGGTGAAAGCAGGCGGCAAGGAGTTTTTGACACTCGCATAGAGACAAATGCATATTAATTAGAGAAGAGTTCGGTCTGACTTTCACACTTTTCTACTACACTGAACTTCCAAACTTGTCTCGGTTTTGTGGAGAATAACACAGAGAACATTGCTGCTCTGCAAACACACTTTAACTTTGCCACAAAAGATATGATTTAAAATTAAGTGTTGGAAGGTTGGAGGCTCTCTATGCTGACCTGTTAGATAATCTGCTGTATTATAGTCTCGTGTCAGAGACAGATAAAGCTGCCTGTATGACACTATAAGATGTATGAGGTGGCACTGCTCACCTACTGCACTGACTATTATAGATAAGCTCAAATTTTTCACTTGATTCCATTACGAGTCTTTTTACAGTTCTTGAGGAGCAGTACTGCAAATGCAACCCCAGAGGGAGCTACTTAAAGTCTAAGAAATTGCTTCCAGTGATCTCTTGGTTGAAACTCTCTTCTCTCTCTGTTAAGCCCCAGTGTCGTGTTAAATTATGCACAAAGTCTACGTTTGGCCTTATCAGCAAAATCTCCAGTTTGTTATGATCACGTGTCACAGTAAAGAAAATGCTCGGTGTGTTCTGCACCTCAGCCGTAATGCCATCCTGCTATAGTGACAGGGGCATTTCAGTGAATGACTTCTAATCATGTCTAATGTTCCATGTAAGAGTCTACCCTGTCTCTGTCCTTGCTCATCACAGAGGCCATGCTGTGCCGCCATGAAGTGTGTGTGCACGTGTGTGTATCCGTGTTTGCGAGGCACGGCTTGACAGCGGCACATTTGGCTTCCCAGCGGACCATGGAACTGCTGCTCAGAAGTGCTCAGATGTCTCTTCATAGTCAGGTCTCTTGGTGCACGACCTTATTCCCTGTGACATTTCCAGCCATTAATCTGCAGACGTATAGTGACGGAGCACCTCTCTTATGTTACACTGTGCTCATGTCATACCGTTTTCTACATGGCCACTGAGGTCATGTGACCCTGTGGTGCTAGTTTAGCTTTGATTTAATCGTGTGTAATAAGTCTGCAGCTGTGTATTGAAATTCTTTATGATACTGAAAAGAATTTAATTAGATTTTATTTTTGCCTGATCAGTTTGAGCTGTTTAAAAATAAGTCGTATAGTCCAGATCAGTATATATACGCAAGTTTAAAGCGCTTTATGCATAAACTGGCTTCCGGTTATTGTTATGGGGAAAATATGCTTCAATGCCAGAATGAGTATTCTAGTAAATTACAGCTTCCCCTTGTTGGAAAAACTTAAAATGAGTTTTGATTTCCTTTGGGCAAAAAGATGATATTGAAATAGCTTTTCTAGTTCAAAAAATATAAAACATATTTGTGTTTGCAAGGTAAATATTCCAGTAAAAAGTCTTTCACATACTTTTTCTTTGGCTGGTCGTCTTTGGGGGGCCATAGTGGATCATCTGCCACCATCTCACCCGATCCTTCCTCTGTCACACCAACCGTCTGCATGTCCTCCATCCATCAGCCTCCTCTGACGTCTTCCTCTGTTCCTCCTGCCTGGCAGCTCCATATTAGTTTTTCCAGGATATCTTTGCCTCCTCCATGTCCACACCGTCTCAGCCTCGCCTCTCTAACTTTGTCTCCAGTACGGCTGACGCAGTATTTAAACTCATCCACCTTCACGGCCTCTACTGCTCGCCGCTTCGCCCTTACACCTGTTTCTGTCTCATTCACTCACATGTATTCTATCTTACTTCTTTCATTTCTCTTCTCCCCAGAGCATACCTCCACCTCTCCAGGCTCTCCTCCAGCTGCTGCCTACTCTCACTGCAGATCACAGTGTTGTCAGTTCATGTAGACTCCTGCCTAACCTCATCTGTCAGCCCGTCCATCACCACTGCAAACACGAAGCGGCTCAGAGCAGATCCCACCCCCACCTTGAAGCCATCTGTCTGCCTGCCTCACACACACCTCTGTTATGGTGTCCTCATGCATGTACTGAACCACCACCTCAACCTCTCTGCCACACCCAAGTTCCTGACTTGGTACTTTATTGGTGTGGCTGCAGCTCAGGAGGTAGAGCATCATTTACTAATTGTAACATTGGTGTTTTGATCTTCTCCAGTCTGCGTGCTAGTTATCCTTGGTCAGATACTAACACCATGTTGCTCTCAATCCATCCATCGGAGTGTGAATGTGTGTGAACGGGTGAATGTGGCATGTTGCAGAAAGCTAGAGTAAGAACCTGTGTTGTTATCAGTAAAAAGCTGATCTGATGTGGTAAAAGCTAAACACTGAGTATGTCTGCACGTAAACAGTGTGTGCAATGCTTTCTTTAAAATATATTCCTGTCTTCTGGATTTGGGTGTGCAAATATTATAGCACGCTTTGTTAATACTGCTGTTCCTACTAAAAGTGTCAGGCCATGCAGAATCGCCTGCACGATTGCTGCGCTCTTCTCTGCTTGTGCCTGCTCCCCACTGGAATCAGCCGTCAGTCAGACTCTCTTCTCCTCATGTTCCTTTTAAATTGGTCGACTATTAATTTTATCACAGCAGCTGAAGTTAACATTTACCTGCACGGGCAGTGATAACATATCTGACTAAAGTATATAGTCTACTTACTTTTTTCATTGATTGTACTTATTTGTATTTTTGTATTTCCTTCATATATCTGTACCTGAGCTGAGGTGACGCAAAAATTTCCCCGTTGTGGGATCAATAAAGTCTTATCTTATCTTATCTTATCTTATCTTATCTTAAAGTTGCTAACTAACGCTTTGCAGCCTTAGCCTGCTTTTCTTTTTAATCTGTCTTTTTCACTCATTCTTCTATCCTAACATCATCATTACAGGACATTTATCCATCTGTATTATAAATCACAGTTTATGAACTTCTTTATGTCCTAATTTGAACATTTTTTGCTTGACCTTTAACATAAATGTGCCATTCCACTAAAAGCAGCACTGTGACTCTTTCCTTTAGAAATACATATACATCCTATTTGTCACTGTATAACCTCCAGTCATTTGTGCTATTGCAACATAAAGTAGATGCTAGCCTCACAGAGAGGCCAGCACACATGCCACGTTTGTGTACCTGCTAATGTATGTATGTGTGCTGTAGCCATAGACAGTAGGGAGCAACGATACTCGTATCGATATTGAACCGTTCGATACAGTGCTTTCGGTTCGGTACGCATATGTATGGAACAATACAAAATTTTTAATCTATTTTATCAACTTTCCTTCTGACGATGCTGTCTGTGTTGAGCGCTCAGTGGATCTGCGCTCGACTACTCCGCCTAGGCTGCACTGTCGAGCGCAGATCCACTGAGCGCAGCGCAAGCTAGCCAGACAGAAGCTAATCTTGTTGCAACATGGCAAACTGAACCTCCCCCACCCTCATTCAGATGTGGCGTTTGGAACTATTTTGGTTTTCATGTGACGTATGACCCTGAAGGTAAGCGAGTCATGGACTAAAGTAAAACAGTATGTTGGATGTGCCATGCAATGCTCAATTACATGGGTGGGAACTAGTGCGTTAGCACAGTTAGCTCGTTAACATGTTGACGCCGTCCAGCCCCACACACGGGGCGATCGGCGGTAGCTCGTTAACGGAGATTTGCCGTGTTGTGGCGTTAACGTCATTTCAGATTAACGCTGACAGCACTAGTGGGAACACAACGAATATGACTGCACATTTACTCCGACATCATCCTAGTGCAAAGACAAGTGGAAGCAGACAAAAACAACAAGCAGCATGCTACAAACTTTACCCGAGTCATTTAGACAGCCGTTAGCACAGGATTCTCCTTATGGGGACCTGATATGTTTAATATGCTGCTGAGAATATAGCCCAGAAGAAGCGTATAGTAGAGCTTTTATTTTGAAAGAGCCATTTCTCTGTAATAAACTCTCTTTTCCAAAGATGAGTGATTCCTCAATCAGATTATTTTTTATTATTTTGTTGTTTCAGCAACATTAAATTTAAAAACTGTACTTTTGAGTTAAAATATATATTTATAATTTTAATAAATGACAAATGAAAAAATCATGAACATTTTTTTGTATCGAACCGAACCATGAATTTTGTGTAGCGTTGCACCCCTAATAGACAGTATATAAAAGATGGACACGGGTGTTTCAAAGGTAAAGCAAAAGTGTATCACAGTCTTTCTAGTGTCCAGAAGGAGGAATTCATCAGGTAGCAAGAAAAGTCTGTAAAAATGACTCACTTGATTTATTGCCTGAGTGAACCCTTTCTTTAAGTTTATGGTCTCACTCGCTGCTTTCAGGTGTTATTAAATAGACCATGAAAGTTCATTTTGTAAGATATGAAACACAGTATGCTTCAGGGCGGGGCTATTTTGTGATCGACAAGTTGCTACAGTTTAAGCGTTTAATGCAGTGGCATGCATGCCATCTGAAACTGTTTACCATCAGCATACTAATGATAATGAACGACATGACGTCAGGCCACAGATCTCTTACTTTTGGCTAACGAGATGCTCGCATGTTTGAACTGGTCGCCTTGTAGAGGAGCTCATCCTGTACGACTTAACTTAGACTGATGTTTCGGTGAGGATATGTCCTAAAGCTACACACTAAACAAAATGATAAAATAAAACAAATGCATTTAAAAAAGAAAGAGCAAAAACTGAGAAGGTGAAAATATTTTCCACAACAATAAAAGCTCCGTTATCTTGTTCTTTTAAACGTAATGTTCACAGGCTTGCAGCTCGTAGTCGAGAGGTTTTCAAAGGAGATTAGTTATTTTGTGAATATTTATGAGACGGCTTTGACAGAAGCGTTACTTCAGAGTTGTCAAAAATGTTATCCTTGTACAAGGGCTGTAATTTTCACATCAGCAATGACTTCTGGATGTCTTTGCATCTTAACAGAGCACTGAATAATTGTCCTGACACTTGTGTTTCTTAGTGTGCTTTCTTAGCTGCAGCGCATCTCCAGTATATCACCAATTCATAGCTTATATTTATTATCAGGATGTTCTGCTGCAGTCTCAGCTCGCTATAGGAGGTCGTTGGCCGTGTCTCGGAGGTAAAGAAACGACGGGGTGACTGAGGAGCACGGGCAGATTTAGGCTGCGTCACAGCGAAAGGTTAAGCCTGTCAGTAAAGCAGGGCTGCGGCAGACGTATCGACACTACTTTATCTTTGACAGTAATAACATTTTATAGATCTGTTGACACACTGTCCAAGGCTCTCATTACACACTGCTCCTGTCTTATCACGACCTGCTAAAATAGCATTAATGTTTGCTTACTGTTCAGCGGGCATTATGGTCGCAGGTTGCATCGAACCAGCATCTTGCGATATGTTTTCCTAGATAAAATGTGAAATCAGCGCTGCCAGAGGAAGACTTCAGTTACAAACATCAAAGCCGTGGCTTTGCATGGAATATTTATTTTGGTGGCGGCAGCTGTTTCTTCAGTCTTTAATAATACTTTGGCACCAAGCTTTCTGGCAGTTGACTACAATTCCTCCTCCCAAAGACAGAAAATATCTGTCTGCAGAAGAAGATTTTTCTCTGAGGTCTTTTAAAGGCCATATTGCATGGTTTGCTTTAAGGGGTTGTTTTTGAAAAGGGGGGAAAAGAAGAGGTTTGAGCTTGAGGATGTGCACTTAGTGACAAAATTGGATCCCTCCTGAGCTCCGAGTGTGTGTGAGTGACAGCTTTTAACTTTTGAAAACTACTGTAGTCGTCGTGGATGCAGAAGAGAGTTGAATTGCAGTCGTACCCTGTCGCGTGGCCTGCAATCTCCATCCTTTTTCGGTGCAGGTATTGACAGGTGGGCCTGAGAGAAAAGCCACAGTATTACACCTCCAGCTGTTCCAATTTCTCATCTCTGCTTCTGAATTGATGTTGCCGCTCTGCAAGCTTGAAGCTGAATTAATAATGAAGAAAGCCAGTAGGTCACAGGATCCTATTCTCACAGGTATCACCTTGAATTGACTTTGCTCAGCTATTGAGGTAAAGGTACGGAGGGAAACCCTACATATTTACTCCTGGAGTGGGAGCGTCTGCATCTCATTACTACATGAAGATGTAGTTTGAATGTTTTATCTCCAATTTGAACTTGATTGCTCCAAGTGAAGGGCGGTTTCCTGAACAGTTAAGCCATTTTAAAGTAGTAAATTAAAAAAATACAAAGGGGTTCTTTGTAGTTTTACCTAAAAGGGAACAAATGGTCACACTGTGGAGAACTCTCTTTCTATTTATTGTCTGGGTGCCGGGTGAGCTCTCGTATTTCGGTTTCACTGTATCTAAGTACTGAGAAATTAGATCATTACAAGTCTGTTTTTGTTCATGCAAACTAATAAAATATGCATCAGCCGGATGCCATTTGTAGCCCTGCAGATCGATACACATGGCCTGTTTTTATGAAAATTCTCCAGAGAGGAGCCTCGTCAGTCTGTCAGAGGTCATTAGCAGGGCAGTGATAGATTGTGTCTCTGATGGGAGAGAAAATTAGGGAGGCCTGACATTAACATCCCAGCGCCAATTTTTCATCTGTCTTGCTGTTACCAGTTCATGCCACTGGGAAACAGATGATGAGCAAAGACAAGCATGTGTTTTCCACTGCTCTAGACCATCAGCGTTTGATACGTTCACGGATGTTGAGCTTGATGAAGAAGCACCTACGTACCGTGACGCTATTGGACGAAGGGTAAAATCATTACATGAGACAAAGGCAGGTTTGGGATTAACTTGGACAGTAATTATCTCTGCAGCATCTCTTTTATGCTCTTGTTACTAGACACACATAAATATGGAGGTCAGATCTATTTACGTTGCTTGCACACAGCTTCCTTTCACACCATCAGTTTCTACTGCTTCACAGAAACGACTCTTTCATGATCTGAACGACATAAACTGTTTTTCCTGACAAACCAGACGTTTTCATGGAACTACCAGGTCGACAGTGTCACGTCCAGTTTAATGCACAGTTTTGTTTATTAAGTATTTATAAATATTTTACGGTTTAGTCCATATTTAGGGGATTCACTTGCTGTTTCCGTAGCAATTGGAGTTTTTACAGGGTGGGGTTGCTAGCCCCACGCCCAACCCTCCTCCTTTCTCATCCGGGCTTGGGACCGGCAATGGCAGAGTTTGTAGATGCCTTTCGTTGTCTCTACTCCAACTCCCGTTGCTGCGTCCGGACGGATGACGGCTGCACAGCCTTCTTCAAGATCAATACTGGCGTCCGACAAGGATGCGTGCTATCCCCTTTCCTCTTCCTGTTGGTAATTGACTTCATCATGCGACGATCAGTTGACCAAGCTGGCATCGGTGTGCCCTGGCACGAAGCGCGTAATCTCACTGACTTGGACTTCGCAGATGACATCGCCCTGCTGGGCTCGACTCAGGAAGACCTCCAAAAGTTGACCGCGGCCCTGCAGAGGGAGGCAACGAAAGTTGGATTAAGAATCAGCGCCAAAAAAACCAAGGTACTCCGAGTTGGCTATGCACGTGCCCGCATTCCTGTCATGATCAACCAACAACGCGCTGAAGAGGTGGAGAATTTTACATATCTTGGCAGCATCATCTCGAATGACGGGGTCTCTGATCGGGATGTCGACGCCAGAGTAGGGAAGGCAGTTGGTGTCCTGCGACGTCTCCAACCTATTTGGAACTCGACCTCCCTGAATGTAAGGGTCAAGATCAGACTACTGAACTCTATCGTCTTCCCTACTGCACTTTACGCTAGTGAAACCTGGCGCTCAACAAGTGCAATTATTCAACACCTGAACGTGCTTCAACAACGTGGCTTGCGGCGAATCCTGAGAATTTCCTACCGGGACCGAATAACAAATGAGGAGGTCCTACGAAGAGCAGGTACCCGCCCATTAGCCGATGTTGTTGCAGAAAGGCGCCTTCGCTTTGCGGGACATATTTTACGCCTACCCCCTCATCGCCCAGCTAAGATTGCCATGACATGGCGTCCACGCACTGGCAAGCGAAAGCAAGGCCGACCAAAGACCACATGGCGTCGAACATTTATGGACGACCTGAGAACTGTCGACATTGCCTGGGACGAAGCTGAAGCAGTCGCTGCTGACCGACATCGATGGAGATCACTAGCTGCCCGATGCGCCGCTCGGCGTAGGAGGAACTAAGTCCTAAGTAAAGTCCATATTTAGACAATTTCCAGTTTTCTTAAGGCTTGAAAAATCAGCACTATGAATGTGCGGTCGGGGGTTTATTATTTTAAGGAAAATAGAATAATTGTTCGTTCTTGTACTAAACAAAGGGACAGCAGAGAGAATAAGCCCTTTTCCCTGCAGCAGATGAGCTGATGCAATTATTTTACTCACAGTGTTGTTTCTACGGTCGTAAACGATTATCTTTCACTTATTCTGTTGCACGAATGTTATACTTTTTCTGCTTGTGTGCAAAATCACAGTACTTTTCAATTTATAAGGAACATTTAAAAAACTTCCGGTTTTCTGAATTCCATTATAAATTCCTCTCATCCCACCTGCAGTGCATTATATGAGGGAATCTGTCAGGTGCTGGCAGCAGACCTTTAAACTGTAGCGTGACTGAAGCGTCACTTTTCCCGTGAGGACATGTTGGTTTAACGTAGAGTAGAAAGTGCTGTTTGCTTTACAGCTCGTGGTGACTGCTTCAAAGCTTGTGCTCGTCTTTCAGTGCTGAGGCAGATTTAAACTGTGGCCACGTCACGGTGATTTACTTCCCTTTTACCTCCTGTTCTCCTAAATCCATTGGACGCCTTCTCACGCTGTCGATAAAACCACATCCTTGCGTGTTGGTCACCGAGCGATCCCACCAGTCACAGATTCAGATTTTGCTTTAGGGCATCACAGCAGTGCGCGAGTATTTGCTCTGTATCTCGTATGGCTCAAACTGAGCATCATCCTAATAGCAGAGCTGCTCTAGACTGCACTTTTACACTGGGGGATAGTGTGTGTGAAGAATTTCATCTTGGGCTATAACTACGTAAAGACTGAAGCCAGATTGCTTTGTATCTGGCAGAGGAGTCGCTCAGAGGCAGCACTGCATGCAGACGCACACAGCAGACAACATGTGGGAGAATTATTTACCAGTTTGTGTTAACAAGAAATGTTATCGCTGGAAAGTGAGTCACAAAACTGAGCCATCTATGTAGAAGAAAGGAACAATTTTATTTTATTTTGTGGTTTATGAACAGAGACAACATAAAAAAGTCAAAACTCCTGCAACACCCACACTGCTGTGCACGGCCTTCCTTCCCCAGGCTGCTGTTATGAGGTGGGCCCTGCTGTGGAGGAGAGCCCAGACCAGGGGTCTCATGTTAAAATGAGCTGTAGGCCACTGCTGGCAGTGACGTCTCGTTGGACGGCCACTTTAATGCTCAAGTAATACAAAAAAAACAAACAAGAAAACACCCAGAAATATTTCCTAAAATGTAGTATTTTGTTTTTTAAAATATCAAATATTGTATAACAGGACGAAACTGCAAACATGACAAACTGAAGCCTTTCACTGAACTACAACATGAACACATTGGTCCTCTGTTTCTGTCCACACACGGCAGCACTTCTGCTATCATTGCGTTTATATTTAACAAAATAAAAGCGCAGACATAAGTGTACACATTAGTTTGTGACTCTCATCCCTCAGCATGTTTGTGCTCTCTGCTCACGTTGCCTTCATATTAAATCATTTTTTGCTTTTTAAAGAACTTTAACATTGCACTCAACAACAAACAAAGAAAATTTACTTTGAAGTCCAAATTTCATTATATTTATCACGTCTATATATGGGCCGCAAGTAGGGGTGACGTGGGCCACAAGTGGCCCCCGGGCCGCGGGTTTGAGAGCCCTGGCCCACAAACAGGTTTAAAGTGATTTTAAAATGTTGGCTGGTGCCGACTCACCTGTCTGACCTTTCTCTGTTCACTTTGAGATTTCAATAAATAAAAGCAGACGTTTGCTTCACATATGTAGGTGTCAGCTTGCTGCAGCTTGTGTTGTCTCACGTAGATTTTTCCTTTGTTCTTTTACAACATGCTCGATATCAGCTGATTACTTTGTATAAACATGCAGTCAGAGAATGACTTTTTATCATCAGTGATTTTATCATCCAGCATTAAAGTTGCACTCTTTTATTTTCTGCCCTACTTTTTCTTTAGCTGCAGACCTTGATCAGTTTCTATTTTATTATCATTTTTTATTTGATTTTTTTTGGTACTTTTTCTGTTACAGTTCAGTCACAAAGTTCTCGTCTTAGAGTCGAGGCTGCGTGTCTTTGAAAACATGCGGCCAGCTGCTTACAGTTCAGCTCCACACAGGTGATTGGTAACAAAAGATAAAAAATGATTTTAAAAAAAGTGTCAGTTTGCAAAAAATGAAACAGCATCACCTCTGTTATGTTTCACATATATCCGAACCTTCTACGTGATTATCTGTATACGACATGAACGTTTACCACAAACATTGAAAAAGAACATTTAGTTTCAGAAATTCTGTTCAACCATAATCACCTTCTTCTTCTATCGTCTGAAAACCTGTGAAATGAACTGAGATATAGAAACACTGCGATTCTCTCAGGATTTTAATGGTCTTCATTCATAAAGGAAAAGTACATTATATGTAATCAAATTAAATCACTGCTTCTCTCTGAACAATTAAAGCAGAGACTACAGTACAAGCTCATCGTCTAACAAGCGCCTGATTGAATTTAGAACTTGGATGTAATTTCTTTTTGGCTGTAATTTCCGTTAAGGTGCATAATTGAAAAGGATAATACAGCGATGATTGTCCTTTCAAGAGCAAACTTTTATGACTCCCCAGCGAGAAGTCCTACAAAGAAGTGAAGAACAGAGAACGATGTTCTGCTTTATTGAAAACTTGCTTTAAAAGCAGCTCGGCTGACATGTGCTGCTAACTTCCTGATTAGAGAAAGAAAAGAGGCTGCTCCACCCTCTCCAGGCTGAGGAGACACTGCCTGCACGCTGGTGCAGATTAGTGAGAATCGATGTCATGTTTGCAAAGCGCATGTGTTTGAAGTCAATTAGTAGCACTGATATTTGCTCTCCATCGCCCTCTGAAACCTAAAATGTTGCATAAAACTTTTCAGCAACATGCTAACTGTTTTTCTGTGAGATCTGCTGATCATTAAGCAGTGGGCGGCTCCTGCCGTTGTATTAGAACAGCCTGCAAAGCCCACCAGGCTCTGCCCAAATCCACTTTGGCTGAGTGAAAGTGCGGCCACATGGTCTGACATCATTTGCTGTGTTTTAAGACGGTCTTGGCGAATGACACAGTTCAACCCTGATTTTAATTACTATTATTTATTTGCTTTGATTTGTTTTCAGCTGGGAGTCGTCTGAAAGCGCTATAGAAATAAACTGCTTGTTGTAAAAAAACCTGCTGTATTATTTGGCACAGTAACCACAAATTGTAATTGGGAGATAATTAGCATGCAGCAGGGATGTTTGACACTTACGAGTTTACACGTACACGTTTTCATTTCCATCTATGAAGAATAACAAGTAATGCACAGCTGCAGGTGGTTTAGTCATTGAGATGTCTGGCTTTCGTCCCACGGATTTATCTTAACAAGGACAAGGAGGAATGAGAGCATATGCAGCGGATGATTGGCACAGCTAGTGACAATTAAATTGTGGCTGTTAAGCAAAAGAGAGGATTTGGATCATAAGAGATGTCCGCAAATGTCCCCGTGAGTGTCAGTTCTGCCTCTGTCTGCTGTGCCCCTCCAGGCTTAAATGGACAAGCTTGGCTTCCACCTATGCACACTGTAGTAGGCAATTACGCTATCGCAGCTCCGAGTCTGCTGCTTTTTTTACTGCTATCTTTTAATTGGAGGAACAGGGGAGTCATTTTATAGCGAGGATGGAGACGATGTGCTGTACCTGCCTCCTGCTCCCTAAGAATGGAGTGGAACAGAATAACCATCTCGGTAATGTGCTTTCACCTTTAGGCCACAATTTAAATAGTCGGGGATAGTTTGTCCATTGAGGTTACTTTCATTTCGCAGCGATGCTTCTTTTGTGCTCGATGTGCACGCCGGGGTTGTGAGATTCTTCAGATTTGTCATTAATAGTCCGGTATTTAAAAACTGCCGTCACATTTCTGGAGGGCGTACATTAATCATCTCAGGATAAGTGACCAACCGTGATTTTTTTCTTCTATTTTTAAGTGAAGGAGGATGAAACTCGGGGTTACGGCGCTGAATGATTGGCAGTGCTATCACACTGAATCGGTTAACAGACGTACTTTTCCTCTCTCGTCCTTCCAGAAGGAACATTCACAAGAATTAAATGCAGATCATATTCAATTTGACTGCAATGGCAAATGACATGTTAAATTATGCATTACTTTTTAATTGGCCGGTGGAGAGTTGTTGTGGGATTTCTTCTGAGAACGGTTGATGCAAAAGGTGAGGTCGTGTTGTGTCTTGCAGAGGCAGTGCTGGAGGCTTTCCAGAGGTCACGTAGCTGAACAGTAGGAACCTCGCTACCTGCTGTGCCTCCTCTCCCCTCCACACCTCGTTTCCTACCCCCTCACTACCCACCCACCCTTCGCTCTCTTGATAGCAGTCAGTGCACCCTCAGGCCAATAAGCAGAACATTTACCACGTGTTCAGGCAGCCCTCCTTTTCTGTATAAATAGTCTTAATATAGTTGCCCTCTTTACAATGAAGGTGTTAAAGGAAGGACGTGATTTTGACCTTAATCGGTTATTCTACAAATACTTTAACGGGAAAAGGCCAGGGTGGCGCTGACTAACCGATGACATCGTTATAGCCTTTTAAACTGAAATCTAAGGAAATAGATGAGGTTGTCTCGCTCTTTTCAAGTACGAATAATTAGCAAATCAATATTATAATGTTCCCATTCATGTAGATGAAGGTTAGCATGCACGACAGACTCACAAGGATTCGTACTGGAAAAGCCCAGATTATTCCTAAAAGACACACGTGCAACTTAACTGGAACATGCAGTTTTTGTACTGATAATAATAATAATCAGGGTTGGACATTCATTTACAAATGCATTAATTAATTTGATGTTTTTAAAATAGTTCTTTATTGATCCAGGTAAAATCTCATTGAGATCAAATCAGAGAGCTGCCCACTCGTGACGCAGAGAGCCTCGACTGATGCAGCTTTATTCTCTCCTCTTTTAAACCACCAACAATATGACACCGTGAAAACGATAAAGATGCACAAACAAATGCAATCATAACATTTTAGTAGAAAATGCAGAAAAGTTCACATTTTACTTCATAGAAAATTATTTTGATAACTCAATCGTGACATTGATGTAAATCAGCACCTTTAAACAATTGATGTCACAGCATTTAATAAGCATGAATTAAAGACAGCCTTTCTGTGTCTTTAAACAAAATAAGCAACGGTGTGCAATCATTACTCCCTCTTTCTGCTTCCAACCCTGCTGGCAGCCTCCTCCCTGCACGTCTTTACACAAACACCACATGCACGTACAAAAAAACAATTTAACCACATTGTATGAACCTTCCAAGTTATGCGTGCGACAGGTGAATGAAGTCCACGGTTTTATGTGAATATTTCCAAAACAAAGGTTGTTTCCTCACTCTGAAGCAACGTGTTTGTGTCATTTCACTGAGAACAGAACAGGAAATGTGACACAATAAAAGAGGACGTGCTAAGGTACTCTTCAAAATAAAAGCGTAACATGACCTTGCCGGCATTTACACACGCGTCACATAACTACATAACAGTAAAAAAATATATACAGTAACAGATCATTAAGAGCGAGGTTCTGATCACAGGTCACGTAGCTGAAGAGTTCCTGCAGATTATTCCAGGAAACAAAGGCAGCGTATTTAAAAGACTTTTAATTTTGTTCTGATGTATTAATAAATAAATAAATATATATATATAATAAATAAATAATAATAACAAAGGTCGATCAAATGGACCAATACGGCAAAGCTGTGATGGTCCACTTGGTAAAGTCAATCTGTTGGGTATCTTTCTTGGACTTAGGACAACAATTCTGATGGCTAAAGACCCAAATGGGACGGCACAAAAAGGTAAAGAAAATCCAGTGTTTTCACTCTTAAAGGGAGAAACAGGAGTGATTTCTAAAAAAGTAACTTTGTGTTAGTTTGAAGTTAGAGACGAGCCTTTGAATGTGGCTTTTTCCAAAGAATTTCAACAGTAAATTTTATTATCGATAATACTAAACCTAGACGTGAAAATGTGTGTAACAACAACAACAACAACAGTAAGGTAAAACCACCCTGTCACTGACAAAGGTCTAACCTGCTGTAAACTCAAGGTGACATTTGCTCTGACATTTCGATGGTGAACTTCCTTCAGGAGCCTGTAATCACATTACTGTGATTGGCTAAACCCTCTGCTGTCACACAGTAATGCAAAAGCTCTGTCCAGCTGTAGCCATGAAGGGTCATGCATGCTTATGACCCCAGAATAAAGTTAAAAATATTCATGTGGATATGTGTCTGTGATCACGATGTTTGTGCAGTCTGCAGAACTTTGTTTAAAACCAGAACTAACAAAGCAAGCTTAGATAACACATGACTCAAGAAGTCGTGAATATAGAGCCACTGATCACTGACGTTTCCACACAATACATGTTGATTGCTAATTATCCCCACCTACATGATGTGTGCACACAAATGAATAATTAAATACGGTCGTATATTAAAACTGAGGTGGAAAAGGTTTCTACTTTAAGTGGATTAAATTCTTTACGTAGTTTGGATTGAACATTTACAGGAAGTGGGACATTTCTGCACACGAGCAGACAGACTGCAGTAAAGCAGCGGTTTTATAGGAAGTCTCAGAAAAGCCTTTTTAGTCTTCTTTGTCTCTGTGTTTTTAGCCTTTTCAGTGTTTCTGCAAACTTTCTGTAGAAAAATGAGATAAAGAAAGAAGAATGTATTACTTTACATGTTAAGAAGAATTACTGTGACTACGCTAGAAAGGACTGTTACACTCATAACCAGTTTAACTTATGTCATGATATAAAAAGAAAAAAGATTATTTTTTCTTGTTTGTTGTGTTTAATGTGAAGGTGAAATTGCATTTTTTGTTAATTCAGGTTTTTGGTTTTTATGCTCTTCACTGGCTGCGCTAATGATGACAGCGAGGCTGTAGCTGTAGATGTGACAGCCCATACGGAAAAGAAATAGTAAAAACTTATATGATTTACTCATGAAAGTGGCCACTTTCGCATTACTTTCATACATTGTTTTAGTAAGTATCCAAAACATACAAGTTTCATTATATAATTTTTCAAGGGATCTCATATCTGTTTTCACACTTATATGCTTTTCATACAAGTTTCACACAAGACAGATACAAACTTTATAAGATTTATATATATCTTTTCCATATGGGAGGATGTGCGATCGCGACGAGTGTGAGGCGTTTGGACAACAGTACGGACGAGCTTGGTCAGCCGATTAGGACTCTGAATGAACGAAGTCTAGGCTGATGTTTTTTCTGCAGGGGCTTTAACCTGAGCTGTGGGAAGAAATAGTTGTTACTGTGAAGGAAAAAACACTGATTGGATTCCTCCATCAGCTGACACAGACGTGATTTACACGACCGTGGCCACTCTGAATCTCAGACGGCGTTGATGTTTCTTTCCAGTACTGTTAAAACAATAGTAGAGCTCGCACACTGAAAGCTTTTTCCTTGATTGTTCATAAATAACAAAACCAAGAACAAACTGAGTGAAGCAGCTGTCTCAGAAGAACATCTCTGGCATGTGTTCAAGCACTTTGATTCATCTTATGTATCACAAGATGAAGGATAACGCCTGAATTATTGAGGAAGTTGAAACTCCCTTCAGTAATGTGACTATAGTGGGAGTTCGCTTGTCTTGAAGCTTAATATATATGTATAATTACCTGTACATAAAAGGAGTCTGACTACTGTGGAGTCTGCATTACTTACTTCATAAAACATCTTTTTTTCCCCAGGAAAACTCACCTAGTTTTGAAAATCACAGGTTTATGTATCTGAATGAGGTTTAAGTGCTGCTTGCTCCAAACACAGAGCTCAGTGTTTGTCGAATTTTGTTTCTTTTCATGCAGTAAAGTGAGTAGCAAGTCATCTCAATATTTCACATTCACATTAAAGTGTCAGTCTTTTAAATATAAAACAAATGACCTTCACTGACAGTCACATTACCTGCTGGTATAGTAGATACACACTGCACTACTTTATCTTTGAAAGCCCGTCTGACTCTGCCATGTCTAGCTAACGTTAGCATCATCTCACAGCACCTGGTGATTCATGCTAGCAGGCTGTGTGTGCTTTGAAGTATCAGCTTTGAACCGTATTTCTGATGATACTCACCGTACTAATGAGTTTCCTATAACCCAGCACATGGCCTGCCCACCATGCCAGCTGCTGCATAAACGGGGAACATGATGAAGGACGTGTTGCCTGTTGCTGCTCCACCTGCCACTGACACAGGTGACTCGGCTTTTTTGAAGCAGTGCATTGGAAGCTCATCTTGGCTCCCACCACCTAATTCTGGCAGAAACTCTCAACGTACAGACATTTAGTGAATGAGAGGTTTGATAATAGCGCAGTCTACCTACAGTGTTGTATCTATTGTAGGTGTGTGTTCACTGCGTCTCCCCTTGTGTATCCACTCACAGCGCTTTTTGTTCATTTGTTCATCAAATCGTATTCCTAAACTAAAAACACTCATTTCGAGTTAATTGTTGCACCACTGTTGAGAAGATCATATCCTGATATTCAAATGTATCATTGGATGATAGCACTAAATGGTTTATTTGTCTAACAAGCGAGTCCGTGTTGCTGCTATCATCTTAGATCAATAAGATTGATATTTCTGTTGCGAGGAACATCAAGACTGCACCACAGCAAAGCCAGAAACAAACCGATGCACACTGTTAGGAAGCCGGGCTGTGCTCGTGTCTGTGCGGAGCAGTGATTAATGCTGATGCACTGAGGGAGGCCAGGATAAAACAGTTACGCCTAAAGCAACCTCTGAGACCCAGCTAGCCTGCAGACACGCCCTCCAGGCACCGCTGCACCGCTTTCAATATAACCAGAGGACTCGCTAAAAGGTGCGACACTTTATTCTTCATAGATGCTGATGTGTTGCTACTTTGAGTGCAACTGTTGGTCTTTCTAAAAATGAAATGCTTTGAGAGGTTAATGCAAAAACTATGTTTCAGTCAGTAACATTCCTGACTCGACTGCAGTGAGGCTGCGCATTAGAACACGTGTTTCTTGTGATTTGCGGTACTGATGCTGCATTAAATGAGATCACGAAATGCCAGCTCACGTCGATATTTGCTTTGAGTTTCTTTCATAGCTGCAAAGGTAGCATGTGTAAGGATGAACCCGTGTTTCCTTTTATGACGTCACTCTTGTAGTTTCTGGGTTTTGGTTTTATTCTAGTTGTCTTTTGTGTAGAAGAGAAACAGACAAATATGGCAAAACTAGTGCGTTTCAGTACATTGTAGTGGCATTAAACCCAGCTTTAATTTGTGTGGAGGTTTATGTAGTGCAGTTCTTAATGGACATTGAGGTAGCTGTGTGTGTCCATCCAGAGCATAACCATGTATAATATCCACAAAACTTAAAAAGAGGTTATACACACACAATACTGTAATATTATGTTGAAGCACAGTACGTATCACTCCGCGAGGCTCCGCCTACGATAGCCGTAATGCTCCGACAATCCATCAGGCGGTGCGGGTTTGTAGCTTAGCAAAGTCAGACTAAAACATTTTTGACAGATTTTCGAGCGCCGTCTACCACATAAAACCGGTTCGAGGTCAGTAAACACAACCAGAATTCATACAGGCACACTGTCGATTTTTCAGAAAATCTAAGGATTTTAAGAGCGACTTATTTTGTGAAAAACACGGTAATAACGACGGCCCGCTTGCATGCGCTACCAAAAATTGTGCTTTGTTGTGTATCTGACGGACGAAAGCCAAACCAGTTGCACACCACTGAAGTTGCAGCATTTTTACAAACCAGTTCTGGTTCGTCTGTTTCTTTCTCCGTCGCCTCCATGCTTTTTCTGCCATGTGCGTATGTAAACAAAGGCACTGCACATATGCGTTTTACCCATATTCTATCGCCATATTTATTTTCTTATCATTGCCCAACATTATACCGGTATTACTGTGAACGGTATATGGCCCAGCTCTAAGAGGGAGTATTTATGTTCTTATACATGTACTACGTGATTATCCACAAAGCTTCCCAGGAGTGCCCGGTCCACCAAAATCTCTGCAAAAGTGCATGAACGGCTCATCCAGGAGGTCACAGAAGAACCCAGAACCACAGGCCTCACATGGATCCGTAAGACTCAACAATAAGAAAGAGGCTGAACAAAAATGGTTCCACGTGGCATTCATGTTTCCTCATCAGCTCTCAAAAATAGATTTCATGACGACATTAGCACAACTTGAAGGATTCGACGTGAGATGCAGACGCTCGGTCTAAGAGGCAGGGTGCTTCTGGACAGGTTGCCAGCTCCTCACAGGGAAGCTTCAAGCCATCGAGCCTAAGAAGAGAAATTTTCCAGACATGCAGAAATGAAACAACGAAAAGTAGAAAGAGTGGAAATAAAACGAACATCTGACATGCCAGAGCACACCTTCCCATCTGTCAAACACGCTGGCTGTTCTGTTACGGCTTCAGATGGAACTGGCACTGCTGCTGAGAGAGAGGCAGAACCAGGATCATTCAGCCACACAACAACAATCCTACACCTATGGCTAAGCAGCAAAGGAGTTTTCCAGGCTGATATAAATATCTTTGAATGGTTGGCTTATTCACAACTTTGCATTTGGCTTGCTGAAGGTCCAGGCTAATGATGCAGAGGCCTCAGAACAAGCTGGAGTTAAAGGCTCCTGCAGTGAAAGCTTTTGGGAATAGCACAAAGATAAAGAAGCATGTTCAGATGTGAAGAGGTCGGCCAGTACGCTGACGGATTTCCCACAAAATACAGTTTTCTTTCACTAATAACACAAACCTCTTTAAATCAAAGCAGAAGCTCGACACACTGATGTCGTTGTTTTATTTCAAATAACAGATAAAAACCAGATAAGGTGCATCTCTCCTAACACTTGTGATCTGAGTAGTTGGACTGGACTCCCTTTGTCATTTTCCACAAAGAGCCTCGTGGCAGGGATTGATTACTGTGCTGCTGATTCCTGTAGACCTGCTGGGCTGTGCAAATGCCTTTAGATGTGTGGTGCATTTTTAATGTGTCAATGGGGACCTAAGGCAGAATTGTTATGGACTAAATTACAGCCACGGTACTCCAGTAGTAGAAAAATTATGTATTTTTGAGGCTTTTAGCTGCACAGCACATGGTTGATTCCCTGAACGGATGCTGAAAACACACTTTGCATCTTTTTGTCAGAGTTCCACACTGGGGCTGCTGGGAAAAGAGGCTCCTTGTTCTCGTGCACTGGTGCTAGTTATCATCTGATCATCGTCAAGTAAAAGTGGTTTTAAGACATTTTAAGGAGATGCTGCTGCCATCACTCCCTCAGACATCAAGAGCAAGCAGTCCTGCCGTGCATAGGGAGCAGAAGTTGTGTAGCGCTGCACTCCAGGCACTGACGTTGTAAAGAGAAGCTGTTTGAGAGCTGAACTGCATGTGCCCACAGATGATGCACCGATCCTGCACACGGGTTTGTTTTGCAGCAGTTTGTTGAAACTGTGGATGACCGGGATGAAGCAAAATCACCTGAATAACAACGAGGCTTCTTATTACTGTCACAGAAATGCATTGCATTATACGAGTGCACTGGGAAGTCTGGGACAGTGCAAACTTCACAGCACTGCTCATCAAAACAAAGCCAAACACTGATCTGCGACGTGTCACAGATACGTCCAATCACAGCCAAAACACAGAAGAACAATGTGTTTACAAATGGCGTGCTCATTATTCCCACGTCTCTTTCTTTTACCTTCTCTAAGCTTAGCTGACCTTCAGGTGAGACTAATCATCTGTAGCTAATTACTGCTCTACCTGAGTAAACAATGTGTTTTTCCATAGCGCGGTTCAAACGTTAATCATCACACACAAGTGGGAAGTTGTAATTAGTTTGATAACAATAATTAAAGTTTGAAGTAGCGGCTGCTGGCTGCTAAAAAGGACTCTCTTGTCATTAGTAATTATGTGAAGTGATTTTTCTGAACAGACGAGGGTTTCTCGAGCTTTCAGTAAACTCCACGCTGGTTTTGTTAAAGAACCTTCAGCTGAGATTTCATCTCCACAAACACAAGCAGAGGTACAGGCTTAGGTGATGATTAAGCTCACACGAGCTTCCTGTTTGGCATCAAACCTGAGCAGTGACTGGCGTGCAGTAACAGTACACGCACGTGTTGATATTTTGACATTTAGGGATGCAAAATAATCCATTTGAATGGATTTGTGCAAGTATTTTTCAGTATGAATGATTAAATAATACCAAAACAACCCTGCTGCTCTGCACATGTCAGCAGGCCATCTTTGTGACAAACAAACCATGGAGCAATAATGAGCTACCTCTTCAATAAGTTTCTCGCCTCCTGCTCAGCATCCAGCTCTGTCTCTAGTGCTTGGAAAGCACTTGGCAGTGGTCCTCCTTGTTGTGCTCGGGATGAGAAATTCAGATGAACTATATCAAACACAGACAGGATATGAAGTTGGCCGGTGAGCGAGCCTGTGAAGCCTGGCTCATCAGCAGCGACTGAAATAAAGAAGTAAGAGTGAGCTATTTACCAACATGGTGTTTTTAAGGCTTTAACCTTTGTTTTAAACGACTTCTGTGGTTACCATAGTGTTGTTGTTGCTAAGCAGACCAGAAAAGCTTAGACCTCTCCGTGCAGATAAAATCAATATCAGTGATCTCAGCACCAGACCTCATTAACTCTCGGAACAAAAGCAAAAACAAAAACATAAAAAATAAACTGAATTCTTACGAGGTTTCGCCCAATTAAAGCCAGCCTGATTGTCTTTTATTTATGGAATCATTGTCGTCCTTTGGTTACTTTAGTTTTCAGTCATTTGGCTTTTGTTTGAGGCGCACGGATTAGAAACGGGCAGCAGAAAAAATTCATTCTTCTTGGACGTTCAGCAGACAACGTTTACTCGTCCCAAATGTGACTCTGACAACATTGACAATAAAACTCTACCAACTCGTTTGTTTTGTAACAGAATTTTAGGGACTAGCAGCTTTTGCTGAGTGGCCAAATGGTCCAGATGGATAGATATATGGATATGAGCAGCTGGTGGAGAAGAATAGACATGAGGAGGGTGTTTCATCACGGGTGGATTTCCTGTTCCAGCAGAGGTTGGCAGACTCTGAGTCTTTTCAGAAAGTTGGAGCTTTTATTATCGTTTTTTTCATTAAAATCATTTGTTTTTTTTATAGGTGCTTTTACAGGTGCTCCAGATGTTTTGTCACAGATGGGCTGACTTCTTCTTCATGTGGCGAAAAATACAAAATTAATCAATTAATAATAAATTAAACTGGTGTATTTTAGAGGTGTGCATATGCTGACATGCTTGGACGTGTTTCCAAAGAGAAACAGTCTAAAAGTGATCCAGTGGTTTTTAATCAGCAGGTAGTTTTATCAGCTCACGTCTCTGTAGGCCAGTTTGATTGGGGGGCGTCGTTCATCGACTTTGTGTGAAGTGGACGAGCGCGATTGTGGGCGGCGTACTTTGTGTCGACTCTTCGCTTCATCTTCATGTTTGACAGACCTGCTCCACCAACCCCGTCGCTCATTTTGTGCAAAACTGTCCAAATGAGTCACTTAGCGGTGAGTGGGAGTCCCTTCAGCCCATGGAAAACATTCAAGCTAATTTATTGTCAGGCACTGAAACAATTACTGAATTGTCATTTTACTTTCAACACAAGTTTTCTCACAGGACCAGAGCAGTTAGAGATTAACTAAAACATGCAGAATACAGTAAACCTAGACCTCTATCGTTCCTTCCTATCCGTCCCTCTGAGGATGCTCACAGCTCATTTACCCTCGAAGCTACATTTTTATTGTTAAGACTGGAGGGCTTTTCTTTCATCTCAGCCTTGCCTGCACTGCACATTTGGAGTAAGCCTGATGTATGTGCAGTGAAAGGCCAAATGGAGCTTTGCATTGAGAGAGAATTGGATATGCTGCCAGATTCTCACACAGAATACATCCCACAGATTGGCTGCTATGTTTGGCTAACGTGCGCGATCAGGTAGAGCGACATCCAGGATATTCTCCTGTCATTTGGCAGTGAATGTCTCTATAAAAGTCACCCCACGAAGTGTGCAGATTACAGGGTCACCTCTCGCTCGGCATGCTAAAGGAGGTAAGCAGTGCAGACGCTCAAAGCCGCTTCCTTGTCACGTACGCTGGAACAAAACCTGTAACTGATGACTAAATGCAAACTATATGACAGCATCCCAGACCCCATTAACCAAGGAACGAGTGAAGAGGCACGAAGCCTAAAAGAGACAGTGAACAATGGACAGACAGGAGGCTTAAATATGACTTGTGGGCATTTTTCATCTCAGAATATGTTTCATTTTTCTCCTTTCATTCAATTTGAGGAAACACACATTGAATTTATTTGTTTTAGGACTAAATAATAGTTAAATGGTTCCACAGTCATGATTTGTAACTTTCATGAAGTTACAAATCCATCTTTTTCACGACATGTGGCTGCAGTCAAATTCAAAATGAGCCAAGAGAGCCCCGACCAAAAGTTTTACACCACATAAAAAAAATGGCAAAAAATTGCACGGTTGGATCTTAACCAGGTTCAGAGTAGAGCTTCAACGTGCAACAAGAACAAATGTGAGTGAGACAAAACATTTTTTTGAGCATGCAATTTATTGACAACAACGCTTTAACCCAATCATGCAAAATACGATTTTTTGCCATTTTTCAACTGATCCTAAGCGTTTGATCAGGACTGTATGAGAAACAAACATGTTTTCTGTCATCTTCTCTGAATAAAATATGGACTCGACAGAGAAGTCGTTGCATTTTGTGTCCATTTACATTTTGCACAGTGTTCAGGCTACATTACCGTGGCGACTGTATAGCAGCATTATTAAAATACACTTAAAAGAACACTGCACTTTTCTTTTTGCACACTTTCTTTAAGCATCACCATTAACATGCAGAGGATGTCCCAATAGTTGTTTCATTTTTGAATAGTGTGCATAGTAGCGTGACGCACCAGAGCAGCCTCGCCGTACGTCACCGGAGACACAAAACACGAGGCGATAAGTCTATAAACGCTTCTCGCTGTTTTCACGGCGTGCACCTATGATGGAGGCAAAACTGGATGAACAAGAAACATTTAGAATCATCGCAGAGCGTTTCTCATCTGTCTGACGTGGGGCGGTAATTGAATTGTTTAGTGTTCAAACTTGGGCTCCCCCACACTCTCTGTGTAAATGATGTCCTTAGTCTCCATTGATCCATTCTTTCTTTTTTCAGCGCACATCTAATAATTCTCCATCCTGTCTGTTACTAGTTAACATCATTCAGAGGTGATTAAGCAGCTCATAAATAAACAGAAACATGAAATTAATAAAACAAAACACAAAAGTGATGAGATTTTCTAAATAGGGCAAATTAGCATGTGTGCCTGTGAGAGTTGTTGGCGATCTATTAACACTATGCTAATGTCTAAACAAAGACACAGCCAGTTAATTTCAAGAGTGACCAGCTTTCAACCAAGGGCAGGTCGAAATCAAGCAAATGCAAACAGGGAGCATGCTGCCTGCTAACCTGAATATTGCAGTGGAATCACATGCACGTGTTTGTCTCCAGAAGCATCCTGGCAGTTTAGATCAATGCGAGGCCCCCGGAGGGGACCTGATGGGATTTTTAGATGTACGGTCAAACTCGTCTGTTAGAATTTGCCGGGGGCGATACGTGGCCTCAGATTGAGGTGGAGGCAGGACCCAACCAGAGCAGAGAACTCAAACTACACACACCTGTGAGGGTGGTGGACTGTTCTGCATAGAAGAGCACGAAGCTATTTATTGCATCGTGTAACATGCAGACATGAGTGTAACACACCTCCGTTGGACTCCCAGTAATAGCTGCAGGCTGCATCCTTGTATGCACCTTGCGTTGGGCTCTTCTCCCTCTGACGTCACTGTGTGTTCAGGTGCGTTTTGCTGTGTTACGCAGAGACATCAGTATTACAGAGCAGCAGGGATTTGTGAGGCCAGGCTCTAAGCATGGTGAGGTTTTGGCAGCTTTCAGCCGTCCACCTCGCTCTGGTAATATGTGCCCGTCTCACTCCAATGCATGAACATCCTCGCAGCTACAGTCACGCATCAGGAGCAACATAAGACTCGCTTTTCTTTGGCTTTAAATTCTGAGCATATTTTCAGTAAACTATTGTATGTGTCGCATTTTTTTTTTTATAAATTGTGTTTGTTTTACACAAATCCAAAGAATGCCAGCTGCAGAAATCAGCAGTGATACATCCCACAGGTCCTGTATAAACTGTACCCGTATGCACAAGCAGAGAGCAGCCATGAATGTCCAGCTGCAGATATAAAGCAAACGTAACATGAGCAGTCTTTTGGTCTGCTGGCTCTTAAAATTAGGTGATGTTCTTCATTGTATTACTAAAGGTAACAAAGGCAGGTTTCTGTACTCTGAGTATGTCATTTGTTCCATCAGACAGACATCATTCACTTTCTGGATCCATGTATGAATTGTGATAGTTGTGCATTGTCGGGCTGCAGTGAGTTATATATTTAACAGATAAGTGTTGGCTTTGCAGTCAGTAAGTTCCTTCCCAACGCTGCGACTGTAGGACTTAGTGGAATATTTACTTTGAAAACTTCTTTGAGAGCATCAAATATCTGCGTCCAGAACACAGAGTTTGGGCTCTGAACGTCAGCAGCAGCGTTTTGTTCTGGTGAAGATGATCCGTAACTCTGGCTCAGTGTTTTACATCCAAGAAAATAGAACTTTTTTATTACTAATGTGCAACACTGTAGCTGTTTACGTATCCACTTTAGCATCACTGCAAGGAAAACTCCACTAAGTTCAAAAAGACGTTTGCATATTTTAGTTTGTGTCTTTTATCAAATCCACAGCGCGCACATTCATCAGGGAAACGTCGCTGGATTTCTAAGCTCTCTGCTTACTGGGTTTGATGGAAATGGATGCATATCAGAACCAGTTACATTTAATAAAGTTAATACAAAATGTATCAAAGAACATCTTATTGGCTTTTGAAGTTTTAAGTCTGCGTTTCATTAAATTTATATCCTTTTATCCTCTTTTTAATTGTTGCATTGTCTCAGGTTATTTTCTGTAAAGCTCTTTGTGACTCACATCTGTGGAAATAAATATAAATAAATATTGTTTGCTTGCTAATCTCATGACTGTTGATGCATAAACACATAATGTTCAGGAACAGCTTGATGCTTGCAGTCAAAGTGTGGCAGCAATTATATAAGCGCTGATATTTTGGGGGCTTTGACCTGTGGTCACTAAGAAACTGTGACAAGTGGCAATCGGGCCTGTGCTCTTCCGTGAGCGGCAAATGGGTGATGAAGGTTCAACTTGCCAGGTGGGAAAGCATTTCATGCAGGGAGAGTGGGAACTAGAGTCACCTTGCCTGGGGGGCAAACTTATGCACTTGCTGGAGTAAGTCAGTGCTGTTGCTGAGGACATGAAGTCAGTGACTCACGCTGGCCCAGGGCCGCTGGAGTCTGTCACCTTCAGATGGCCATTTGCCCGTCGGTGGAGAGACTTTGTCTGCTGGTGCTCACAGGCTGAGCCTCGCATGAGCAGGTGGCGCACAAACACGCCAGCAGGGATGTCTTTTTTTGGCATCGTCTTTAATAAACATGGAAATCTTATCACAGTATTTTCAGGCTGCAGTGAGAGCACAGGCTGGACGCAGTTTTGATTACAGATGTTTGAGACGTTTGATGCCTTTTAGTAGAAAGTGACAGTTTCATTATTAACCTTTGACCCGTTAGATCGAAAGATGTGGAGGGAAACGATGTGAAACAACGTGAAATAGATACAAATGTGCCTTTACTTAATGTTCAGGATGATGCTTTTTTCTTTAGTTCTTTGTTTACATAAGTCGCCCGCACAGTGTCTTTTTTTATGACATTATGCAAAGAGCTGAATGGGCGAATCCTCGGTGGTGTGGCAGGTTATTAATTGAGATCATCAATAACAACAGGCCCTGTTTTCTGTCTCTTGAGGAGATCATTCATCATGTGAGGTCGGTGCAATCAGGCGAGAAAAATAGGGCAGATCTGGTCATTGTGAGCAGCGTCTTGTAGAAGTGGAAATTTACTATACCCTCTCCACAGTGACAGAGTGCCATAACATCAGCCCCGCTTTGGTGTGAAATTACAACAGCGTGTTTCCGCCTGTGGTCATGTGCATGGCTGACAAATCCAATCAGGTATTAGACGTGTCTTTTTCCCCCCTTGTCTTTGCATTTGTGGTTAAAAAATAAAAAGTATAAGTGGAATTATAATATCCTTGGCTTGGAAGTAGGAGAAATTTAAATGCAGGGTTATTTTTTAAAAAGATTGCACCATTATGAAGTGAATTCAAACAAGGTTGAAAAATGAGTAATAGCACAATACCACCTGTATCTGTGTGAGCTGGTGAGGCTCTCGCATGCTGACCGTTAAGCTGCTCAAACTCAAAACATTCAGAGGTAATTTTCATGTAAAATACATAAAGTTTTCAATGTGACACAGAGGGAGTGTTCGTTAATCGGGTCCCAAAACGATAAACTGTCAGGCACTCAGTAAAGGACATAAAATAGATTGAATTAAATTTGAAGTAAATCATAACAAAATAACTTGTGTGTTTTTTACAGCTATGCTTTATTTATGAACTTGTTTCCTTTGCCTTGCCTGCTTTTTACACAGTGGCATTTCCACAGTGAGTGTCCTTGGAACAGTCAGTCATTTATTACAACACTCTGACAGTCTGCCCTCTCATAGGCGTCTGTATGCAGTAGTGATGGGATTTCCAGCTCTTTTTAGAGATCCGGCTCTTTCGGCTCGGCTCACTAAAAAGAGCCGGCTCTTTCCGCTCTGAACCGGCTCTTCAGGTTGTTTTGTTGTTTAATTAATTTATTATTAACAATAATATAAAATTATGCACAGAAGGAATTACTAATGTAAAAAAAAGTGGTTTTATTTATATATGTTTATATATAAATATATGCGGTGGCCCCTAGAGACAAAACACGTACAAACTCCAAAACACATTTCTAGCGTTAATTGACCTTCCAAAACAGCTACCTAGATCACTTAAATTACACAATTGAAAGCATGAAAGCATATGTGTATTGTTTGTGTATTTATACACAAGCATTCATATATAGTCAAATAATTAAAAAAATGAATGCTCATTTACCTGTTACTACCACACACCAAATCCGGTCGTTGGTACTTGCTGGCTTGTGTAGCCTCTAACAAAAGCTCAACACTGCCCCCTAGCATCCTGGAGCACTTCTGTTGTCTTTTGTACGTGTTTTGAGTTATTATGTGCTTCTGAGTTTTTACGTGTTTTTACGTGATTTGAAGTTTGTATGTGCTTTGTCTGTAGGGGCCACCGTAAATATACTTTTATTTATTCACTCCACATAAAATGTAATAAATAAATCATATAATACAAAAATCAACTAGTCACATTTCAACTTTTAACTATTTAAGTTTTCAGCTTTTTCCTTTTACAAATTTAAAGTGAAACAACACAAAACACTGCAAACCACAACACAATTAAATATAAATTATAATATGAAAACAAAAAGAACATGCACATTCTCTGTCATATGGACCTGCATGAATAAACTTTCTGAATCCTTTATCATCTGCAACTGAAAATAGTTGTGGATGATTACTATACCTTTCTAATGTGACGTTGTTGTCCCTGCCTCTCTCTCTCTCCCTCCCGCTCTGTTCCTGTGCTACTGAGTGTAACTACCGCCCCTCCCCCCTCTGCCCAGCGTAAAGCACAAGGCTGGCGTGCGGAGTGCGAAAAAAGTGCGAGAGAGAGGCTGAGAGAAAGAAAAACAAAAAAAACCCACGGCTCGCGATAAGGAGCCGGCTCGCGTCGTTCACGTCAAAGACCCGGCTCTAAGAGCCATTTCGTTCACGAACGACCCATCACTAGTCTGCAGCTGACACACGTGTTCTGTTCTGTAGGTAGTTTGATGCCACTTTACTCAAACGACCCCGACTGCTCCGATCACTAACAACAACCCAGCCAGGATCCAGTTCCTGTACAAAGACGGAGACATTTTGTAACCTTAAAGGCTCTGGCCTGATTTCCTGCTCAATATTACTTTGGAGTTCATGCGTGTTCTGAACTGGAGCTGTGCATTTTGTTCCCCATTTCCTCCAACTGGACTCCAGTGGGAAAAGCTTCAGATCCGGTGTGGGTACCAGGAATAATTGCAGCCACCCAAACCTACAGTGACACACGAATGGGTGCGTCAGGATAGTCAGTGAAGTTTTCTTTAGAGCTGGAACATAAAACATTTGTTTTGAAGAACGAGTCTGTTAAAACTGGGTCATTTCACAGTGACGGAGAAACATCACAAAGCTGTGCCGGAGCATATACGTAAGAATGAATCGTTTGTTTGCTTTCTGCTAACGAGGCTGTGTTGTCTGGGCTTGTCAACTAAGATCTAATTACTGACACTGCTTTATTTGCTCTCACATAATGGAAACATTAAATCAGTACTGCTCCCAAAACAGCTATTAACCAGTGAGCTAACACAGGTCAGTTTGACTACGCCTGCATATTTCTCTGCAGTATGTAAGGCGTGTAGCCCAGACACAGATTTCCTGCTATTTCAGCCAGGGCGGCGTGTCCACAACAGCTTCTTTATCGCGCGGCCATGTGCTTGAAACCTGGGAACTGCTCACTCATACAGGCCGCTGCATCCCCGCTCTCGCCCATCAACAGATTTGTAATAATTTCCCTATAAAACCATTAACATGTGCCAGTTTCATGTCGGAGGCGAGTGTTTGATGTGTGGTTTGTGTGAAGCTGCTCGGCACAGTTTTATGCAAATGCACCATGAAGAGCTGAACACTACAGCGTCGCAGCAAAAGCCACGAAGGTCTGTTTTCTTCCAGTCTGCAAAGAGTTTTTGTGGCGTGCGCTCACGCAGCCATCGTACACTACGTTCAGAACATTCACGTGAAATGTGTCAAACACCTTCAGATTATTAGCAGCTCTGTAAACAATTAGACGTGTAATCCAGCTTTGTTCTCATGAACAGCCCTCGTCCCAGGGCGCCGGTCTGTGTCAATACTGCAGGTTTCCCATTTCATCTGTGATTGGATGCCTCGAACCCAGGAAGCTGCAAATAATTATATTTCTCTTCTGAGATAAGAACTGGAAATATTTTTTCTTTCATTTTTTCACCTGCCTGAAGTTGACTTAAAGTCGTGACTTGAAATTGCACATGAACCTTCTGCACACCTTTGCAGTGACTCAAGGATTTATTACACGAGGACACCAGACATTCGAGTTAATAGTCTTACCAACAGCATTTTCTGATTAACAGTATTTTATAACCTGTTGGCTGCTTTGGCACAGAACTTAAAGCGTAATCAGATTACTGGTTTTGATCCACCTTGCTGCTCCATAACTGCTGTTTTTGTTTGAAATGCTCGAGAAATGAAAATGAAAAAGGAAACTTGAATTCAAATTCTTTCCGCTCAAATGCAAACGCAGCGGAGTGCGGTTAATATGTGCAATAAAATGGATGCATATTTAAAGCCACTTGTTCGGACAGTGTTATTATGTTCGTGCTCTAGTTTCACTGCACTCGGACCTTAAAGGAAGTTTCAGTTTCCGTGTGTTTCTAACCCATGAAGGCTGGTGAAACTGATCAATTTTCATTTGCATGGTTTCAATAATAAACCTTGTATTTTTTTATTCCCATGAATCCTGCTGCTCTTTCTTGAGTCTCCATGTTGGAAACTCCGGAGGTGAAAACCAGTTACTCATGAAATGAAGTCATGTGTTGAGTCTGGCGGTGCCGCACGTGTTTCCTGTGGAGACGAATAGCCAAGCTTACCTCGTTTTTTTCTCCCTGTCCATGTAAGTAAGACGTTTATAATAATTTCAGCTGTCAGCACCAGACCTGAAACATAGGTTTTACATCTTGTACCTAATGAGGTCTTTATCAGAGCAACACTACTACAGTCTTTCATTAAATATGCATAAGCTTAGATTCAGGTGTTGACATAGCGTTGCTTTGGGAGTTCAGTGAAAAATGTGCTCCAACCGTTTAATGCTGAACGGTGTTCTTTTGAATCCCCCTCAGATTGCATCATCGCTGTCTTGTTGAGGCAGCATCACCCACTAGGAGGACGCATCCACACGTACACTCGCAGGCACTGGCTGGTTTTTCTCACATCGATTTACTTTGAACAACTTCAACTTCATTGATGTTTCATGTCTCTTTCCAGCACCCCACTGTGCTCGCGCCTCACTGGCACTGCAGCCGTGTCTTGGAGGGATAGCAAAATGCCAGCCCTTATTCGCTCCTCGCAAACAGCTACCAGCTATCGCGCTCCTCTGAAAAGCACCCGTGAAAAAACCAGCGGGGAACGTTTGACAGCCAATCTTTAAGCATAAGTAAGAACGGAGGCAATGAGAGAGGAAGACATCTGAATTCACCTTTTAGTTCAATATTTGATTCCTTATTGTTGATTTTGAAATATTTCTGCACTTTATCCAATAAGACTCACCTTAGAAACAAACTCAGTAAAAGCTTGATTATTCTTTTGTTCCACATGAGACATTTAGACATGTTCAAAGTTTGTTGTCATGGATTTTGGCCTAAATTAGGAAACTAATTAGAGAACACTGAAAAGGAGCCCCATCAACACGCCGTCCTTCGGTATGCAGAAACATGTCATTGTAGAATTTGGGGTTTTTTTGGTTGCCAGTCAGTGAATGTGTTGAGTACCATGCAAAGTACAAAACCCTCTCTTTAACTGTCATGTTTGAAAGCTTGAAAGCCTTCCTCATCTTTTCAAGAGCAGGGATTGCTATCATTTGTCTTGCAAAGCTTGAAAGCTTTCAGCTTCTTTTCTCAGCTGAAATTGCTGTAATTCATTGGACAATAAACAAGACAAAGCTGCTGTTTTTGACAGAATTGTTAGAAATGCCAGAAAAACGTGTAGGAACGAAAATAAGACGCTGGCGTTATCGCAGACAGGCCGAAGTCGACCGATTATCCTGACGAATCTACGTCAGATAATGCGAGGAATGCAGCAGTAATGTGTAGCTTTTAGTTTTAATACTACTGCCTTAACTCTCTAAACAAGCTGAATATTTGCTGTTACTGTATGTAGAGAAAAGCTAAAGTATGCCAGTGCCTGTATGTGTGTATTAAGAATGCCAGGTTGTTCAAACAGCAGCACGTTTTCTTCCATGAAGCGTCCCTTTTTGGTCAAATAGCTTCACTATTCATATACATATTACATGAGTTTTCTCTTCATCCTCCCTCTAGTGTACTTGACTTTTGAAAACAGGATAATAATAAAAAAATCAGAAGGGAAAGAGACAAAAAGTCTGTCTTGAATGTGGATGTCAAGTAGTCTAGTTTTCATCTTCTGCTGCTCTGAGCTCGTACTGTGTTTGACTCTCCATCTCTGACTGTATTTCATTAAAAATGCAGAAAGTAAACACTGCTTTCAAATCCACACCTGTGGAAATACCTGGTCTGCAGAAATGAGCAGCTGCAAGACATGTGTCTGAGCTGCTTAGACAGTGTTGTTGATGGTTGTTTGGCGTCTGCTCCCTCCTCGTTTTTATTTGCATGTATTGATTTGCTGTACACTTTTAAAATGTTGCAATAAACCTTTTAAACCTGTTTGGCTTAAAGCTGTTTTTCATTAAACAGTAAAGAAGAGCCGAAGAATGACGTGGCTGGGGTTTAATAATCATGCCTCTCAGTGGAGTTGGACAGCTCCATAAATGTTTCAGTCCTGCAGTTTTGGTGTGTTTTGAACATTCCTGCTGATTGTGATGAATGTGCACAGAAAATACCGTTTGGAAAATAAAAAAAATCTCTATTTGGAAAAATTCTGTTGATGACAGAGAGCAGATTGTATGGAAGCCCGTTCCCGCGACTAAAAAAAAAAAAGATCCATAACTCGAAATTTTGAGTTATTTTCTCGAAATTTCGACATATTTGTCAGGGTCCTGGGACTGGGCGACCCAGGATCCCTGAGCAGTCATGTATTATATTATTATTATTATTATTATTGTTGTGTATTTTGGTGTTGCTCCCCCTTCCCTGTGCTTGTGTATATGTATGTGTGGGTGGCTGAGCACTTGTTTATAGGCGGCGTCAGGCCTGGAGGGTGTGGCCCTGCAAGGGGACTGGCCACACCCGAAGCCACACACCTGCTGCTGATCAGGCCTCGTCGGGGGAGCTACTTAAGAGAGTCTTGGAGCTCCCACCGACGCGGGATCATTGCATGAGACTCCACGAAGAGCGTGGAAGGCACGGAGAGCAGCGAGCACCGGGGGGTGCTGACACGGGAGCAGAGAGCACACGGACTATTCACGGGAGACACGACACGGGAGTCTGGGAGAACACGGGGATTTATTGTTACGTTGTTTTCACTCTGTAAATAAACACTGTTTGTACATAGAGCACCGCGCCTGGGTCCTCCTCCTTCCCCACATCCCCACGGTCTGCCATGCCGCACCGTGACAATATTAACTTGAAATTTCGATTTATTAACTCAAAATTTTGAGAAAAGCAACTTGAAATTTCGAGTTGGCGCTGCCAATCAGTAATCTACGTGAATGACGTCATTTCCTTGTTACCCGGAAGCTGAAGCCCTCAGCTACAAATGCTACAGCTAAGCTACCGGTATTACATCCAGTCGTGAATGCACAGATTGCTGAGTGTTTTCAGCCTGGCTTCACAAATGATGAAATCCCTGTGTTATTAGCTGAATCACATGGTGTTACTATCAGCAAACGTACTCGCCAAAGCGCCAATTTGTTGGGATCCGTTTTTGAGTGCGCGTTCCTCTGCGCCATATGCTTCCGGGTAACAAGAAAGCGACCTCATTCACGTATATTTTTGATTGGCAGAGCTAACTCGAAATTTTGAGAAAAGTAACTCGAAATTTCGAGTTATAAAGTAACTCGAAATTTCGAGTTATGGATACTAGCTTTTTTGTTTTTATTTAGTGGCGGAAACGGGCTTCCATAAGATTGTGATGGGCAAACAGAAATCAAATAAAATTACTAAAATAACAGCATGTATTTATCCTGTCTTCCTTCTCTCACTCCAACCAATCACAGCAGATGGCCCCGCCCCTCCCGAAGCCTGGTTCTGCTGGAGGTTTCTTCCTGTTAAAAGGGAGTTTTTCCTTCCCACTGTCGCCACAATGCTTGCTCACAGGGGGTCATATGATTGTTATTATTGTAGGGTCTACCTCACAATATAAAGCACCTTGAGGCGACTGTTGTTTGGCGCTGTATAAATAAATATAACTAAAATTGAATATAACTAAAACTGTGCTCATCTTTACAAACAAAATCGCTCGAGACTCTAGGAGATATTTCCAAACCTAATATAATTCTTTTAAAGTATTTTTCTCCATATCACATCAGCCACAGCGTTCAGATGCTTTTTTTTCCATCTTTTTTAAGTTAATCGAGTTTGGTAAAAAAAACCAACTTACTCTAACCTCCACTGTAAGAGAAAAATACCTGATTTAAATTATGCTGATGTTCCTTTGACATTTGTCTTTTTGTAAATCTTTGAGCCACCTTCAACAATGCTGACATTTCTACATCTGCTGTCATGTGTCTGTGAGTTGCTAGCTGACATGCATATGCACTACTGAAAGTGTTTACATCACAGAAAATTGTTTAGCAGCTTTCAGAGTAGTTTTTAGTGTCAGAGCCAGCGAGGTCTGCCCCTCCCCGCTCAGCCATATTTTCCTTTACCTAACTAAGCTGTTTGTAGTGCCTGAACATAACCACTGAGTTAAAGTGACCCTAAAAAGAAGTGCAAATACAAAGGTCCCAGCTGGTGGGCTGCATTGCCGCACCAGTGGTGTCAGAGCATTAACTGCAAAGGTCACTTTGTGTGTAACAGAAAGATGCAGCTGGATCATCGGCCACCTTAACAAAAATATTCGATAACCGACCGAGCTTAATGTTGGAACTTCAGATGAAGAATCCGAGTGTGTGCTTGTCACTTTATTTGGCAGGAAGTGTATATAAAATAAATATTTATGCAGTAACGCCTTCAGTATAACCTAATTTATAAAACCAGTGAACTTGTAAAATGGGTAAGGGAGCAATGATAATTAGTATGATGAAGTTCCATTAGCTGACACACATCACTTCACATTCGGATATTAAAGGACACGAGTACATACGAGTGAGTCCATGCATGAGATGAACTGATCTGCTGTGGAGTTTCTGCTCACGTCCGCAGCAGGTAGTTTGTAGCTGCATCTCAAGCGCTGACATTGATTATCTCTCTCATTTTGATCATTATTGTTAACGGCGGCTGCTCACACAAATACTTACTCTATGTTACCGTGACAACGTATCACTGCTACTGTAAATGACACAGTCCGACCTCGGAAACGGAGACATGAAAGACTTTGTTCATTGATGACTGTGAGGACCACAGCGGTGCGTAGCACACAGACACGCCTCACTGTTGACTTCATTGTTGTTTTTAGTTGTTTTTAAAGCCATTTTTGTCAAATGAATTTCTAATTTGCTGCTCGGAGCTTTGCGACAGTAAAGTTTGTATTTATGTTTGTGCTGATGTGTAACAAGGCTCTTTAAAGGTCATGTAAGTTGTTTTACTATTATTTCCCCCCTAATAAGCTATCCTCATGCTTCATTTAAAAAGAGCATGTATGGTCCTGCACATATTAACCCAAATCTACAAGTTGCTGCCAGCCTTGTTCATTAGCTGCATAAAGGTCACGCATCGAGTAATGAGGCGAGCTGCACAATTCCACAATTAGACTTTGTTCTCATCAGTTTTGGGTGGCACTGCTGAACTCTTATTTTCTCACTTAATTTGACCTGAAAGGATTTGTGAAAAAGTCAAAGGCTTAACGATTGACTGAGCATTTATGCTTATTGGTGTGCTGTTAGGTATGTTTACAGCGTTTATTTTCAAACCAGTAGTGATAAGTCTGTGAAACTGCTTGCATGCCGTATTATCATTCACGATGAGTGAGTGAAAGTGGATCGAGTGAAGTTGTGCCTGCGTGCAGAAGGCAAACTCAGGGCTATTTGTTCTAATACAAAAACGATTTTTACCACGACACATCAAAAAAAGGCGTCTCGTAACCTTTTAGTGGCGTCTGTTTGTTTTGCATGACGGGGCACATCGGATGGCCTTTTTCCCATTTTCCCTGAGCCACCTGAAGTCACGGAGGTGTAGCTTTCACGCTCGCGTTATAATCACTCGATAGTGGGGGAGGAGGAGACTCTTAACAATTTTCCATCCCTCCACCTTCAGCATCGGACACACCAAATTGATTTTAATCAGGCAATAAAGTAGATCTGATCCTCCCTCTGTTGACTCACTTTCATGCCCCAAAGAGGCCGACCTGATCGACTTCTCTGATGGATTTTAGTCATAACTGCCAACAGCGGCATCAATACAGACAATCTCTTTCATTTCAGTTGCATTCAGAGAAGACTGGGGCTCGGTTGGTGTTTGTGGAGAGGTTTGAATAGTTTATGTCTCAAATACTTTGATCCTTTAATCCAGTCCTCCAGAGATGGATAAGATAAAAAATGCACGTCTAATAACGTCACAGTAAGTGTTTTTGTTTGAGTTTTGTTTGTGTAATTGCTGTTTCTGAAACAAGCATAGAAAAATATGACTACGGCGATGCTGGAACACTTTGCATGTGTAACGTTGGTTTGAGTATCTGTGCACTGCACACATTGTTAGTACTTCTTACAGTTGGTGTAAATGTAATTAAGGCTTAAGGGGCAGATAATTAAAGAGCCAGCAGGAGCGTCCTTTCAAGAAGGACTTTATAGGTTTTATATTAAAACAGAAATTGAGAAGTAATTGTAGTTGGGCTGTATTATTGTAGACTGGTTACCTTACAATACGAAGCTCAGTGGGTGACTGTTGTTATTTGGTGCTATATAAATAAAATTGATTTGAACTGAAACTATTATCTGACAGCAGCATGCTGATATCTAACTGTAAATATCTAAAAGCAGCATTTTTAGATTTTGCTTAAAGCTGAATGAAAACTGAAAATATTCTCTTCTTGCCACCCAGTTGCCAAGTTTTGCCTGCAGTAGACCAACATAAAATCCCCAAAGCTGTGATATTCAGAGACCCTCCTTGAAAAATAATTTCCATTTTAAAATGTGACCTTTATGCAAAGTTAAAGGGCAAACGCACCCTTCTGGTCCACCGGTCCATTGTCCTGTGTCTGTCTTGTTTTGCGCTTCAGATCATATCAGATTTATTTTACCCTGGAAACGTGCGCATAACCAGGGCCCTTCAAAAATACTGGGTATACGTGATAAAATTGTTGCACGAGTGTGTAAATCCTGACATTAGTTTCACATAAATATGTATGATGATGGAAATGGTTTGCATAAAAAAAGAAAAATACTGGAAAAGGCCAACGAGTGGTCACAGTTTACAAAAGCACAAATGCTGTTTTATCTTTGCTTTTTTGGTTCATTCAAGACTCTGCAGGGCCTTTCATACAAGCCTATAATACAGATCACACTACATATCTGCAGGGCAGAAGGCTGCTTTTCCTGTCCCACAGCTTTGCAAAGGAATTGAGATTTTTGTCTCGTTTAGGAAATATTAATGGAGGCAGCTTGTTTTTTGCTTGAGGCTGGGATGTGAGAAGCACTCAGCGTCGTTCCCCGCTTTGTTTAACATGTAATAAATATTTCTTATCATTTCCTCACACTCATTACAGATACTAAACCACTTACATGTGCATTAGCATTAGCATTAGCAATATGATAACAGAGAGTCAAGATAAATTCACGAGTTATTGAAATGCTTCTGTTGTAAAGGTTACAGGATGTACTGCAATAATAACAGCCTTGCTAATATGTACTGTGCAGTCGACTTTTATGGCTGTTAGAAGTTACAGTTAAATACTTTATTTCTTGGCTCTATTGTATGAAGAAAACTCTGACTCCCTGAATTTGTTGAGTCATAGCAGACGATGATAAACACAGTGCATCATGAGCCCTACAGTGACTCAGTAAACCATAAGTATTTAACCTAACCTTTATTTAAACCATACTGCACCAACCAGTATGAAGACCATTTACTTCCTCATTTGCGTTCTTCCATTTCCTTTCTTTTGTGTAATATAGTGTTTTTCCTCCTGACCTATCAGGGTATGGACTCCACTACACGCCTAAAGGTGTGCTGTGGTTTCTGCATCAACATGTTAGCAACAGATCCTTAAGTCCTGTAAGCTGTGAGGTGGAGCCTCCAAGTATTAGATTTGCTTGTCCAACACATCCCACAGATGCTTGATTGGGTTGAACTCTGGGGAATCTGGAGGCCAAGTCGGCACCTCAAACTCAAACTGGTTGCTGTGATCCTCAAACTGTTCCAGAACCTTTCCTGATTTGTGGGAGGATGCGTTATCCTGCTGAAAGAGGGAGCACGGTGTATGTGCTCTGCAACATGCTTAGGTGGCAGTGGTCCTTATCAATAAACTTCCACATGGATGGCAGGACCCAAGGTTCCCAGCAGAGCATTAGCACAGTTCCCAGCAGCGTAACATTGCCTGGACATGGGCACCTTGACTGATGGAGCTCCATACACAACAAACTGCCATTCTTCACCTTTCTACCAGAACCAGCATGAACTTTTTCTGGAATCTGAGCTACAGCAGCTCGTCTGTTGGATCGGACCACACCTGACCCTGTCGCTGGTTTACCACGTTCCTTCCATGGACCAGTTTTTGTAGAGTCTTACTGCTGCAGACTGGGAACTCCCCACAAGAGCTGCAGTCTTGAACCTGCCAATATCCTTCAGCTTGCCCATTTCTCCTGTGTCGAATACATCAACAAAGCACATTAACTGTATTTATAGTGGTGTTGTACAAGCAGAGGAGGACGGCCGTAGTGATAGATGAAGCTATACTGAACATCAGGACATTTTTTTAGATAGATCGATGACACTGTACATTTCTTTATAAAAAGAGCTTTATGCATGAACAGAGCAATACTCCCGGGAAGCATTTTCTTTAGCCCTTGGTTTATATCCCAGTGAAACGATCACACCACTATCATGGCTTATAAGGCCGGTTTGTGTTGTGAGTAACATTGGAAGGGACATGTTGGAACGAGGCTAATCAGATCTGCGTAAGCCGACTCCCAGCTGTGCAGCTTTGCACATTTCACTGATAACTAAAGTGGAAAACCTTAAATAAAGGGCAAGTCCATCTTAATCGCATGTTTCTATGGTCCAGTGGCAACCAATGAGACAGAAATGTCACATTAGCCATGTGAAGGGGTGTTTTTTTTTTTTACTATATAAACAGTCAAACTATTGTTGCTGATTTTGGCTTCACATTAAATAATCAATTTTGGCTATGACCACTTAAGAGGTTAAAATGTAACTAATATGTGATACTATGGAACAACATAATCGCTACACATGAGTCTTATTATTATTCTTAGGCTACGTTCACTCTGCAGGTCTTGATGCTCAATTCCGATTTTTTATTCAAATCCGATTTTTTGTCTGTTCGTTCACACTACAAATAAAATGCGACAGCAAACGCGCTCTAGTGTGAACGCTCAAAGCGGCCACATGCACAAAAGAAGACGTCACACACAACGCGCTCAGTTTAGACCCAGAGCAACAGTATTGGTTGACTGATGGCCCTTAATATAAAGACTTCAGACTTTACGTTTCCCAATTTTTTAAAGTTATTTTGTCATTTAAATAGTAATGTAAATAACCTAATAATGATCCTTATTGCTGTTTTAGAGTGGCGGTGCTTCAAAGGATAGTTGCAGATTATACAGTATAAATAAAATGTTCACGTTTCTCCAACGTTGTCTTTCCAACAGTTTCACTAACATCTACACTGGATGGCCAGGAAGCGTTCATGATGTCTTCTCCGGCGCTGATAATTGGCATCTGTCTTGTGTCAGTGACGTAAAAGACGGATTTAATGCGACATGACCATCAAACAGCAGTCGCTTTCTAAAACATCGGCTATGTATCGGATTCAGCACCACATACAGTGGGGCAAAAAAGTATTTAGTCAGCCACCGATTGTGCAAGTTCCCCCACTTAAAATGATGACAGAGGTCAGTAATTTGCACCAGAGGTACACTTCAACTGTGAGAGACAGAATGTGAAAAAAAAATCCATGAATCCACATGGTAGGATTTGTAAAGAATTTATTGGTAAATCAGGGTGGAAAATAAGTATTTGGTCACCTCAAACAAGGAAAATCTCTGGCTCTCACAGACCTGTAACGTCTTCTGTAAGAAGCGTTTCTGTCCCCCACTCGTTACCTGTATGAATGGCACCTGTTTGAACTCATCATCTGTATAAAAGACACCTGTCCACAGCCTCAAACAGTCAGACTCCAAACTCCGCCATGGCCAAGACCAAAGAGCTTTCGAAGGACACCAGGAAAAGTATTGTAGACCTGCACCAGACTGGGAAGAGTGAATCTACAATAGGCAAGCAGCTTGGTGTGAAAAAATCAACTGTGGGAGCAATCATCAGAAAATGGAAGACATACAAGACCACTGATAATCTCCCTCCATCTGGGGCTCCACGCAAGATCTCATCCCGTGGGGTCAAAATGATCATGAGAACGGTGAGCAAAGATCCCAGAACCACACGGGGGGACCTGGTGAATGACCTGCAGAGAGCTGGGACCAAAGTAACAAAGGTCACCATCAGTAACACACTACAACGGCAGGGAATCAAATCCCGCAGTGCCAGACGTGTTCCTGCTGAAGCCAGTGCATGTCCAGGCCCGTCTGAAGTTTGCCAGAGAGCACATGGATGATACAGCAGAGGATTGGGAGAATGTCATGTGGTCAGATGAAACCAAAGTAGAACTTTTTGGTATAAACTCAACTCGTCGTGTTTGGAGGAAGAAGAATACTGAGTTGCATCCCAAGAACACCATACCTACTGTGAAGCATGGGGGTGGAAACATCATGCTATGGGGCTGTTTTTCTGCCAAGGGGACAGGACGACTGATCCGTGTTAAGGACAGAATGAATGGGGCCATGTATCGTGAGATTTTGAGCCAAAATCTCCTTCCATCAGTGAGAACTTTGAAGATGAAACGAGGCTGGGTCTTCCAACATGACAATGATCCAAAACACACCGCCCGGGCAACAAAGGAGTGGCTCCGTAAGAAGCATTTGAAAGTCCTGGAGTGGCCTAGCCAGTCTCCAGACCTCAACCCCATAGAAAATCTGTGGCGGGAGTTGAAAGTCCGTGTTGCTTGGCGACAGCCCCAAAACATCACTGCTCTCGAGAAGATCTGCATGGAGGAATGGGCCAAAATACCAGCTACTGTGTGTGCAAACCTGGTAAAGACCTATAGTAAACGTTTGACCTCTGTTATTGCCAACAAAGGTTATGTTACAAAGTATTGAGTTGTATTTTTGTTATTGACCAAATACTTATTTTCCACCCTGATTTACCAATAAATTCTTTACAAATCCTACCATGTGGATTCATGGATTTTTTTTTCACATTCTGTCTCTCACAGTTGAAGTGTACCTCTGGTGCAAATTACTGACCTCTGTCATCATTTTAGGTGGGGGAACTTGCACAATCGCTGGCTGACTAAATACTTTTTTGCCCCACTGTACGAAAGTGACCCAGATCGGATTTGAAAATATCGGATTTGTGCCGTTCACCCTGTCACACCATGATGGATATGGGTCGCATAGGGTCAAAAAAGTCGGATTTGATGCACTTTCGCTTGCAGTGTTAACTTAGCCATAGTCACTTGTGCCACATACAGCTGTGTGGGGTTCACAGAGAGAGACGCACTGTCTCATTCACACCCAAGTAATTTAACACGCATGTCTTTGGCCCTTTGTGGCACAGGAAGAAAGTTCAAAGTCCAGTTGCAGTCTTTTAAAACATGACCTTTTTCAGAGGATTTTTTAAAGTAATAAATATTTTTTTAGTAGTAGTGTAAGAAGAAGATGACTTGTTCTCTGTCTATCAGGTGTCTGTTGGAAAAAGTCTGTTGGATAAACTGAAAACAGCAGATGGGACGTCAGTCTTTAAGAAAATCCCTCCGTCAGTCATTTATCTCACATGCTTTGACTGTAAGCAGTGTGCTCACAGCAGGATTAATGCCATATTTAGACTCGCTCCAGTGTTAGAGGAGAATCAAACTGTAAATATATATTTAATCTTAATTCAGTCACTCATTGTTTTATCTTTTCTAACTCTATAGCTGAAATAAAGAATGCGAACATACTGTTTTTGTGTTGTTTTTTTACGAGGTGATTTTGAATTGAAGTCGAGTGTGGAGTTGTTAAATAACGGCCGTCTCTTTGCACCGTGAGGAGGCCGGGAGGATGTGATCCCTCACCATAACGGCTTCACTCCACTCTGATAATGCTGTTTAATCCTGAGGCTACACCCAAGGCACCGACATGCCCACAACCTCGCGGTGGAAACCTTGACTGGCACTTCACCCCTCAGTGATGACAAAAACCCCGTCTACTTAAGCAGCTATTACTCCACCTGATTGGTAATCATGACATGGAGTGGGGCATAAATCTCTCACACTGCAGCTGGTTAAGATAGAGGTCTTTGAAGGAACACAGTGATTAGGTGACCTTGGATGGAGCACAGAAAGGGGGCCAAGCGAGGAGCGGCTTTGGGGGGTTGTACTTTTCTATTATTGGCGGTATAATGACACATTCTCATGCAAATGAAATTCACATACGTAGGTTACAGCCCATTTTTAAGAGCTTGAAACTGTACAGCTCCAAGCTCATCTTCATTTCTTACCCTGCTATTCATCCTCACACACCATCCTCACACACTTACTGATTTAATTTGGACAAACTAAGAAGCAAAAAGTTTTTCTTCTTCTGATAAATTCTCAAACAGCAGGTTTGCTGCATTGTTTACACAGTAAAAAACAATTAAAGGAAATCTGGCCTCACACTGAGTTAATACACCTAACAGCTTAAATCAGCACCTCTTCAACGGTCTTTGGAATTAATTTGCATCTGAAAAAGCCAACAAAGCTCTTCCATGTGGAGATGATCTCGATGTATAGTGTAGAACAAGAACATTAGTTTGACAGGTTACCCTGTGGGTAAAGTGGATGCGCTCATTCACAGCTGACACGTCAAATATGAGGTCTGAATTCAGATTCTAGACATGCAGTTTGCAGGTTTTACTAAGCTGAGCTTCTGAAACAGTGTCTATGTTTTCATTAAAAAGTTTATTGTGCTAATAATGCATTTATTAATCGTAATGTAAACATTAGGAGTGCAACAATACTCGTATCGATATTGAACCGTTCGATACAGAGCTTTCGGTTCGGTACACATATGTATGGAACAATACAACATTTGTAATTTATTTTATCAACTTTTCTTCTTTTCTTTTTTTTTTCTTTTTTTTTTATTTCCTTCTGACGATGCTGTCTGTGTTGAGCGCTCAGTGGATCTGCGCTCGACTACTCCGCCTAGGCTGCACTGTCGAGCGCAGATCCACTGAGCGCAGGGCAAGCTAGCAAGACAGAAGCTAATCTCGTTGCAACATGGCAAATTGAACCTCCCCCACCCTCATTCAGATCTGGCGTTTGGAATTATTTTGGTTTTCATGTGACGTATGACCCTGAAGGTAAGCGAGTCATGGACTAAAGTAAAACAGTATGTTGGATGTGCCATGCAATGCTCAATTACATGGGTGGGAGTTAGTGTGTTAGCGCAGTTAGCTCGTTAACGTGTTGGCCGTCCAGCCCCACGCACGGGGCGATCGGCGGTAGCTCGTTAACGGAGATTTGCCGTGTTGTGGCGTTAACGTCATTTCAGATTAACGCTGACAGCACTAGTGGGAACACAACGAATATGACTGCACATTTACTCCGACATCATCCTAGTGCAAAGACAAGTGGAAGCAGACAAAAACAACAAGCAGCATGCTACAAACTTTACCCGAGTCATTTAGACAGCCGTTAGCACAGGATTCTCCTTATGGGGACCTGATATGTTTAATATGCTGCTGAGAATATAGCCCAGAAGAAGCGTATAGTACAGCTTTTATTTTGAAAGAGCCATTTCTCTGTAATAAACTCTCTTTTCCAAAGATGAGGGATTCCTCCATCAGATAGATTTATTTATTTATTACTTTTTTGTTTCAGCAACATTAAATTTAAAAACTGTACTTTTGAGTTAAAATATATATTTATAATTTTAATAAATGACAAATTAAAAAAGTATGAACATTTTTTTTTGTATCGAAAAAAATATCGAACCGTGACACCAAAGTATCGAACCGAACCATGAATTTTGTGTATCGTTGCACCCCTAGTAAACATGTTATTCTAGCAAAATAAGGTTGTTCATGTCAATAAGGCAGTTGTATTTACAGATAGCAATGTGGATTTTTTAATGCTCCGGTTTCTCGACTGGCATCACAGATTTCAACAGTCTGTCAGCTCAGGTGATGAAAATCATCGGATCGTCTCCGAGGTAGAGTCACAGAGTCCTATTTATAAGTTCCTTGCAGTAGAGTGAAGTGCACTCAAAATACTGGAAATATCTACTATATGTTTCTGATGTTTCTGATGTTTGAATTTAAATTCATATATATGTTTTTGACACATGCATATTGTACCAACAAGCACAGCGAGTCAGACGCTGTCAGTCAGGACAACAAGGCAGCCTGCAGGGTAAACAAGGTGGCTTTTAGCAATGTGAGAGAAGAATCAAAGTGACAGTCACAGCAGTAACGTTGCTATTTAAACGTGTGTAACAGCAGCGGCGTGCGTCTCTGTGTCGTCAGCGTGGACTTTGATCACGCTTTAAGTTGCCCGTCTTTGTCATTAAGCAGCGGAGCTACGCAGGAACTCTGATTCTTGTAACTTTGTGACCACTGCTGCGGTCGCCGCTCATGAAACAAGAGCCAGGGTGACAGAAAACGACATTAATAATCCTTTAAGCTCTTAAATTTCAAAAGATTACTTCTGGCTGTCATGTGGGTGCAGTGCCACGCTGATCCATCTGCTAAGCGTTTCCTTTCCACTACTGTTAATTAGCCCAGTCCTCAAGACCCACTTAGCTTGCATGTTTTGCGCTGTAGACATCCTGCAGACGGCTGCACATCTGATCCAATTAAGAGCTACACATTCACCTGACACCTCAGTCAGATCAGGTGTGAAGAGCTCGGTTCTCGTTCAAATTGGAGACATTTACTGTAAAATCTTCACAGGCAATTATAAGACATTGCATCTTGTCATGAGAAAGCACGGAGCGGCGGCTAACCCGAGTAAAAGCTTTAACATGCTCATCTTAAATAAATAAATCAATAAAATGGGTTTGAGAGAATTTCAGGAAATAAAAGAAATCCCCCAAAATCAAACCAATAAATCCCTGTAACTCAGCATCAGGTGAATTCATCCTGATTGTTGTTGGCGAGACCAGCACAGACCCGTCACAGTCTGATAGATCAGAGCTAGAAATCACCTCGCTCACCTTAACATTAGCGAGGATTCGGTTACTTTGACTTCACCTAACTGTCAAATCAAAATCAAATCACTTTTATTGTCACATCACATGTGCAGGTACACTGGTACAGCACATGTGAGTGAAATTCTTGTGTGCGAGCTTCACAAGCAACAGAGTTGTGCAAAATACAAGAATGGCTACATCTGAAACTAATAAATATATGTACAACTGTTAGCAAATGTTTGTGCAATAAGACAGTAAACTCATCAAAACCCCACAAAGGAAATCAGAATGTTTTGAGAGCTGTTTTAATACGTTGTGAATCTTTTAATAACTGTGATAATGTGAACAGTAATGATTGTTATCGGGATTCATTTCCCTTGCGCGCTCTTAATGTTATTGAAGTTGTAACGTATCAGATAACGTGTCAGATATCAACATCATTCATGCCTTGTTCACATAATTCTTGTAATATAGTTATTTCTTCATAAATGCATCCTCGGCGGTGGGATAAAAGGGTAGGAACCCAGCTTAAGATCGCTCTCATGAATCATTCATTGTTTACTGGTGCAGGGATTTGTGCCAAGGAGCAGGAGGCCATTCCACCATTGTCTCCTGAAACTTTTCATACGGTGCTGCCTTTTAATAATTTGTTGACATGCCCCTGCTGTTGTTGCGAAAATAAAAGTGACCTCTCTCTGTAGTGAAGGTCAGGCAGTATCTAATGAAGGCCCCAAAGCCTACAGCATTGATTTCTCACCCGCTTCATGTCGAGAATGCAGAGCTGCTCAGCATCGCCACGGGGGATGGCCGCGGGTACAATCTGGTGTTTCCTGGAGACAGTTATGTGGTATCTCAGATTCTGTAAACATAATTGCTTATCTGTCTTAGTACATTATCATTTTCTCCCGTCTCAAACAAAGCTGGCTTGAGAAAAACAACTTCTGGAGCGGGCGTGCGTCCAGGAGTGCTGCGACATTCTGCAATCGCTCATCGGCGAGCAGAGTCACGGCACTCTCTCGTCTTCATATGCTGATCAGATTTGACGCGGATGGCATTTAAGTCTAAATAGCACATGGCGTATGTCACTTCTAGAGATACGCTTGTAATAAAGATTCATTATGCAGGTGCGAGGCGTCATTGAGATGCATCGCACTACTTTGCATCTTTTGGCAGATTAAAGATATGAAGATTAAGGCAGAGACCGCATTATACTGTTGTTATGCTTAATAACCTGCTTGGTTTGGCTCACAGCCCCACACTCATCCATAATGCATGTGACCTGCAGCCGGCCGGGATGCCAAGTGGACTCTGACGCTGTGAGACGTTTGAGATCGCTGATGTATGTGCGCGTCTGTGGACTCTATAACTCTGCGCACTCTGAGCACATCAGGCACAAACTTCAGGAGACCTTTTCCGGTTGTGACTTCAGCCCACTGCGGATCAAACCCGTGTCAGTGCGTTCACCTTCACCCTGTCACCATTTCACGGCTCGTCCCTCCACAGAGCACTACCTGCTTGTTAAGTGCTGACGTATCGACCTTCTGAGAATACAGTTTCCAGGTCAGAGCCTCGACTGCGTAGGCTCAGGCTTCTCTTTATAGTCCCCCACTGTTCGTATAGATGAGTCTAAAAGAGTCGTGTTTTTCTTCCTCAGACAGGCATTCAGTTTTTGGTGATATGAGATGCAATATTCTTGCGCTCACTGACTCTTCCCCTTTTTAAAATTTCATGATATTTCTGTAGCTATCTGGTAACCAGCCTGACTTTGTTATCCCTCCAAAGATTTGCTATTTTTAAAAAATAAGCCAAACAAAACATAAAGCACAGAAATATCTCAGTCTTCATTCAGTATCGCCAACTCCAAATGGATCTAATTTGAGTGTACATGTTTTGTCTGTTTCTTTTTCCTCGGTGCTGATTTTGCTGTTTGTCGAGAGCAGTTACGCTGATCGCTTTTTTGAAGTTGCGGATATGAAGGCTCATTGGGAAGCAGACGTGGCTCTTATATCACACAGGCTGTGTGCTGCTGACTGAGAGCCGTCATGATTTGGTGTCACAGTCACTCAGGTCTTTGTACTTATTCCAGATGAGTTTGACCAGAATCTTCCACACGCTCATGTTCGTGCACGCCAGCATATCTGCATGTGTCACTGACATGTTTGCTTCTCTCTGGCTGCTCGATGACCTCGACCACCTTAGGTATAGCATGGGCCCATTGCACTACCCTGTCCTGTCCAGAGGGGGAAGTAACTAATTACATTTACTTTTGGGAGTAATTTTACTGGTTCCAATTTCATTGTACTATTGTACTATATATGACTGTGCAATGACAATAGACTATACTTTTACTTGAGTAAAATTATTAGGAAGTAACTCTACTACTACTCTTCTGGCTACTTTACTCAGTGTGAGTAAATCCAGTGAATGAACAATAAACACGTTTTAACCAAAGATGGAGACACAAACCTGCAGTTTATGTCACAGTGAGACTTTTTCTATCTGCTGAGCCTGTCAGAGAAGTAAAGTAACACCATATATATCACTGGAAGTACTTTACTCTGTTCTAATATGTGTATATTTGCCTATTACCTACATTATTATTTATAATCATGTTATTTATATGTAGTATTTTTTTTCTTTTCAGTCGTTCAAATACCAACATTTGCACTAAACTTTATATTTCTGCCTGATTGTCTCATTTTAAACCTTAAATCAGATGTTATGATCAGTACTCAAGTAGCTTTTTAACTCTTACTTGAGTAAAACTTGGTTGAGGTAGTTCTCCTGTTACTCTGCCACCTCTGGTCCTGTCACATTCCCACACAGCATCCTGCTGAATGTAGCACAGAGTAAGTCTGATGAGCTGCGAGCAGCTTATTTAAGAAGCAGCCTCTTGACTAATAAATATTCCCAGATCAGCTTTTTCTGTTTCAGCTGTGCAGCAAAGCTGGCGTTAAATGCACCTTTTGCAGTCACGTGCTGCACTGCTGCTTTTATAACACAGGTTTGGTTGAACAGGCCTCTGGCTTAAGACTTATCCAGTGTACCATATTTTGAACTGTGTGTCTGATGCAACTGAGGGGATTAGGAGGTCTTAGCAGTTTGTAGTTTACCTCATTGGAGTATAATATTGTTTAGAAAGATTTATAGAGGCCTAAGCTCTTGTGTGCGTCTGAATTTAATGGGAGAGAGCAAACAGGACAGCGGATGCCTTATTGCAACATGCAGGGTGAAGAAACATGTTGTGATGTCTGAGCGCTCATGCTACAGCATTTCAGGCAGAATAATTGGCTCAACACTCCAGAATTCTTACATACAAAAAGGAAAAGAAAATGATCAATACAGGGTACATACTACAAAAGACTGCTGGCTGGTCTTGCTTGGGTAGGTTTGCAAACCATCTTCCCTGTCTGCCTGCCTCTTAATATCTCTTTCTTCCTCTGAAAATCTGGCACATTTCAAAGGCTCAATGCCTTTAATGAGCCACAGTGTTGTGCCAGTGCGGCTGCTGGTGTCGGGAATGAAGCTCGGAATAATGTGGCCGTCCGAGTGCCGGGTTGCGTTTCCCACTGCTGCGGTAATGCAGCTCGTACGGCTGCGTGCTTCACCTGCAGAAGGTGGAGCTCACCTTTGCAAAATGTCTTCTTGCTCCAATTTTGTTCTCCTGCAGTCATCACTCCTGTGATGTGTGTGTGCGTGCATGCATGTGTGTGCGTGCATGTGTGTGTGTGTTACGCCACCAGCTTCTTATGAAAATACAACAATCTTCAGAATAGAAGAGGAACAAAAGAAAAGTGGAGCAGTTACTTTCCTTCAGTCGTGCGTTCGTCCCCCTGTTGTCCCCTAACAGCTGCAGGGACGGAGCAGCCTGTCAAGGAGAGCCTGTTTGGAAAAGCAGAGGGGAAAGATGAATTGACATAAGAGGTCATTTGCTTTGCTCATATTTGGCCCCTTAGCTTTGAAGATGAAGTGGCATGAAAGGAGGTAGAACATCAGTGGGTAACTGGGTTGCTCTGAGGTCCAGGGACAGCTTCTTTCATGGTTTCCATCACTAGCTGAGGAAATGGCCCTTCTGTCACCAGCCCTCTGCTTTTTAGGAGTAATCAATTCAGCTCTGAAGGCATAGGAGACATCCTCTTAGAGACTTCGGCAAAGTGAGCGTGTCCCTGCCAACCTCAATCCCAGCATGTGCTTATTGATGCTTTACTATTTCATGTAAATAATGTCGTCACAATACTTAGCTTTTATATAGTGTTTTTCTTTTTCCAGTGCACTGAAGCCAACGAGCTCATACATGCCACTGTTAAATAATCCTATAAGCAGTTGTGTATAAGATCAAGAATGCATGTAGAGGAAGCTCCCAGTGGAGAAGAAGAGTGGAAGCCCAAATCTGAGAAACTAGTCAGTTAATTGGTTAACTGAGGTCATAAATGGGGGCCTTGGGAGCCGCAGCGTGGCCACTAGGCCTAAGAGATGTGTCACAGGAGCAGGGAACAAACGACCTGCTCTACAAACCATCCAGAGTGCAGGTGGGAATAGTAGGGAAGAGGAATAGCACAGGGGTAGCCCACCGAGAGCTGAGCAGTGCTGGAAGAACTGGGAGAAAGAGGTGTGACGCACCACCAGCACCAAGTGACTGGTGGACCTAAGAGCAGAACACAGCGACTTCCCAGAACAAGAACTAGTCATCCTCACAAAGGCAGACATCCTACAGCTGCAGGATGAAGAGGCTAACAGCTCTCCATGACTGAGTATGCACGAGTCAATACAAGAGCACAGCTCAGAAAGCTAACACCAGAGAGCCAGAGCACCGGCTCCTGGTTGGTAGAGCAGTACAGCAGGACTCTAAGACCAGGCCTCGATTCACTACAAGAAAGAGTGCGACTCACTGGCTCGTGCATGGATAAGAGTGTGCTAGTAACATTCATCAGAAGCTCAGTGGGACTGTGGAGGTGCAAAAGGTCCTGAAGGGTGTTTCCAAAAAGGAAACATCATAAAAACTCTTAAGGTCATGAAAATGATTTTAGATTTAGCAATTCAATGACACGTCCAAACAGCCAGGTCGCCGCACTCGCCACTCCCGTGTCAGCGCAGAGCAGGCACACTGTACCCCCCCCCCCCCCCCCCCCCCTCACCCCGTGTGTTTAGATGCTGCGCCATGACTTAGACGCTTTGGGGGGGGGGATGTGTCTTTGGATATTGGATATTATTTATATTTTCACCAGTTGTTGTTGTTGATTTTTGTATTATAGTTTGTCAACAGTACTTGTTTGTTTTAAATTGTTTACTGGTTTGCTTTTTATTTATTTATTTTATTTCAGATTTTTCTAAAAAAAAAAAAAAAGTAAGTAAAATGTATTTATATATATATACAGATAAAAATCACGAAATGCCAAATGAAAAGAATGGGAATACAACAAATAACAATGTAAAACAGTAAAATACAACATAAAAACAACAAATTAAAAACTTGCCTGTATGAAAATGGCTTCAGCTGATTTTTAAAAGCATCAGTGGATAATAAAGCATTTTCTATTTAACCATAAGCTTTGTCCTAACTTTGTCCTGGGTTTTAACTATTTAGTAATAAAAAAGGAATCATCATAAAAACACTCAAGGTCATGAAAATGATTTGAGATTCAGCAATTCAATGACAAAAGTATCGATATCGGTGATACTGGCTCGTACTTACTGGTGTCAGATCGATACCAGAATAAGCAGTATCGCGCACCACTGCTGCTTTCTTCCCTTAATACACGAAACTGTCATTTAAAAACGACTTTTTGTATTTACATGAGTTTTTTTTTACTCTATTTTTAAAATTGTTTGATGATCTGAAAATGTGAGGAAAAGAAAAGCCAAAGAAACCAGGAAGTGTGTGTAACTGTGGTTCGTCCAAGACTCTAATATGTAATTTGTTTGATGTTGAGAGAAGCTCAGTGACACCGGCTTACGTGGAAATTATGTGCTGCTGAGAAATATTGAGCTCAGAAGGACAAAATAAAGCCGATGTGCTGCCTGGACTTACCGTTTACCTGAATCTTAATTATTATTTTTGTTTAAGGTTTCGAGTGCTTTCATGTATAATTTTAAAAATGTTCCCCTTTAAAAATTGAGAAAAGCACTTTGCATATAAAACAAAGGCCTTGATTTAAATAGTAAGATTTGAAATATTGCATCAGAGGGAATACGAGGAGCGGAATGGATGAGATGTTTGACCTTTTCAGATTTGTTCCTGGGTGGTGCATTTGCCGGAGGGTGCCGGGGGCAGCAGTGCGTTGAATTATCACTCCCACTGTTGAAACGCTCCAGACCTGATCCCACACTTGCTTCACTCCCACCACTAATGGGTTAGGAACACACTGGGAAAAAGATGGAGCGAGCGAGCAGGAGGGAGTTGGAGCCCGTCTGATTGTCCGTGGGTTAAGCTTCGAAACAAATTGCAGCTTTCGCTCTGTGCTGAGGGGAAGTAACGGCAGGTCATATTGTGGTGTCAAATCTTTAGCGAAAGCTGGTGTCATTCTGCAGTATGATCGAACTGAGTCTGTGACAGCTACCGGCAGGAAACGTGTCAACGCTTTGATAGATGCTCGCTGTATTGAAAGGCTATGATGACTTTTTAGTTGACTGGGCTTTCACTGAACTCCGCACAGTACCGAGAAGGCAAAAAGATAAGAACAAACTCGCCGAGTTGCTTTGGAATAGTTTTCCAAGTCACGAAGGACATCGCGTCTTTGTTAGAGTAGCTGTCAAAACCACAATGCCCGGGCAGCGCCAGTTTTTTTTCCTGTACAGAAATGTGTGGCCTCCTGTTCTGATAAAGACCTGCGGCCTGCAGACGACATGCCGCTGACTTAAGGACAGCTCTCTGCTGATTGATTGATTGATTGATTGAATCTTTATTTTGAACATGTTGAAAAAGTATAAAAAAAAAAAAATAGAATTAAAAGAGACAAATGAACAAAGCAAACAAAAGGAAAACGAGCAACCACAACTCCAAATAACGTCCATGTTCAAAAAGGAGCAGGAAGAAGCATAAGCTTATTTAATCCCACCCCTTTTCCACTATCTAGTATCAATAGACTACAGAAATACCTCCTTGTAATTACATTATATGTTATGTGTAATTTTTTTTTTTTTTTTTTTTTTTTTTAATATATACACATATGTTTCTATCTATCCATACCTACGTATATACACACATACGCACATATACACATTTTCAATAACCCCATTAACACCTGAAGGATACACAACCTACAATTTTATATATATATATATATATATATATATATATATATATATATATATATATATATATATACACATATACATATACACATATACATACATACATACATACATACATATATACCCATACCAACAAACCCGTGCATGCGCACACACATGAAAATATTAGACAAGAACACCCTATCAAATCTCTACCTTTTCCCTGTACCCTGTAAAAACCATATCCTTAAACCGCTTTTTAAACTGCGCCATGCTTGGACATTGCTTCATATCTTTACTTAGTCTGTTCCACAGCTTCACTCCACACACAGAGATGCAAAAACTTTTCAATGTTGTACGGATACGAGGATGTTTTAAATTTAATTCCCCCCTCAAATTGTATCCCCGTTCCCTTTTAGAAAACATTTTTAGAATATTGTCAGGAAGCAGGTTATTTATTGCTTTATATATAATTTGTGCTGTGAGAAAATGAACCAGATCTGTGAATTTTAGAATTTTTGATTTTAAGAATAGTGGATTTGTATGATCTCTGTAACCAGTTTTATGGATTATCCTTATGGCCCTTTTTTGTAATATAAAGATTGATGATAGCGAACATTTGTAAGTATTGCCCCAAACCTCTGCACAGTAATTCAAATACGGTGCAATCAGGGAACAATAGAGAATGTGGAGTGATTTGTGGTCCAGAATGTGTTTTACTTTACTCAAGATTGAGACACTTCTTGAAATTTTGTTATGTATATGATTTATATGAGACTTCCAGTTTAATTTATCATCTATAATCACACCAAGAAACTTATGTTCAAGTACTCTTTCAATTTCCACACCATCTACATGAATCTGCACTTGTGCATTTCTAAGGGAATTCCCAAATAAGATAATTTTAGTTTTACTTAGATTTAGCGATAGTTTGTTCCTGTTAAACCATTTTTTAATTTTGCACATTTCTGAAGTAATTGTATCCAGCAGCTCCTTTAGATTCCCCCCAGAACAAAAAATATTTGTGTCATCTGCAAATAATACTAATTTTAATATATCAGATGCCTTACAAATATCATTTATATAAATAATAAATAATTTTGGACCCAGTACAGAGCCTTGTGGAACACCACAAGCAATGTCCAAGCATGATGAGGAATGGACACCCAGCTTCACAAATTGTTTCCGGTCACTTAAATAATTTTTCACCCATTGCAGTACAACCCCCCTAATCCCATACCGTTCCAGTTTATTAATTAATATGTCATGATTGATTGTGTCGAATGCTTTCTTGAGATCCAGAAATACTCCAGCTGCATACTGTTTCTGATCTATAGCATTCGTAATCTCCTCAATTGATTCGATTAATGCCAGAGATGTTGATCTTTTTGATCTGAATCCATATTGACTGTCAGAGAGTAATTTATATTTATCTAAGAATTTGTCTAATCGTTTATTAAACAGGTTTTCTAGGATTTTGGAGAATTGTGGTAGTAAAGAAACAGGCCTGTAATTTGTGAAGTGGCGTCTGTCCCCGGTTTTATACAGCGGCACAACTTTAGCTATTTTCATTTTGTTTGGCACTTTTCCCGTCTGAAATGATAAGTTGCAAATATATGTTAGAGGTCCTACAATTCCTTCAATGACCTTCTTGACGATTTTCATGTCAATATCATTACAATCAGTGGATGTTTTATATTTACACATGTGTACAATGTCAATTATTTCTTTTTCCTCCACTGATGTGAGGAACATTGAGTTAGGGTTCCTATCAATCAGGTTTTCACTACAGTCTACTGATGGCAGTGACTCAGGAATTTGTTCTGCCAGTTTTGGTCCAATATTTACAAAATAATGATTAAAGCTGTTGACCTTATCAGCAGTGTTTTCCATAATATTGCCATTATCGATAAAGTATTGTGGATAACTTTGTTGTCCAGAATTATTTTTAATGATACCGTTTAAAACATCCCATATTCCTTTCATATTATGTTTATTGTTGTTCAATATTTTACTATAATACTCCTTTCTACATACACGTATAATATTGGTCAACTTATTTTTGTATTTTTTATATTTATTTTCAGCTTCTTTTGTTCTTTGTTTTAGGTATTCCCTATAGAGTGTATTTTTCTTTTTACATGCATTTTGTAAACCCTTAGTGAGCCATGGTCTATCTGAATATTTGTGCTTTCTGTTGTATTTTATTGTTGGACAGTTTTTATCGTACAACTCCATGAATATACTTAAAAATATGCCATATGCAATATCAATATCAGCTTCTTTGTACACCTTGTCCCAGTCCTGATTTAATAGATCGTTCTTAAATGCAGTCATAGTTTCTTCTGTCCTTACACGTCTGTATCTCAGTTGTTCTTCATGCTGATTTTTCTTATAATTAGTGTCATAAACTGCAAAAACTGGTAGGTGATCACTGATGTCATTAATTAATATTCCGCTCACAATGTTGTTTTCCATATTGTTAGTGAAAATATTGTCAAGTAAGGTGGCACAATGTGGTGTAATTCTGCTAGGCCTGGTTATTTTAGGATGTAAACTCAAACTGTACATAGTGTTTAGGAATTCGTCGGTCATTTTATGCTTTTTTGGATTCAACAGGTCAATATTAAAATCACCACAGATAAACATAACTTTTTGATTTGTTTTAGAGAATATTTCCTCTATGAAGTCATTAAATACTTGAATACTAGAGCCAGGTGTTCTATATATACAGCTAATTATTACATTTTTTTCTTTTTCCTTATAAATTTCAATTGTTATACATTCTAGTAAATTATCAATTACAGTTGTCATACTTTCTACCACCTTGTAGTTTAGGTTTTTATCCACATACACAGCTACTCCCCCTCCACTCTTGTTCCTTCTATTTACAAAATTCACTTCATATCCCTCCAGTCCAAAGTCCATTCCTTTCTCCGCATTGATCCATGTTTCAGAAATGGCAATAATTCCAAATGGATTTGTCAACTCATTTAGATATTCCTTTATATTGTTGAAGTTGGCATACAGACTTCTGCTATTAAAATGGATTATTGATAATTTATTTTCCGTGTTGATGGTGTGCTTAAACTGTTCATCAGTGAAGTAGCAGCAGTTACAGCTGATGTTGTAGAAGAAATTATTTTCCGGGTCTATATCCTTTTCTAAGTCTAGAACATTATGGTCTGTGTATCGAAATGTTCTCAGTTCCAGATTATCATAAAGAGAATTCCAATGAGTCATGTTGATATTGTTGCCGGATGCAGATGAAGCTCTTTTGGACTGTGCCATGTGTTGTGTTGTGTGCCACGTCACATGTGTATTCATACCTCCAGAGTAAGTTGACCTCAGTATTTGTCCAGCTCTTCCATATTTCTGATGACCAACACTTTGGCTTGTTCCGGTGTTCCATTGAGTTTAATGAATACTTTGCAGTTGGTGGTCCATGTATTTTGAATTTTTCCCTGTTTCTTCAAGTAACGTGCTTTCCTGGCAATGTCCGCATTTCTTTTTATCAGATGTTCGTTCATGAAGACATCGGATCCTTTCAGTTTCCTTCCTTGTTTTAACAGTGCTGTTTTCTGTTTTCTGTTTTCTGTTTTCTGTTTGCAAATCTCACAATGATGGCTGGTTTGTCACTGTCATTTTTTCGGGGTAGAGGGTGGCAAGCCTCAATGTTGTTATAATCCACTTCCACACCTTTGGACCGTAGAAAGGTAACCACTTGATGCTCCGTGGAGTTGACATCTTCCTCTCCTGGCCCTCCTACATTGTCAGTGGCGACCGCCCGGGCGTATGACCGGGGTTTGATGCGAAGCCCCGTGATGATAACATCGTTCATCCGGGTGTACTGCTCCAAATCCGCCACTCTGTTCTCCAGGTACGCCAGCTGCCGATCCTTCTCGGCGTTCTGGATGCGGAGAGCCTTAACTTCCTCGACCAGGTCCAGGATGGCTTTCTGCTGCAGTTTGACAGTAGAAATCTCCTCTGTCATAAACTCCAGCGACTTCTTAATATCGTCTCCTTCCTCGGCTGACAGAACTTTTTTCGGGCCCATGCTGAGAGACGCTCTCGTAGCTTTGCCGTGACGACCGGCTAGCTACTTCCCAGAATCCTTTGCAAGCAAAGATGTGCATACACTCTATGTTTCTCTCGACTTCCTGCATTGACGATGATAATTCTGCGTGCAACAACGCCTCTGCACACAAGCATTTGCATTGAAAGTGACAGAAGTCACGTCGTCTCCATTCACTCCTGTTGTGTTGACGCCCAGCGCATGTTTTCTGCTGAAACATGCGCTCATGCATGCGTTTGCTCAGTACCATCACCTCATGCTGCATCTCTTCTGTCTCCTTCTCCACCCCTCTGCTCACGCCATCCAGACATCTTGTGCGACGTAGGGGAATTTCACTGTCACAACCACGACACCTGCGTGCCCGAGGACTGGCTTTGTGACGGCGAGCCCGACTGCCCCGATGAGTCCGACGAAACTGATCACGTGTGTAAGTTTCTCATTCCATCCATTTCTTACTGATGCACAAACACCTGCCATATGAAATTCTGCCATAATTCCTCATTTGATACAAAGTTTCATATTTGCAGACTCATACTAACAGCACACAACATTATCTGTGTTTTACCCAAAAAGGTAACGTTGTTTCTATTTGTTTCCTGTGGTTTCCTCCTTCATGCAGCTTTGGTGATTCTGACAAAACTTATAGAAACAAAACATAATTTAAATACATGAAAGGAAAAAAATGTAAATATGTGATTTAAATCTATGATTTGAATCCAGGTGAATCCGGTTGTGAAAGTATGCATGCAGCATTTACAGTCACATTTGACACTTTGACTCATTTTGATGTGACTGAGATAAACTGAAGTTGACCACAGCTGCTGATCGACTCTGTGCCTCCTTGGATTTCTGCGCCTTTTGCGATTTCCTCTCTTACTGCAGCTAACAGGCTTGCTTGCTGCATGTGATGTGGCAGCACTGAACACAGGTGTGAGCCTGAGTTTTGCTTTTCTGTGTTAGGCTGTGATAAACTGGTGACGTGTCCACGGTACCTTAATTCTTACCTAATATATCATGCCATTCTCTCAGCACACAACAGTGGGATAGTTGGAGATATCTTCTGTGGGACCAGTACTTTTTAAATGAACGCGACACATCACCAGAAACGCTCGTCCCCTTTAGATTCAGTTAAATAATGCATGTAGACATTCATTTGTCTTGCAGATATGCGAGTGCTTGGTGCACTGCTGTGATTACTCACCGTCTTTAGTGTGTTATTATTACCTCTGTTTACAGAAGTGACAGTCCAATGAACTTATCTGGAATATGATGTTTTCAAGAGCTAATGGAGACGTGTCTGATCTAGTTTAAAACAAAAACATTGCAGCGATCACAAAGCAATTACTTGGTGGGATTATTGCAAGTGCTGCATGCAGACGGATATGAAGAATCAGCTTTTCCCATCCCAGCACAGTCGTGCAAACCTTCATTTATCTTTCACATCTGATTGGTTTATGTATAATCTCTGGGGCATTGTTATTTACAAACATATATTATCTTTAATAAAGAAACGCAGCAGCACGTTCGCAGTACTGTGACATAGATGGGTCTTTGTAAATGATCGCGACGCTGTCACTGTAACACAGATGAAAAAGGTAGCACAACTAAATTATTAACATTCAGCCCAGGTTCCTCATCAGTGTGAGTTATCGGGCATAATTAGGACTTTATAGTTTTGGCAGTGACATCTGTGCATAAATTGTCCACAGCGCGCAACAATTATTTATGCCCTCGCCTGCAAGAGGTCATGTATCATGTAGGCTTCTTGTAGCTGCTCTGCTTGTTGCAGAGGAAGATGAAGGACCTGATTACGTACGTCTAAATTAAATAATTACACTTAGCAGATGTTCACAGCTGTATGCGTGCTCGCTAATGTACAACAGTGCGTACGCAACAGAGATGTGGTCTGCTGCAGAAACTCCCCTGCCTCTGTGCACGCTGAGATAAAGCAACAGCCCTCTGACATTAGACATGATCAGAAAGTACAGACGGGACCTCGTAGGATGGGTTGTCTTTCTCAAGATAGAAAAAGTAAAAGCAGATAGCATGACATTTACTGCTGTCTCTTTGTTGATAAAGTGGATTGCTGTGGGGTTTTCTGTGCTACATATATAAGTCAACCTTTAATATCTCAGACGCGGCTTATTGCCTTTTTCTAAACACATCACCACCATTATTTCCAAAAACAGTCGTGTAGGACAGCATGAAGCTTTGACTGCTACAGAAACTATAGACTAATGTTCCCTTCCCTCACCACATACGTTAGCTCTTTTCGTTCCTTCGCTTGCCTCGTGATTTGAAAGATGCTTTCGTTGTTGATGATGGCCGGCGAGGCCCAGCGAGCCGTGTGTGGTTGGGCTGTGAGTGCAATTGTCTGGAAAATAACCGGGACTGGACGTATGCGTCCCTAAGAGGAAGGAAGATCATGACAGGAGTTGGTGAGTGAATGGTGGGTAATGAGAGACTCTCCTTCATTACTGAACAAGAGCCTGTAATCATACCTCTGTCGCGATTCAATGCAACATATGATTGGACAAGATGGGGAACAAAATATTTTACATCAACAAAACTGAACAAGCTGCCAGCTAGGGCTGCCACAAACGATTATTTTGATAGTTGACTAATCAGATCATGGATCCACTGGACGTAAAACGTGCAGCTTATTGCACCAGCAGCATCTGCTCTTATAAAACTATCATTAGCTTACAGCGGGAAGTGTTTCAGGTCTGTGCTAACTAAAAATAAAGACAAGATGATAGTTTAATAAACCTTTAATGAAATTTGCAGATTGTTTCGGTTTAATAAACTCAGCCGTCTGCTCCTTGCTATCAACTCTACACAGCTACATTCTCGCCTGAAAATATGTTAAACGTTTATTTTGTGACCCAGAAAGAGCAATAAGAGTAATATTAAAACTAATTAGCTGCCGCCATTGTTGGAAACTGGAATTGGCTGGGCCGCGCTATGAATTCTGGGATAGGTCGGGCCATGAAGGATACTCCCGACCCATCCTTCAAGGACGGATTTGGAGGAGTCTTTGAATTTGGACAGCCTTCATCACGTCGCTGTGACGTAATTGGCCTACAAATGTGGCCTCGAGAGGATGCGGCCTGAATCTAGAAACAGCTATGATACAGCTTCTTCTTCTTCGGGGTTTAACGGCAGCTGGCATCCTTGAACATGCAGTGCTGCCATCTTCTGTTTCAGTCCGTTATTACACTCTTAAATCCTGCTACTTATTCCTGCGTCTTTTGGGATCTTACAAAGCTGCAAACGACGCGTCGACTATTAAATCAGTCGACATAATCGTGACTACTCGACTAATCGTGGCAGCCCTTCTGCCAACAAGTGTCATGTTTATAACCCAACCACCAGCACTGAGTAAGGCCCCACTCAGTACCTGCTTCCTCCATTTAATAAGCAAAACAGAACAAAACTTTCAAAGTGTTTTACATCACAATAGATTTTAAACTGAAAACCCAGTGAGCATTGATGAGTTTTACTTCATGTAAAACGGGCACACTGGCCCCCGCTGGCTGCTCCCAGCAGACGTTTGATAACTTGTGTGATTGCTGCTCTGCCACCTGTGATCCCTGTGTGACAAAGGCTTAAATATGACAGATACAACATAGTTCCTACTCTGTGGCCATGGGCCGAGGCTTGTGCTCTAAAAAGACAATCAATTATGTGCTGGCACTTTTTGTTTGCTTTACCTTGCAGAAATAAGACCTTGCATATTCATCTAAGGAATTTTGCGTGGCTCATTACAGTGGATTATCCGTTGATAGAATCCGGATTAGATCAGCTTTGCCTTACAAACAAAGACACACGATTGGAAAGTGCTCTGCCTTCTGAAGCGGCAGCAGAGACTGCAATAACCAAGCTCCGCAATATAGGACGATGTTTACCAAGTTAAAATAAAATCAGAGGATATTTGAAGTTGTGTAGTTTATTTTGGGCGGGGGGGCAGTGAATATTACACAGAGGAATTTGTTATCTTAACACATAAAATAGCTAATACACAACAAAATTCAGTGCCATTGATGGCCTCTTTCCTTCATCCTCTGGCTCAGTGAGAGAGATGTAATCACTGCAACTTCAGAGTCTGTGGGGAGAAGGAAGAGGAAGGTGGCCTTGGATTGCAATACCTAGAGACAAGAAGGAGGCATCAGCTTATCCTATCAGCCGCAGGCCTCACGGGATTGAACAGATGATGACAGTTATTCAGGGAGCTGTGAAAACAGGCTGCTTTCAGGAATGGCTGAAGAATACTGAGCAAAAAAGGCATTTCTCCAAATGTGTAAGTGTGGAAACAAATGTTTTTGGTGGTCAGGCCTTTGCTCCGAGGGCAGCTAACATCCTGGGTGGGGAAAGGTAACGTGAAAAGATTTAGTATCTGCTCAGAGTCGAATAATCGCATTCCAAGTTTGTGCATCCCAGTTAAAAGGAAGTCAAAATGTCAAGGCAGTCTCAGGACACAGCATCTGCTCTTAGCTGGCATGTGTGATAAAGTGGGACAGTCCTAATTCACTTTCTGCAAATGTATTTTATAAATACTTCAAGTGCTAATGGCTGTCATCGTGCAGCTCTCTCTCAGTCTCTGCATTCGCGGTACACGCTGGCACACAGCGTCTTAGGACTTTAATCCTCGGCGAATCCTTCAGGAAAGGATTTCATGGACTTGTGGCTGGTCTCAGTAGCGCTGCCACGAGGAGCTTTGTGATTGTGGCGGACGTGCAGACCTGTGAGTCCTGTGATAGAACAGTGACTCCCAGAGGAAAAGACAATAAAAGGGGTCAGTGGTTGACTTCAAAAACATGGTCACAGAATCAGTTTCATGACTGTAGTGTGGCTCGACCCAGTCACACCGATGTTGATCTCAGCGAGTCGAGGCAGCTGTTCAAAGACGGCTCTCTCGAGGGCTCCGTCCTTATTCCCCTTTAACAACAGGAAGGACTCGTCTTACCAAGCCTTCTTCTAAAGCGTTAATCAGCAGCCCACAGAGAGCTTAGAACACAACGTGTGATCAAAAGGGAAAAGATGAAATAAAATCTGATCCATGATCCAGTACGTGTTCATCTTGTAGTTATATTACTGACTGTAATTTAGTTACTTAGTTCCTGACGTTTGTTTTATCTATGTTTGCAGTACGGTTGTAAAATTGTTACAGACATGAACTGGATGTTCAGATGTGTAATATTCCTAATATTCCCACACCTGCCAATAAGGATTTGCCTGAACACTTGACGTCTTATGTATCGATTGCACAAGAGGCAACATTTCATCTTTAGCAACATTCCCACTTTGTCTACGTCTTTCTAGGAACAAAGCTCAGCCAAACACACAGAACTTTTATTTTACCTACAAGTTATTAGTTCAGACTAAAAATTGGATTTAATTTTTTTATGTATCTATGAATAATGCTTACAGTTACAAAACCTCCACGAGTAAATTCAAAGGTGGAGAATGAGTGGATGGAGTGTTTAGTCTTTGTTTAAATATTTGATCACTAATAAGCGGATCGATGGTCCACAGACGTATAAAGAAAAGAAACGAGCAGCAGCATTTCCTGGTTGGATGTTACTGGTGATGTCAGAGTGGAGGCGGGGTCAGGTGTTAATAAGCGTCACAGGAAAGACCTGCACATCATTTATGCTCCTGAAAGCAGGATTTATTTTTTCATATACTTTACAGTTTTTTCTGCTGCATAATATCTGCTTTATTACAACATGGTTATAATGTGTTATAATTCAGGGAGTGACACGTTTTCATTCTCAGGCTGTAACATATTTAAACCCTCTTTTTTTCTATTTGTTTCTATTTTCAAAGCCAATTATTTTTAATAGCTGACAGATCTGGACTGTGGACAGTTTTGCAGCATAAACATATTTTACAGTAGAGCCATGCTGCTGTTCTTTTTGTGCATAATTTGGTTTCCAACAGCGTGCCCGACGCCAGACAGTGAGTCGAGTCTGCGTTGGCACCTGGAGATCTGAAAGTCAGCACTGGTTTTCAGCCTTTTCTCTTCTATGTCACGATCACTTTCTTAAATATCGAAGATGAACTCTGCAAAGTCTCGCCTGCACAGCCAGAAGTAAATTGGCGCATAGAGCGTCGCACAAAGGCAGGATCAAGGACTGTGTTGACCAAAGTGCCTCTGAAGAAAAGACCAGTATGGAATGTCCACATTTCCCAGTAAGACTGAACACTGCAGTCTTTTCTTCCATATGCCTTCCTTTAGAGATACAAACAAATATCATCATTCAGCCAGAACAACACAGCACGGTCAGACACTGTTTGCTGTCTGCTGAGCAGTAACACCTGCTCAGGTGAGCAGCTGATTTAACTAAGATGAGCAGCATCACCTCTGGTGGTATATTTATATACTGGTTCTAGTTCCACCCGGGGCCAATAAATGAATTGAATCTCAGCTTGAATGAAATAAAAATAACACTTTTAAGCTCATTAACTAATCTGACTGTTTGCACATCTGGATGTGCAGCTGACAAAGCGCCTGTGGAAATGCTGCTTAGATGTGCGGTCTGTCTGCGGCGGCGCTGCAGACGCCGTTCTCGCGCATTCCAGGCTGACTGTCAACAACCTTCAGGGTCTTTGTTATCTGGCAAGTTCTGCATTGAAATAAATGTATCACAAATGTGTGTGGGTCCCGTGAGACTTGGCGCCGGTAGGTTGGAGGTTTAGGGGGTAATGTAGCGTAGCACCTTGTTATCGAGCTGAAGGACTGGGCCTTTTGCATTATGTAACGTTTATTTTCCTTCCTCTTCATCTCTGCCTCCCTGCTGAGTTATAACACTTGTGTTGACTCATCAGAGAGGAAAAAAGAAAATTACATATACCATTATTTTAAATGTAGCTGCTTATGTGCTGGAACCAGACCACAGTTATTAGAAGCTCATTAGTACGTCGTCATTTCCCCAAAAAACAAAAGTCAGTCGGGCATCACTGTCCTTTGCTATCAGCGCAATGCGCTGCACATACATCTAGTTGGCAGGCACAATAATTTGGCTTTGTTTGTTGTAGCAGGAGGCGCGAGGCTTCGAAATAAGACTTTTAATTTACTATTTCTCTCCCTCTCTGCATTTGGAGCAGAACTTATGTACACTTCCCCAGGCTTGTGCCATCTGTTTCACCAGCAGTCTCAGTAGGCAGGAAACAGACACAACAAATACCGCGCGCGCCTGTGCACTTGGAAAGAGTCGTTCCCACGAAGCCACGATATGCTTTTAAAAGTCTCTGCGATTAAAAATGGCTTTTGTGTCAAAATGAAATCGGCGCATAAAGGCAAAGTCGTCTTCGCTGCCCTCAACGTGTCATGTGCTCACGTTCAGCTCTGCGCTCGCTGCGTTGCCCTTCCTCCTGCCGTTTAACACGTTTCCACATGCTGCAGCGTTTTGTCTTAAGCAAAACCATTAGCGGGAAATTTTGGTTGCCTGGTGACAATCTCGTACCCACACTATGTCTCACGCTTGTCAGGAGTGATGCACTGGGAGGAGCACGTCGCTTCTTTGTCTTTGCTCTCACAACCTCCTTCTCAACAGCTAAGCTGCACTGACACATTCCCCCTTTTGTATTCCCTCCTAGTACAAGTGTTGTAAAGGACAGCGTCCCAGCTTGTCACCTGCAAAACCGAAGAAAAGAGCACATTTCATAAACTTGACGTGCTTTGCTGTCATGGAACCGCTGTGACATTTAAGTGCTAAAAGCTACATTATCTCCCTGCTGCTGCAGCAGAGAACAAGGCATCAGTGTGATATGAGCTTAAAGTCAAAGTAAACACAGAGGCACGTACCTGCCGTGACAGCCAATCAGAACATCATCCCAGTCGTTGTGCTCAGAGTGCTTTATCTCACACTTAGATGGCAGCCAGGACTTCTTTCTGCATCCGGATGAACCCGAGACAATAACCTTCATTTTTTAATTGTGCATAATCTAACAGTGAAATGAACGAGCTAAAACCATCACCGGCGTTGTAGTTCAGTGATTACTCAAGGGGAAGCTGGGTTAGTGCCAGAGGATAGTTAGAGCAAATACATGTCCTCCCAACAGCTATGTGTATTATACTTTAACCATGGTCCTCATTAAAGTGTCCTCCGAGGCAAAAAATGGCTTATTTACAGGCTGATGATCAATTGATTTACCCCGTGGGCCAGCACACCAATTTGGGCCTTGGAACTTATTAAATAGTGTGAAATATATATACATAAATGCAAAGGTCGAGGCTTCTCACTAAATCTATCCAGAGCCTTTTTCTTTGAAGGGCGTGTGGTTGGTTTGCAGTGTCACCACCGCGCCTTCACTTTGGATTATTACTTTTTAAATCTGATAACAGCTGGAGACACAAACCAAGAGAGTCTGAAGATTTCTGTGTTTATTCATGAGAAATCATTCAAGCATGAACTGTTTGGAAAAATATGAAGGAATTCTGTAAGTCGCTCAAACTTAAGGTAGGAAAGGAGTGTCCTGATTGGGTGCTTCCATCTGCACTTGTTCATGGAGCTGTTCGCACTGTGGACCTGAATCAAACGTTTATGGGCTGCAGCATGGTGGTTCAAGGTTCAAGGTTCTTTATTTGTCACATGCATAGTTATACAAGTATAACACACAGTGAAATGTAGCCTGACACGCTCCTCGACATGTGCAAAAAAATGGGGGGGAGTAGAGGAAGAACATTACATATACCGTAATTGTCGGGCTATAAGCCGCTACTTTTTGCACAAGCTTTGAACCCTGCGGCTTTTAGTCAGGTGCGGCTTTTCTATGGATTTTCCATGATTTTTGTGATATCGTAAGACGATTTGTTTTGTTTGTTCCGCTGTTGTACGGCACTACGTTGCCTGGCGGAAGGATCGGGGTTCAAGAGTGGTATGTTAGTCACATGTCCGTCCGCCAGGCAACGTAGTGCCGTACGAAGTAGCGCGAAAAACAAACTTCAAAGTAGCGCTACGCATTCAGCGGGAGGCGTGGATGACGAGCGGCGATAAACTTGCGAAAAGCAAGTTATGCCCAACTCCACCGGTGGATTCTGACAGCGTGGAAAAGTGCGAAAACATCCACGATCACCAACGGATTTCGAAGGGCTGGACTGCTGCATGATGGAGAGGAGGACACCGCCACGGCCCTTCTGAGGGTGTTCGACTCTGACACTGACAACGAGGATTTCTTTGGTTTTGAAAGTGACAACGAAGGAGAGAAGCGGAGAGTGGATGACGAAGCCATCCTGAGCCTGTTTGTATCCGACATTGGAGAAGAGGACTTTGGTGGTTTTAGAGCGCAGGAAGAAGAGAAAGATGGTGAATGACTGACTTTTCTTCTTGTTAAAGCCGTGTCACTGCACCTGAGCATAAAAGGTAGTCTAAATCTATTTTTCTGGTGTGCTGTAGGCTACTGTTATGTACTACATGTGCAAATATGTACCCATAACTTGTTTTTCAAAATATTAATAAAAGGGGTGTGTCTCCAAACAGCCATCTCTTTCCTGACAATTCCCTTTGTGCATATTCTCTTACATATGATAAGTCAACATTGAAACACCTGCGGCTTTTAGTCAGGTGCGGCTAATGTATGTACAAAACAGGATTTTCCCCTGATTTTAGCTTGTGCGGCTAATATTCAGGTGGGCTTTGTAGTCCGGGAAATACGGTGTGTGTGTGTGTGTGTGTGTGTATATATATATATATATATATATATATATATATATATATATATATATATATATATATATATATATATATATATATCAATCACACCAGGCAAGACCCCAGGTGCAGGCTGTGTAAAGATGCCCCAGAGACAATCCAGCACATAACAGCAGGGTGCAAGATGCTAGCAGGCAAGGCATACATGGAACGCCATAACCAAGTGGCCGGCATAGTGTACAGGAACATCTGTGCCGAGTATAACCTGGAAGTCCCGAGGTCAAAATGGGAGATGCCCCCAAGGGTGGTGGAGAATGACCGAGCTAAGATCCTGTGGGACTTCCAGATACAGACGGACAAAATGGTGATGGCTAACCAACCGGACATAGTGGTGGTAGACAAACAGAAGAAGACGGCCGTAGTGATCGATGTAGCGGTTCCGAATGACAGCAATATCAGGAAGAAGGAACACGAGAAGCTGGAGAAATACCAAGGGCTCAGAGAAGAGCTCGAGAGGATGTGGAGGGTGAAGGTGACGGTGGTCCCCGTGGTAATCGGAGCACTAGGTGCGGTGACTCCCAAGCTAGGCGAGTGGCTCCAGCAGATCCCGGGAATAACATCGGAGATCTCTGTCCAGAAGAGCGCAGTCCTGGGAACAGCTAAGATACTGCGCAGGACCCTCAAGCTCCCAGGCCTCTGGTAGAGGACCCGAGCTTGAAGGATAAACCGCCCGCAGGGGCGTGCTGGGTGTTTTTTTTTTGTTTTTTTTTTTTATATAGGATGAGACAACGAACATCCAAGAATACATTGGGAAGATGGCCCCAACTGACCGAGTGCTCAGTGAATACCTCAGGCAGCAGAAACCCAAGAAAGAGGAGGGAGACGAGGAACCATCATGGAAGGACAGGCCCCTGCACGGTATGTACCACCGGCAGATAGAGGAGGTGGCTGATATCCAGAAATCCTACCAGTGGCTGGACAAAGCTGGACTGAAAGACAGCACAGAGGCACTAATCATGGCAGCACAAGAACAAGCTCTGAGCACAAGATCCATAGAGGCTGGGGTCTATCACACCAGGCAAGACCCCAGGTGCAGGCTGTGTAAAGATGCCCCAGAGACAATCCAGCACATAACAGCAGGGTGCAAGATGCTAGCAGGCAAGGCATACATGGAACGCCATAACCAAGTGGCCGGCATAGTGTACAGGAACATCTGTGCCGAGTATAACCTGGAAGTCCCGAGGTCAAAATGGGAGATGCCCCCAAGGGTGGTGGAGAATGACCAAGCTAAGATCCTGTGGGACTTCCAGATACAGACGGACAAAATGGTGGTGGCTAACCAACCGGACATAGTGGTGGTAGACAAACAGAAGAAGACGGCCGTAGTGATCGATGTAGCGGTTCCCAATGACAGCAATATCAGGAAGAAGGAACACGAGAAGCTGGAGAAATACCAAGGGCTCAGAGAAGAGCTCGAGAGGATGTGGAGGGTGAAGGTAACGGTGGTCCCCGTGGTAATCGGAGCACTAGGTGCGGTGACTCCCAAGCTAGGCGAGTGGCTCCAGCAGATCCCGGGAACAACAGCGGAGATCTCTGTCCAGAAGAGCGCAGTCCTGGGAACAGCTAAGATACTGCGCAGGACCCTCAAGCTCCCAGGCCTCTGGTAGAGGACCCGAGCTTGAAGGATAAACCGCCCGCAGGGGCGTGCTGGGTGTTTTTTTTTTATTTTTTTTTTTTTTATGGTATATACACTGGGTGAATGTGCAGTAGTAGCAGCAAGCAGGTGAATTCTGTACATTAATAAGAATAGACAATCTGACTGTTTTACAGGATAGACAATATAAACATATTTAAAATTAAAGGAATTGAAATGTACATTGTGCCTTGGTTTAGTGTCTGGAAGAGTCCTGTCTCAGTCAGTTATAGATGATGTGAGAGGGCGGGTGTGTGTGTTTAGGGCACGGATGGCTTGGGGAAGGAAGCTCCTCTTGAGTCTCTCTGTCCTTGCCCGGAAGATGCGGAACCTTCTACCAGATTGCAGAAGTTGGAACAGTTTGTTGCCAGGATGGGACGGGTCCTTCAATATCTGCGCTGCTCTAGTCCGGCATCTCCTGGTGTAGGTGTCCTGAAGCGGGGGGAGAGCAATCCTGCAGCAGCGTTCTGCTGTACGGATCACTCTCTGGAGAGCTTTTTGGTCCTTCACACAGCTGTTCCCGAACCACGATGTCATGTTCTGTGTGAGGATGCTCTCCACAGCGCCTGTATAGAAAATCCTGAGGATCTTTGGAGAGACCCTGAACTTCCTCAGTTGTCGTAGGTGATACAGGCGCTGCCTAGCCTTTTTGGTCTGGACCTGAATGTGGGCAGCCCATGTCAGGTCTGAGGAGATGTGGACACCAAGATACTTGAAGGACTGCACCCTCTCCACTGGAGCTCCATTGATGATAATGGGCTTGTAGTCTCTGTGCTGACCCCTTCTGAAGTCCACCACCAGCTCCTTGGTCTTGCCGACGTTCAGCTGGAGGTGGTTGTCCTGGCACCACGATGCCAGATTCTTCACTTCGTCCATGTAGGCTGCCTCATCGTTGTTGGAGATGGCACCCAACACCACTGTGTCGTCCAGTGGTGTTGGGTAAGTTACTTTAAAATAGTAACTTAGTTACATTACTAGTTACTTCTCTCAAAAGTAACTCAGTTACTTCAAGTTACTCGTTACTTTCAAAGTAACTAGTTACTAGGGAAAGTAACTTTGGTTTTACTCAGACTTCTCTTGTTAATGTGTTGTTTCCATAACTTTGCCAGCCTTCTAGCTTGCTTACGTGCCACAGTGCACTGTGCCACCGACCAATAGAAAGGAAAAGATAATGTGCATATTTCCACGAGAGAAATCCCACGCCTGGACCGTCATTGACTGCTGCCATGATTCTAGCCTACGTCACAGCGTCATGTGCGCCTTTTACATCCAACACAAAAACTGCAGTCGTGGTGCTTTGATTGTACTCAGAACTCGGAAATTCTGCCTTCTGAATAGGAAGATGTGGGTAACACCAGACTACAGATGAGCTGCATACAGGGCTGGACTGGGACAGAAAATCGTCCCGGGCATTTTGACTAGAGTCTGGCCCACCATTATAGGAAGAATCATAAAGCCTTTGAATGAAAACAAACACTGTTGTGACAGTGATGTGCACTGTTCTGATGGTATATATGCATCAATCTATCAATCGTTTGTTGTAAGATTCAGATAATTATTTTTTTAAAAGCGAGACATTTTAAACGAGAATAAGAAAGAAAAGTATTTCTTTGTGCCCCCCTCTCCCTTTTAATGCCCTACATGCCCCCCTGGCAACACTTTGCTAGACCCACCCCTGCACAGTTACCAGCTGTCAGCTACCTAAAAAAGGATCCTGGGGTTATTTGTCTCTCAGAAACAGTTCATAACTTCCCTTCAACTCATCCATGTCACCTAAAAGGTAAACCTGTTTCTCCATCACAGCTCTGATGATGAATCATCACATCTCCTGGTTTCATCTTCATGTTTCCCTCTCATCACATAACCAAACCGATATCATGACCAGCAGCTTTACAGCTGTGGCTCCAGCAAACATCAGCTGATACTAGAAATTAATATTAAATAAATTCTAACAACAGCTGATCAAGCTTAAACGTGCTGCTGCTGTTTAGCGCGACATCCGCTGGTTTCCTCTTTCGGCGCAAAGTGAGCGATAAACAAACAAGAGAGCCGATCAGCTGATCATTGATCAGTTTCATGATTGAAGTAGCAACAGGAGAGGGAGGGGGGAGAATGAAAGAAGAAGAGGCAGCTGTGCAGCAAAGACAGAATAAATCCAGCTTTGTGTCTTTTTCCATTGTAGCTGAATTACGGGACAAACTGTTCCTTTTCACCTCAATAAGAAACGCGTAATATTTTCTCTGAATACCAGACGGGACGGTTGGCAACTCTAATAACTTATGAACAAAATAAAGTTTAACATCAGTAACTTCATAGCACCCACCCAGCTGTATAGAAACTCCGTCATGCTAGCTAGCACGCAGTACGGAAAAAGTCAGAATAACGAAAATAAACTCCACCTAAACTTGGTTCATATCTGACCCAGATAGACTGCAGGTCATAACTTCTTACCTGAAGTTCAGTTCACACTTGGACCGGCGGCCGCCTCGGGTCTCTTTTCCTTCTGCGTCCCCTTTCCTTCATCCACCTGCTGCCTCCACCACTTGCTAATGTTACTGAATCTGTGGAAGCTCCGCGATAGCCACCACACGAAGTAACGAATAACGAGCCTATCTAAATCCCAGTAACGAGTAACGCGTTCCTGATTTTGGCATAATAACTAGTTACTGTGCTCGTTACCACAATAATAACGTAGTTACTGTAACGCGTTACTTAATAACGCGTTAGTCCCAACACTGGTCGTCAGCAAACTTCACAATGGTGTTGGAGCCATGGGTGGCCACACAGTCTGAAGTGTAGAGGGAGTAGAGCAGTGGCGAGAGGACACACCCCTGAGCTGCTCCTGTGCTGTTTCCATAATAATAATAGTGGAGTGTTAAACAGACTAACCACATGTGCCCCAGGAGTTAATATTAAAAGTCAAACTGCCATCTTATTTAAATGTCATGTACAGATTGTTTCATAAAGTGTGTGTCAGCAGGTTTGTTATAATAAACTTTTACAGAAACGTTTTCAGCCACAAGGCTTCAAGACGGGTTTAGTTAAAAGAAACCACAGAAGATGAGAGACAAATGGCTCGTCTATTGTGTTTCTTCTGCAGAAAATCTCTTTAAAGAACAGCTCCAGTTCTTTCTAAAAAAAAACAATAGCGACATGCCCATCTGTACTCTGAGAGGTTTATTTGTTGCTGTTATTATTCCTCCCTAAAGCAATTTCAGTGTAAGTGAAATCCACACTTCCCATTTTGTGCAAAAGCAGCATTCAGTTCAGCAGCAGGATAATGTGAGGCCCTGGCAGTTATACAGCTGTAGATTCATACAAGTCACATGTCTTTCAGTAATAAAGCCAGGACGACACACACACACACACACACACACACACACACACACACACTTCAAACAATGCTTTAAGGACATTTTGTATCGACTTGTGTTTCACAGCCACGTATCTGTGTGAGGCCCTGAAGTGATATATTAAGATGATTTTTGAGACCAGTGAACAAAAACACATATAAGATTTTTCATTTGTTGTATTTTGAGTTAAATCACATCTTAATTCCAAATTCAGCGCAGACACTAATTAAAACACATCTCTGGCTCCAGCCGTGCTGAAGCTCACTTCACTGGGAAGAAGCCAGTCTTCCCATCACGTCCATCCTGTGATCCAGCGTCGCGGTGATTAACTGTCAGATGTTAAACGAGCGCACTGACAGCAACACGTTATAAATGAAGACGCTTGTAAGCCGATGTTGGAGATGCCCATGACCATTCAACCTTTTCATATAACTCACAGAAGCGAGTGTGAGAGCTTCTTCTGAAATTAATGGAAGCAGCTTGTATGATCCATGTACAGCACAGTGACTGATGAATGAGCTCTGTGTGTATTTCTGTTAGAAAACTTCATTTCTACAGAAACACTGTGTTTGTGTGCAAAGTAAACATCTGCATTAGTTTTTATTATTAATATAATTAACAGCAAATATTTAATAACATTTTCATGCATGTCTTGATTAATAATGTTATTTGATGTGTTGTAGACACATTAAGTGTCTGTTTGTTCCAGCATCAGATCCTGTGCAGGTTTCCAGCTGACAGTGAATTCAGCACGTTTCCATAATAATAACTGGTCCCATTCATTCAGGCTGTAAACGACTGTGTATTTATGTCTTTAATGAAACTGCAACACAGTGACTGATTTTAATGGCATCATTATTCTCACTGAATACTCATTTTAAGCTCCAAATGCAGTTCATTGTATTTTTAATACTGTGACACTGACTGTGGAATATTTACATGACATTATTAACATTAACACCATATTACTCATCACTGTGTTCACTTATTTGTTTACTGGTTTTCAGTTAATGGAAACTGTCAGTTTTTTCTTTTTCTTCGTTTGTCTTTATTCTGTGAAGTGCTGTGTCATTATTCTGTCCTGCGAGTGCTTATTTCTCTCCAGAGGCTGATGTATTGATTCTTTGCTGTACAGTATATGGCTGTCACGGATGCCAACACCTGCCTTATTCCTCTGTGCAGCAGAATGAAACTGGGAATTATGTGTGGGAATAGATTTGATGGAATACTCAGTATAATTTACAGGAAATAATAAGTCATTGCACACAGGAAATGAGTCAGAGGGGCTCTGTGCACATTATTATTTGGCTCTCACTGACTGCACCCAGCACATGTAGCAAGTAGCAAATAATGGGGATTTTCATTTGGTTGATTTTGACCCGGACAATGTTTTATTCAGCGGAAAGGCACTCAATCTGGACTATTAATGCAACAAAGGTGAGACAAGATTTAAGGTTTTGACATCAGCACAAATACTTAAACAGGCATTACATTTTATTTCTATTTTATTATCATTATAATAACACATGGAGAAGTGTAATTTTACATTCATTCTACTTTTAGTACAGCCACGTTTCAGGAGTACGCTAAAGAGGATCAACAGATAATAAAGACATCAAAGGTTATGCTCCTGTCACATGTTCACGCCAACATGTGCAGCTATGTTTTCCATTCATGCAGTCTGCATGTAGATCAGGGCCTGGACTGGACAGTCAGACGCACTAGATGTGTTTGGAAATTCATTCCTGGAGTTTTATTGTGTTTTGAAGAAGTTTCAGAAGCAGAGACAAAAACATTTCAGTCTTTTTTATAAACAAACTGTTTGTCAATATGAATGGTTTTGGAAAATTCTGTAACAGACTGAATGATCTGTGTGGTTTGACTGGTTCAGTCGATGACGTCATCGTTTAACCGGTCAGAGTGGGCACGCTCAGTTTTGCGCAACTACTTTTAAATCCTTGTAGCTCTGCAACCACGTAAGCTAGTGCAATATTTTGTTTTGCATATGAAACTGGAGGAGTTGTACTTACATCTGATGCCATCAGCTTGTCCTCGGTCACGGTTTCCTTCCACATATAGCTTTGCAAAAATTGCATAAAAAGCACTTGCAGCAACAAAAACATAATATTCCAGAAACACGCTTTGCCGATCCGATCAGCTGTTTGTAACACTTCCTACGTCCATCAGCGTGAACTATCGCATGTCTGCAATGACCTGCCCGAAACCGGAAGTGACGTCATTTTCGCGGAAATGTAGTTTTTTACCATCAGGGCCTCATGAGCCTATACTGGTGTTTTTAAAAGTTATGTTTGACTTTATGACTTTCTGTGTCGTTTCTGGGATGCTGAGGACTCATATTGCACTGCTGGAAATAGTTTATTTTGATGCACATGCTGCTTTTTTATAATATTTATTTTCGTTTTTCCTGCAGTGTATAAAAATTGTTGTATTTCAAAAATAAAACTATGAAGACACTCAAAATAAATTTCCTGTGGTGGGAAACTATTTTGTGCAACTTTTTTGTATTTACAGTTTTGAGGGATAAGCCTCTTAAATTTCTCTAACTAGAAATATATGTTAAAAAAACAAAAACGATTTTCAATTTTTTTGGAGTTTATTGCACATTTTTGCAATTTATGTAATTACTATGCACTTAATGCAGACATATTATTAAAATTTAGGCTGTAATGGTTGTATTGATGTATAGCAACTTGAAATGCTCCCAAAAATGGCTCCACACCATGTAAACATATAATATAAGCTCTGGCAGACTTGGTTCTATGGTAGGTCTTAAAGGGTTAAGGGTTTGGCTGTTTCACTGTGTGATGGTTGTCAGTGTGGTGACCCACCAGGATCAGGTGCAACACCCTGTTGGGGTTTTTTAAAAAGCTGTTGTGTTGCAAGTTTAAGAATTGATCATGTCAAAAGAACAAAAACATTACCAGTTACATATGGCCTGCCCAGTATACGGCCAGTAAGACACTGGCCTGTTTTTCCTGTTAACGGTTACACTATTTAAAAATAAAAAAAAAAGTTTTATAAAAACTTTAGATTATGGTTTGGAGTCAAACGTGTTAATCTTTCTTCACAAACAACGTTTTCTTTTGTCCTTAAAACGAAAGGAACTTTTAGCCCGGTATTTATGTTAACAGCAGTTTTTATTTTAGAGCCACTTCGAGAGAAGATGGCACAGGGACAAGGCCGCGTGGAAACGCTTGCACAGCAGTAAAGTGATGGTCTTTTGTCCCTTTTGATGCTGAGGAAGTCTGCATGAGTTATAAGGCACAACATATATTTCTTTTAATCTATCAAAGATTAAACATTTAGTCATCCTGTAACGCAGAACGTTTGTTTCACTGTGTGGAGGAGCGCAGTCCTTGAAGGCTCTGAGTAGTGGGAAATAATGCCTCTTTGTTGGGGGGGGTCAGACAAACACAGAAGGAAAAAAAGCAGCTCTTTCAGCTGAATGCAGCATTTCAAATACCAAGGATGTAAAGGTCACACAGGAAAATAATTATTTTAAATAGCCCTAACTACCACTGGGCCTTTCATAAAGAGGCCATGCTGAGGAGAGCTGTGCTTTAGGCTTGTTCAGATGTAGCTGTGACGGCAGCAAACTCATGTTTACCACATTGCACATAATCAGCTCGCATTTTTGTAGTTCACTTTGTTGCCAGGGAACTGTTGAAGTCTCAGCAACATGCTTTGGATGACGCACTTATTTTGTGACAAGTAGCGGCAGTGCACATTCATAAGCCGTCCAAGGTTTGTCTGCCTTGTTGGTGCAAACAAATCACGCTGAGGGTTTGGAGGCTCGTCAGCGGCGCTCTCACATGGTAGAAATATACTGTTCAGCCACAGCATCACGGAGGCCAGGCAGGATAATGCAGGCATGACAGCAGTGACTTCACATCATATATGTGCTGATGGGTTAGCCATTTATAGGACTTCTAGATTCACACAAACACACAGCTGATACAACTGGAATATGAATACACCCTTTACACTGGGGGTATTCTTCCACACCTGTGACACAGCTTATGAGCGATGTGAGAGATTTATGTTACCACCACGTGCTGCAACCTTTTTTACTGTGAATCCTGTGAGAGTCAGTCCTGCTGCTACTACTGCTATTAGCAGGGTCACAGTGTGCAACACACCAAGATCAGCTACGATGGCTGTGGCTAACGACACAAACACAAAGCTGGCTGGAGCTGAAGTCCCACAGCATTTATACCAGCAGGTTCCTGAGGTCCACTGACCATCTCAGCCCCACAACAGCCCACAGGTTGTTTTAGTTTTAGCCTGTGTTTACTGTGGCAGAAAAAGTATTTTAACACAGCAGAGAACGGGAGCGTTTACTCTCATTCAAAGTAAAACCTGCTCAGCTCCGTGTCACGTGTCAGCGTTCCTAAATGTCCTTTCAGGAATATTTCCCTGGGTTTCTCTTGGACAGCTAGCTGTGTCTCTGCTCCTGCTCTGTGTCTGCCGTCTGCACGGCTCGGCTCTTTTTTCACTGCAGTTTGCATGAATGTGGTCGCCCATCGGCGTGAAATGACTGGTTTTCATACAGAATTAGTCCACGGAGTAATCCGCCGTCGCATTTAGCTTTTTGAGCTCTTATTGCTACAGGGCAAGTTAGTCTCTCGCCTGCACGCTGGTGCGTGTGGATGAATATGCTGGGTGATTAGGTCAGCTGGCAAGTTTTTTTTCCAAGTTCTGTGTTTACTTAAAGTCAGACTCGACACAGAAATGACTCGTGTCAAATATCATTTGTAGCAGCGTCACTCTTCTTGTTTCCCCGTACAGTATATCTGCAGTGATGAAACATGGATTCACTGCAGCCGCTCATATATGAAACACAGCAGGTGAAATAAACTAGAATAATCATTTAATGCCACATGTCTGAACCATGAACCAATCACTGCTCGTGTTTATTGTCTCACTGACATGCAAAGATGTTTTTCTCTGCAAGTAAAGTGAGAAAGCACTGGCCTGCACTGGCCTGCACTGGCCTGGCCTGCAGGTAAAGCACAGCGCAGTGAACGCTGTTGCCGTCCCTGCTGTTCTTGATATTTTGGCTTTTGATCAGATTGAGCCAAATGATGTGCACATGTTACACGGCTCATGATTAGATTAGAGATTTATGCAGAGACGATAACGAGTTTAAAGATGAGAAATGTGTTCTGTACAATAGCTAATATCACTGTAATTGCAGGATTTACTACAAAAGAGCCCGATGCTGTTACAAAGCCATTATGGGAACAACATTGGTGTTGCCTCAGGTCGGGCGTTACCATGCCTCTTTGATCGCCAACTTTAACCATAAATTAAGGAAATGAAATCTTTATTTCTAAGGGATATGATAAATCCCTGTACTTGCTAGTTCAAGCAGCTTCCCCTGCTGATAGGCTCTGTGTTATTTTCTTTTATGAATTCATTATTCCACACAAACTGGCAGCAGCTCAGATTAACATGATTATCATAATGAACATTGCAGCTGAAATTCCCCCCTAGAAGCCTCTCATTTTACATTAAATAGTGGTATTAGTTTGGCCCAGCTGGTTTCTCCTCATTCACTTCTCAAAGTAGGAAAATAGCACCATGATTTTTAATTAACGTGTATAAAAAACCCTCATATATCCAGTTTCTTCTGTGTATGCAAATGAAGGCTGTAGACGAGCTATTCCAGCCGTCACAGGGTAACACAGAGTGACAAACACCTCTGACCTCGTCAGATTCACTCATTAACCTAACACGCATGCCTGTGGACGGCGGGAGGAACCCACGCAGAACATGTGAACTCACAGAGATCGGGTCAGGCCAGGATTCAAACCAGCAACCCTTTGGTTGTGAGGTGGCAGCATTAACTCTACTGTGAATGATTTTTAATACGCCTGAGGCTGTTTGGGTTTGTTTTAAAGGGAAATCGATTAATTCCAACATGTCAGCGTTTGTATTGTTACCGTGCTGACATTAACGCTCATTATGGGCGTTCCCAAGATGAGTGTGTGAACCCGGTCTTTTTCCAGGCTGGACTGATTGTGCAGGAGACATGTTTTATGACCAAGAAGTGGGTGCACACGTCTGACACATACAGGGTCAAATATGTGGCAGCTTGCACATCCCAACCCCCTCGTGTCCGCATGGAGAGGTGCAACAGTGCAGCAGCTCGGTGCATTAATGGAAACACAAACAGAGGAGGAGGATTAAGCCACACAGGAGCATTCATGAAGGATCACTGCGAGCTGCTAGATGCTGATATGTTAACCGGGGAAACGCACCACTGAGCATCTGTTTAGCCTTTAAAAACATCGGAGCATCTTTTGTGTGACTGTAGAGAGTATTTCTAAAAATATACATGAAGGAGGTGTGGATGCAAATATAATCGTATTAGCCAAATACTCGCGATGTTTATGTTATTTTTTTCCCCAGATTTGGAATCTTTACATCTCCAATAAATAAACAAAAGTATGACAAACTAGGGCTGCTCGATTATGGCAAAAATGATAATCACGATTATTTTCACTGAAATTGAGATCGCGATTATTTGACGATATTTATTTAACCCTTTAAGACCTACTATAGAACCAAGTCCGCCAGAGCTTATATTATTTTTTTACATGTTGTAGTGCCATTTGTGGGAGCATTTCAAGTTGCTAAATAACTGTTATAGCCCATATTTTAATAATATGTATGCATTAAGTCCATAGTAACTACATTAATTGCAAAAAAGTGCAATAAACTACAAAAAAATTGAAAATCATTTTTGTTTTGTTTTTTTTTACATATATTTCTACTTGGAGAAATTTAAGAGGCTTATCCTTCAAAACTTTAAATACAAAAAAGTTGCAAAAAATAGTTTACAACAACAGGAAATTTATTTTGAGTGTCTTCATAGTTTTATTTTGGAGATACAGCAATTTTTATATACTGCAGGTAAAACAAAAAAAACAATCCTATGATGCAAATTTGCAAAGAAAACAGCAGGTGCATCAAAATAAACTATTTCCAGCAGTGCAATTCGAGTTCTAAGCATCCCAGCAACTATTCAGAAAAGTCAAACATGACCAGTATAGGTTTTTAAGGTCTACAAGTAAAAAACTACATTTCCGCGAAAATGACGTCACTTCCGGTTTCGGCCAGGAAATGGCGGACATGAGATAGTTCGTGTTGATGTCTGTTTCACTGTGGGAAGTGTTACAAACAGCTGATCGGATCGGCAAAGCGTGTTTCTGGAATATTATGTTTTTGTTCCTGCAAGCGCTTTTTATGCAATTTTTGCAAAGCTATATGTGGAAGGAAACCGTGACCGAGGACAAGCTGATGGCATCAGATGTAAGTACAACTCCTCCGGTTTCATATGCAAAACAAATTATTGCGCTAGCTTACGCGGTTCCGGTTCTACAGGGATTTAAAAGTAGTTACACAACACGGAGCGTGCTGCTCTGACCGGCTTTAAAGGGTTAAAAATGACTTTAAAAAATAATATAACATAGTGTGCAACACCACTGAAGTTTTTTTTTACCTGTCTTTTCAACCAACGCCAGTCACTCTCCTCTCCAAATAACTCCTGCTTAGCTTTCCGAGCTTCCCTCGGGTCCTCTTAATCAGCGGTCTCCAACCTTTTTTGCGCCACGACCGGTTTATGCCCGACAATATTTTCACGGACCGGCCTTTAAGGTGTCGCGGATAAACGAGGGAGGGGCTAATAATCGGCTCACTCATTTTTAATGATCGTTGAAAGCCCAGATCGTAATCGTGATTAAAATTCGATTAATTGAGCAGCCCTATGACAAACTATTTTCAAAGAGATTTAACCTCAATAACAACACTCAGTTCCCACCAGCTGAGCGAAGAATAACCAGGAGGAGGCATCAGTCTCAGTGTCTCAGTCTCTATACTGACAAAAGCTTTAGTCATTCTTTAATAATGCGAATAATCTAAGCTCAGTCCAGAACGCAACAGCAATGTGTCTGATGCCATCGGTGACTTTAAGTAATCTGATTACATGTATCTTTTCCATGTAATTTAGTTACACGAGTACGATGTAAAACACTACATTTAGTGGAATGTGGTCAAATGAAATTTGCTTAATTGGCACATATTCAGTTTAAACCGAGCAAATCTCCTTAATAAATATTTCAGTTACATTTTTACTGTGTTCATGAGGGCAAAGAATCATTCTGAGTGTAACTTGCTGTTACAGTCTGATGCCCCTCGCACTGTGTTGGAAGCAGGCCTGAGCTGCTGTTGCTGATGAATGGCTCAGATATGGGCGTTTGTAACCTGATGCAGGTCACCTGGGTGTTCCACACTTACAACGCGGACCCAGAGGAGCTGTGAGTGTCTCTACCATGTAGAGTGATATCGGCCCTCTTTAAAGTTTCTGCTTTTTAGTTTATTTTCAAGAAATTATCTTTTAAATCAGCCTCTTGTCGTGTTCTTTGAGCCAGTCTGTGGCGAGGGTGATGCACCTTTGCAGGGTTCGTTTTGCATCTAACAGAATAAGGAGAATGGTTTTTCTCTTGTTGTTCTTTGAACAGTTGTTCTTTCACTGTCACGTCTGATGTTCTCATTGCTGAAGATCTTTGGTCTCAGAGAAAAGTCTGATCTCTGCTGTCGCACCATTTCCCTCCTGTACAGGTCATTTTGCCTGATGGTGGCCACGTTTCCTAGACTCAACCATCTGGACCATGACTGGAACTCCATGCAGCAGCGACTAGTCACGACCTCTAACCTGGTTCCAAAGCTCTCATCAAGTTCCCATCCACATTATTTAGTTTCACACTACGTCTAAAGCCAAAAGTCACGAGAAGTGAACAGATGGAAAATTCTGTCAATGAGAATAAATTTAACAGATGAAAAATTTGAGCTATTTATTTTTCCAAGGTTGAAATTTTGAAAAATGTTTTTCTTTTGGCTAAAAATCATTTTTATCTTTTTAAGTTACAGAGTTACAGAATATTATACACACACACACACACACACACACACACACACACACACACACACACACACACACACACACACACACACACATATATAAATAAAATATACGAAGGGGATAAATAGAATAAATAGGAATAAAAAATAAAAATACAAGTGAATTGCACATTTCAAGTATTGAGTCTATTGCACTGTTGACTATTAACAAAAGTATTGCACAAAAGGTATTGCACAGTGAGGTGAAGAGGCACTACAGCTTAGTTGTTCCCTCCTTTGTCCTCCTGTTTCCCCTCCCTCTCCCCTCCAGAGAGGAGTTAAACAGTCTGATGGCGTGTGGGACAAAGGAGTTTTTAAGTCTGTTAGTTCTTGTCTTTGGGAGAAGCAACCTGTCACTGAACAGACTCTTCTGGTTGTTAATGGCCGTGTGCAGAGGATGCCCAGCATTGTCCATAATGTCCAGCAGTTTCTTTAGTGTCCTTTTCTCTGCCACTGTCACCAGAGTGTCCAGCTTCATGCTGACCACAGATCTGTTATCTGTTCATTATTAGTAGTATGTGTCTTTACATATAATAACACAGGCAGCTGTTTAGTGCGCAGTGGTTTCATTTTAAATGAACTACTTTGCGTTGGGATTGAATTTTGCTCTTTTCTGGTCATATTTTTCTAAAATCACACAGGTGAGCTTATAGGCCTGTAACACCTGAACCTCTAACAGCTTAGACAGAATAAACAATACAGTTGGTGTCTTTGGCTGAGACCCCGATGGATCTGTAATGCTGACCAGTGAAAATGATCACATTTCTTTCCACCTCTCACTAGTTGCCTGAAAAAATGCATTGATGATTTTGCCAGATCAGACGTTTTTGTGGTGAATAAATGTGGTATTTAAAGCGATTTGTCCCAGAGATGATACAAACCTGTGGCCAGTCGCTCAGCTCTGCAGTCGCTCTATAAAAACCTGTGAGAAGCTCAGACGTGAACCTTTCTTTCCTGGAAGCAGGTCTTAGTGGGTGTGTTAATGTCAGTAAGGGGGCTCGTGCTGATTTGCACCTTTGTGGCTTATTGGGACACTAACTGGAAATCAATCAGTGATATGAATTATACTTTAACGTTAAATATCTGCTCTGAAAGAAGTGTGTGGCAGCAGGTATGGCCCCGCTCACAGTAACACAGCTGCACGCTTTAATCTTTATCACACAATTTTTATTTGTATTTATTTTTGGCATCTGACTGGGGTGCACATTTCCTCTGTTTAAGGTTTTATGTTTGTCAGACGCTCATTCCAGCTGACATTATTTTATACAGATTAATATGGCTAATAATTTTTAATCTTGTGCTTTATTCTGTGGATCTCACTCTTCAGTTCGACCCTTTAGACACTTAGTTTGGTGATTTCAAAGACGATGTCAGGCGCTTAAAGAGACGGTCTTCATTTCTAATAATCTACAGTGAACATATATGATGAAGCCTAATCCTCTACTGTATATTCCACTCCAAGCGATCATCCAGTGTAGTACAGTAGGCTGCCAATCCACAAAGGAGTTGTGGCACCTCAGCCATTGAGAGACCATCTGTGTTCCCCTGTATGACAGCTCAGAGCCGCTGAATATTCATGCACCATCCCTCCGCTTATCGCATTAGATTAGAACCCATGCGGCGAGAAAGGAAAGGCAGAGGAGGACAACACTGATATGTTGTCAGAGACCCTTACAGCTGTGTGTTAAATAGCAAATTAGCCAAATGGACACTGGAGCAGCGAGTCCCTCTCTCTGCGTGTGTCCTGAAGCGTTTCCACTCAAAGCTTTACTTCACATTTAACGCCCAACAGAAGGAGATGTGTTTGAGGTGAGAGTGTGTTGTTTCCAAATGCACGAGGTGTACATGCATTTTATATTTCTCAGTACATAACTAGAATGCACAAAACCCCTAGCAGTGTTTTAAACATGAAGAGTTACAGATTCAAGATCCGTCTTGTAGAGAGGAAGTTAGGTTTCAGATCCATGAAGCCTCTGACAGCTGAATCTGAAGGACTCGTGTTCCAAACACATTCTGGGTCCCAGCTGACACGGCTGCTGTTCATGTGAAATATAAACTCTCAGAGACAAGGTCACATAGAGCTGACTTACCTAAATGTGGCATAAAGAGTGGGAATCATCAGCGCTTGAAGGGCTTAAAGCCAAGACACATTCATTAAAGAACATCGCTCGTCACCATTTCAAGGTAATAAAATCCTTGGAGAAGAAACGAACATGTCCACATGTTCCCTGTGTGAATCTGCAGGGCTCTTTCCTTGGAACAACCACATTAATTGCTGCATTCGTAACTTTACAGGATGACAGGTGACAGATAATCATCCGGTCAGCGCGGTCCGAGTGTGCCGGGATGGGGGACTCTGGGGATTGTTACAGATCTCATCACATGCACGATAAATCTTCCCATTAAGTGCCTGCAACAGCACACTGGTAATTGATATCAATGTAGTTAAGGTGGTGCTGTGACACATTTACTGTGCCGGTGTATTGGTCAGCTGTGTTTTATGTGCTCTGGTGGCTGCTGCGTGAACGAGGGTCACCTACGGGCCTCGTGAATCCTTAAACAGCTGCTCCGTGCCGTTTGGCTGGCTGACGGCGAGAGTCGGGCCGTTTGTTATAGGACGTCACCGATGTGTCTGCAAAGCAGTGTGGCGAACATCTGTTGTGTGTAAAGAACAATGCTGTGAAGTGCAAACACATTTGCATATGTATAGGTTCCTCGTCCTCCTGTGAACGAGGTCTTGGAGTATCAGCATTTTGGGGAGACGCAGGAAAAAACACCCAGTAAAAGTGATTACGTGCAAGAAATGCAAATGATTACAATGAAATATGCTGTTTTAATTAACTGTGGCCTTTTTGTCTCCACTGTAAATGATTTTCCTTATGCTTAAAGTTCATTTAGTAAGCATGAATTAATAATGTTAAAATAAATGTTGGTCTTTTTGTTCTCGCTGCTTTAGGTGCACGAGAGGTGGTGATCAGATGTCCCCTGAATCACATGCAGTGTACCGGGACAAAAAAATGCATCCACTTCAACAAACTGTGTAACGGAGCTCGAGATTGTGACGACGGCTACGATGAAGGAGTTCACTGTCGAGGTAAGAGTTAACGGTGTTTTCACATTCCCTTTGCCTTGGGTTTGAGAATACATAAATTAATAAGTATCCTCATTATCGCGGTAATTAGTCAGATCACACTCATCATATTGGGATTATTAAGATTGTGGAATTTACTTTACCCGTTGAGTCAGTATTGGATTTGTATAATAGCTGCGGAAAATGCTTCACTTTTATTTCGTGCTAATTTGCTTTGCATTAGAGATTAATTATTTAAACTACGGCCATTTAAATGTGCTTTTCCTCCATTATGGAAGTTTGAGGATAATTTTCACATTCAAACCGATGTGCACTGTTAAACCCATAAGTTTTAACTGCAGACGTGAATGTGTGAAACAGTGCTTCGAGCTGGCACGTTGGAACTTTTTGGGTGAAACTCTGCGCCAAGGTGACTTTCTATCATCCACGCTGTCAGAGCAGGCAAGAGAAACAGCGGGACGGTAACACCAGGTGTTGTGTTGTACACAAGTTTTTTGTTGTTGCTCACTTTCTTAGCAAGAGGACCAAGCTGCTATGGACACCTGGCTTCTGTGATAAGGCAGCATTTGCCTCATGATTGGTGCAGTCTTGGCACAACAGTAGCTGCTGTCTGGCTGAAAACACCACCTTTTCTGACCTGTAAGACAGTCAGAGTCATGCTGGGCTTTGTCTCTGTGTGAGTGCTCGGTGCAAGGAAGTGGTAGCTTCTGACTCTGAGCTGTGAAGACTGAAAATGTCTTGTTGTTGGCACGAGGCACAAAACTCTACGCTCACACTAAACAGTAATTGTGTTGTTTTTGAAATTAAGCCCTTTTTAGCCCTCTGTACTTCAGCATAATTATGCTAGAATTATTTTTCCAGAAATAAGAGGAAATGGGAAAAACACTGTAAACACCTAAAGCTACTGATAAGTTGCTGTTATAAGATAATTTTAATCTGCAGACACAAAAGCTCTTTCAAGCTATATATGAGCAGGATTTGTAAATTAAATTTTCATCATCTTCCTCTTCCCTCACTCCTAACCTGTGCCAGCAGATGGCCCCGCCCCTCCCTGAGCCTGGTTCTGCTGGAGGTTTCTTCCTGTTAAAAGGGAGTTTTTCCTTCCCACTGTCGCCAAAGTGCTTGCCCATAGGGGGTCATATGATTGTTGGGTTTGTCTCTGTATGTATTATTGTAGGGTCTACCTTACAATATAAAGCACCTCAAGGTGACTGTTATGATTTGGTGCTGTATAAATAAAATTGAATTAAACTGAATTCTCCTTCCTCACCTCCACCGTATCCTCTTCCTCCTCACCTGAAATCTCGTCTCCTGAACTGAAGTCGGGAGTGTCCATAAGCATTCAGTTCAGTTTTATTTATATGGCATCAAATCACAAAAGTCGCCTCAAGAAGCTTCATTTAATCATACTGTAAAGACCCTACAGTGATAAAGAGAAAACCCCAACAATCAGACGACCCCTATGGGAAAGCACTTGGAGACAGTGGGAAGGAAAAACTCCCTTTTAACAGGAAGAAACTTCCAGCAGCCATCTGCTGCCACCGGTTGTAGCTCCTGATATTGTGGCAGTTAGTTGTTGTCACCACATTAGACAGGTAACCCTCCCACCTCTGAACAGCTGCTGTAATGTTAGCTATAAGAGCTGGTTATAAGCTAATGTTATGCTAGCTTCTGTCTCTTTATACATGTCGTACAAACGGCTAAACCTGTCATCTTTAAGGTGGAACCTAACATTAAAGCTTAAATTTTCATGCTAGGATAAGACTTTGTTTGGACTTGAAAACAAAAGTACGATCCAGCTGTAACAGCACAGCTCGCTGCTCTGGCTTGTGTTTCTGAGCTACACAATGCTATTAAGGGATGACACGTTATTACCGATTATCTGCACAGCAAACTAAAACGAGGGGTCTGAAACCCCTGGTCTGATACTGTTTTGTTGTGTGTGTGTGTGTGTGTGTGTGTGTGTGTGTGTGTGTGTGTGTGTGTGTGTGTGTGTGTGTGTGTGTGTGTCATGTCAGACTTAATGAAAATGCAAAAGGCCACCTGGGAGATATGCTCAAGTCAGCACTAGCAGCGCGCAGAGGGACGGTTTTGCAGGCTCAGGTATCTCCTGCCATACTGGTGCTAAAGTGTGTCAACAAGTGCAGAAAAATAGCAGTTAATCCATCGATGCTGGGAGGACAAGGTGATAAAAATCTATCAGCTGCTAAATCTTCTACTTGATTCTACGACTGTGCGTAGTGTGTTTAAGGAGTAGTGGATGAGCAGGCTGTGTGGTCGGTTTGACTTTCCTGCATTTTGAACAAAGCTTTAAACCTTTTTTTAACTCTGTACAGAACAAAGAGTAACTACAAAGTACTTTTAAACATTCAGCTTTTCTGCCAATTAAAAAAAGATACAAAGCATTGAAAGTATCAGTCACACAGACGTGTTATGGGGTCCTGATTCATTAACTCCATGTATCTCCTACAGTAAGCAGTCCCTGTAATATTCTTAGACTGGTCTTTTCTGGCTCATTTCAAATCTAATTAGCCTTTATGTCCATTTTCCAAATTATTATTTATCTTAACTTTTAAGGGCTTCAGTAAAGACTTCTATATATATGAAGGAGCCCCTGCATGTTATTTTATTTTGTGTATTACACAAGTCATTATGTGGTTTTACAGATCATTGTTTCAAGGCCTCCTACGGACACTTAAAAAACATTATTTTTTCCTATAGCTAAAAATGCAGGATACATGAAGTGGCAATGCACCCAGAAGCACGGAAACACACTCTTTCATGCAGTGGCTTAATTTGAATGTACTACTTTGCATTTCAAGTTTCTGAACAGTGTGTTGGAGTCAGGATGTCAGGGATTTTAAACCCCACTCCCACTGTGTTTTTCATGTCTCACAATTTCTCTCTGACATTAATGAGAACATTTTATTAGCCTGCTTTCACCATCAACACAACAGATGGCAAACAGGTGAAGCGTGTTTAGGAATCTTATACAGCACATGTGAATGTTTCTGTGTAGCTCATCAGAACTACCCACGATGCACCTGGATTTACTAGTGTTTCAGTTATGAGCACAGATGGGCAGTAACGCCAGAAGATGTGTTTGAGGTGTGAGTTAATGAGTTAACAAGTAATCGGATTACCTAGTACTGTAATCTGATTACTTTTTTCAACTTGTAAAGTAAGGGATTACTATTCCCGGGCAAACCCCACTCCTGCTAAACAGGTGATTTAAGAGACACTGAATCTTTGATTTTATTTATTTTTTACTGTGTTTTACTTGAATCTATAAGTAAACACACACACACATAAATTATTTTATGTGCTGGAATATGCAGGAAATAGGTTTACATCTTAAACACATTTCTTCCAGTCAGAGACAGTTGCATGTAATTAAATTTTCGTTCGATGCATGAAGTTAAAAGATGAAAACTAATAAAACAATTTTTAAAAAATAGACTTTTTCATTTGATTTAATTTTATATGATTGATTATGCAGAAAAACAGCTGAAAGGTCTGTTGCTTTATTACATATTCAGGTTGTGTATCATGTTTTTAAAAGTAATAAAGTAGCTAATTACTTTTGAAAATAAGTAATCAGTAAAGTAACAGGATTACTTTCTGGGAGAAGTAATCAGTAATTAGTAACTAATTACCATTTTCAAGTAACTTGACCGACACTGCTTATGAGTTAACAGGTAACTTGATGATACAAAATCAGCAAATATGATGAAACATGATGCTTGTTTGTTATTGTTGTCTTGAGTTATCCATGTTTAACATTAAATGAATCGCTACAAAAATAAAATTACATAAAAAAATTTATATTTTTATATAAAACAAAATGATTTGCTTATTGCTACAAATTCTACATTAAACCTTATTAACACATTACCTTACACGTGACAAATCCCAGGGTCGAGACCAGCCGGAGACACAAACCTCAGGGGTCACAACCTTCAGTATTCCCGGTACTAACTCGGATAAACGGGAAGCTCGTGTCAGGAAAAGCATGCGCTGTAAAATCGAACATGCTGATTCATCCACTGTGGTGACCTCTTCAAAAGTGAGCGAGCAGCTGAAAGGAGCTTTTCTTCAAATTAAGCTGTTTTAGTGTTTCTCCTCTGATGTTATGCTGCACATCATTTATCAGTGAACATGTTTCGTGGCATCTTTGTGTTGTAACTTCCTTCAGAAGGCACTATCTGATAGTTTGTGTAAGAGCGTGTGATCGGACTACAAACACTTCACCTCTTAATGCAGCCGTGCTGTCGGCTGCTTTGAATACATCCTGGCCTCAAGGAATAAAAAGAACGATTCTTTCTCAGTGAATAAATCAGTCCTGCATGAAAAATACATCGATTTATTAAATAATTAATGCATTCATTATTTTTCACATTTCCTTCTGTCTTTTCCTTTTTTAAAACACCCGACTCATCGGCAAGCAGGAGAAATTGAGGTCACCAAAGAGAAGTTTTAGGCAGCCAGCTGTGTTTCTTAAAACTTTTTTCCCCTGCCTTTCCTGCCCACCTCTTATGAATATACATGCCGACGTCCCGGGAGGCCTCGGTATGAAGGTGCCCATATGGAAAACCACCAAACTCTTTTAGCTCACCTTCAGGAAACCTGCTCATTCTTAATCGTATGCTCACGGTTGTGCCGTTAGTCTCTGAAGTCTCTGCTGTTTGCACTGAGGAAGACAAATGTCAGACTTAAATAAACAGAATTCAACTTGTGGCTTCATATGTTATCTTTAGAGCGGTCCCAGAAAGCGAACGCTCTCTTCTTTAAATGAATGTGGTGAAAAAGACAAAAGGCTTAAAGCCGAAGTAAAGTTCCATCCATTTATGTTTATGTTAAATATTATTATTCAGAAATGAAATCATGCTTAATATCACAGTGATTATTTTTGTCTTTGCCTGTTTCAAGCAGTTTAAGAGAAGCATCACTTTTAAACTCTTTGGTTGGTGCGTTTCATCTCGCAGGCAGATTTGACACTTGATGACACATTAACAGCAGCGTCATCAAAGATCATCGATAGACTGATGCCAGCTCAGTGCTGCCGCTGCTGTGTCGATGTCTACATAAAGTACAGTAACGTAACCAAAAAGTAACAGCCGGCGACCTTTTCCTCACGCTTTGTTTGCCATTCATCTCAACAGTTTGTTTATATTTTGAGTTCAAATTCTGAAATTGGTTTCAATTTGATTAGAAAGTCTTGTTTTGTCAGATTAATGCCTTCCTTAGCTATTGTCTGAGTTCTGAGGATGAGCTTTTTTTAAATTGGATGTTATCTTTTGTAGCTTATTGAGACAGCGTTGATCGATTGATCCATAGACTGAAACATTCTGAGAAATCAAACCCTCTGCCTAACAAAACTTTAATGTACATATTTTTCCCATCAAGACAAAATCAGCTGAAGGTTTAATGACTCAGACACAGGTGACCAAAAATAATCATATGAACACGGACGCAGAGTAATGGGATCGATTTCAGTGTTTGCCCATCATGTGCCCTTGGCTGTACACATCGTGAGCATACAATAAAACGGGATTTGCATACACGTAAATTGTGATGCAATACTCTCCAGTAAAATTAGATGCTAGGATGAGTTGTTATTATTCCCTCCTTCATGCAAAAGCAGCACAAAGCCTGAAGCAGTATTTTGTATATCGATTTAAAGTGGCAATGCATTTAACAGGTTAGCACTTTTACAGTAGGAGGGTTGTGGGTGCAGGATGTGTGGTGGGCTGGAGCCCTGCTGTGGGGAGTGTTTATGCTCTCTGGCAGTCCAAAGACATCTTATTCAGATTAACTGGGGATTCTAAAAGTGGGGATGCAAGTGAATGGTTGTCTGTCTCTCTGTATTGGCCACATGATGGACTGGCCACCTGTTCAGAGTGTACCTGGTATTTTGCCATATGACAGCTGGGATAGGCTCCAGCTCTGTGAACCCTGTGCAAGCTTGGTTGATAGCTATGAAATGCTAATCACTCTAATGATTGTATTACTGCTGTAAGCTAAGTCACAGCAAGTGGTTAGCTACAGTCTCAACAAATCCTCTGGTGGAAACCCGGAGCAGTCGGTAATAACAGACAATGGTCTCCCTTTGGAAGCTGTTGCTACATGGCAAACATTAGCATTAAAAGCTTTGATCTTCCCATTCTCATTTAGTCCTTTAGTCTCCAGCTGTCTCCAGCAGTAGGAAGCTGCTGTGATGCATTCTTGTATAGTTCTGAGTTTCATGGTTTCTTTCTGGGAGTTGATGCTGTGGATGACGGGCATTGTTTGCTTGTTCTTCTACACCTGCCACCATCTTGTGGTACAAATTAGTATTAGACAACAGTTCACTTGTTATAACGCAATATATCGCTATTTGTCCAGAGCTGCACAGGTTCCTTTACAATAAATGCTTTCAAATAATCTGAGCTGCTCTCAAAGAGATGTGCCTATAGGAGGACAGGCGGTTCCCGACGTCTTTTACTTCCACTGACATTTAAGCGACACATTAACAAGTACTTTGCTACATTTATCCCAGAGTAATCTCGACCCACACCATTACATTAATCATCAACAGCCTTATTTAGTAATAGCTCATCACTTGACATTTACAGCCAAATCGGTTCATTTGTTGATAACAAAGTGCGGCGCAGAAAAAATAGTCAGACGGAAAACAGGTCAATTTGAATATCAAAAACAGCACACAATAGATATAATTCATGCTTTGTTGAGATCCCGGTCTCAGTGGAGCCCTGTGAAACTAGCTCAGACAGCATAAGTCCCCCAATAACTTCATTCACATACTGAATACACATGCAGCAGTCAGGCCCTACTCTAATATAGTGTTCTGTTTAATCTGCCATGCATGTGCTGAATCTCTCATTGCCAGTGAAAGAGCTTCTTCAATCATTTCCCCCACTGCTGGCACACAGTGCTGCTTCTCACTCTTCCATATCATCCTTCTGTGGGCTCCGATTCTCAGCTTTGCCCCCACTAGGAAAGTTTGCCGGGTCTCAATTTCTCTCCTTTGTGCTAAGCCTATGTTCTCTTAGGGAAAGATCAGCGTTCTGTGTCATCTGTCTCATGTGTCATTCATAATGTGTAATGTGTAGTACAATATTTATATTGTGTAATTATCTCTATATGAATCTGCATTTGTTAAAATATGCAGATTTTAATCCTTCTGTTTCAGCGAGGCTTATGTATAAACTGCTGCATCAATCAAGACAACAGAATAACATTAAGCTTAATGCATTAGTGTAACTTCTCCCATGAAAAATGAACCCGTCCCCGATGGCTAACACACTGGGTGTGTATCTTTAACGTCACATCTCTCGCACAGATAAGCCAGGAGTGTTCCAGAATCTTTTATTTTGAAAGTTCTGAAGCTTCTCTATACGTTTCCTGCGTCGTTCTTCCTTCTCTCCTCACCTGCTGTGTGGAAGGTGATGCAGGTTCCATAAAAAGTAGACTGGGTGCTATTTTAACCAAAGAGCTGCTGCGAGGCTTCAGACGGCGCCTCCGGTGGAATCTCACACAACGTCTTGAGTGGGCGTGATCATATGTGGCGGTTGCCTCGGTGGTGAAAGGTGGGGTACAACCTGGACAGGTTACAGTCTATCGAGAAAGAAAATATTGTGTTAGTATCATGTTATTTATGTCATCTGCATTAAAATAAAAATTGTTATAGCGAGTTTTTAATTTTTTACCATCCTTAGATTCTGCTTTTGTCAAAAAACTTCAATAAAACTGCGGCGAGACCGAGAGGTTATAAGAAAATGTATTCAGATTACCTGAATAATCTGATCGTCTGCCATGACCCCTAATTGGCCTTGGCTAATGCCCCGCCCCTCCCTCAGCCTGGTTCTGCTGGAGGTTTCTTCCTGTTAAAAGGGAGTTTTTCCTTCCCACTGTCGCCAAAGTGCTGCTCATAGGGGGTCATATGAATGTTGGCGTTTCTCTGAATTATTGTAAGGTCCTTACCTTACAATATAAAGCACCTGCTATATAAATAAATCTTTATTGAACTGAACGACTGACAGCCTGCCTGTTACTGACAGTTTATAGTTAGACTTAATGTTTGACTGAGATCATCCAGAAAGCCAAAATACTGTCTTAAAAACAACAATAAGCAGTCTTTACAAAAGGTTTATTAAACGTATAAACCATTGTAATGAATACATGGGAGATATTTTAAAAACTGTAGTCTGTGGTAGGCTGAGGGTTAAGCTGGTGATTATTATTTCAAGCTGCTGTAATGTAATAACCTCAGCTGGAGCTAGTTATTGTTAATTTGTTGGAGAAACAACAGAAATAACTTATTGGCTGTCATGTCTGGCTACTGTGCTCGGTGCATGCTGGGTCCTGTGCTATTTTTGCTCACCAAAGAATGTTTCACGGAACAACAAAAAAGCCGCTCACTTGTGTTTGATGTTTGGCAAAGACAGATACATGAATTTGGTTATGTGTGTTGCTAAAAGAGCAACAGACTGATGAGTTTGATTTTTAGGAGGTTTGGGGAGGCAGTCGTGAGGTCCAGCAGCTCAAGAGATGTCAAAATCAAATCAAATCAAATCACTTTTTATTGTCACATCACATGTGCAGGCACACTGGCACAGCACATGCGAGTGAAATTCTTGTGTGCGAGCCCCACAAGCAACAGAGATGTGCAAACACAACAACACAAACGAGCAAAATACAAGAATGGCCAACCTGAAACTAATAAATATATGTACAATATATAATAGTGTATGCATTTCTGGATGTGTATACTAAATATTTTCCTACGTGTGTGTGTGTGTGTGTGTGTGTGTGTGTGTGTGTGTGTGTGTGTGTGTGTGTGTGTATACACATTTTTACAAATTAAATAGTAAAAAAATAAAATAATAATAATAATAATAATAATAAAATATATAAAATATACAGAGTTGAATATGTGCAAAACAAGTGGCATTTATATACAGTGTGGAGTGCATAATGTTGAATGTTGAATAATGTTGGTGATAAAAGATAGCGGTGAAGTGATTTCTCTCAATTTCTTCCTGGAGTGCTCAACACACTGCAGCTCGAGAGGATCCAATCAAATGGAGAAAGCACGACCAAATACAGCTATAAGGGGCAAACATAGAAAACTCCAGCAAATGCAGAAATGCTCTGCAAATACAGCAAACTCCATCAAATGTGATGCAGATGGGAAAAAACTTGAAATACAGAAACACAAGTCAAGCACAGAAACTCAAAAGTACATTTGAAACATGCTGCAAATGTAGAAATCACAGGCATATACAAAAGCGCTGTATATAACACAGATTACACTGTTTCCAAGGGCCAATTAAAAGTAATGGATACAGCTGACACCCACTAGTTCCCATGGTGAGTCATGAGGTTGCCAGGATGTACCATCCATTATTTGTGTCAGAAAATAGGATCAAATAATATTTACTTTTACAGTTTGCTTCGTTTAACTTTGTGTGCTGTGCTGTGCCATTTTACCCCTTTGCAAATGTGCATTTTGTGCACAGCTTTAATAACTTTATTGTTATTACACATGTATAAATACAGGGCAACGGAATACAGTTTGCATCTAATCAGAAGTGCAATAGGAGCAGATTATGTACAGATAAAGATAGTGTAAAAGGTGGGACTAGTTATGTACAGATTATGTACAAATAAGTGAAGTATGCAGATGTTTGTATTGCTATACACACAAAAATACAGATGTGCTACATATATACTAGTTGGTTGCACGAGGATATCAGCTCATGCAGTTAATTAAGAGACAGAACAACGTTCTTGGGATTGAATGCCTCTGCAGTCTCTCTGTTACTTAGACAAGCAAAATATGTTTTTATTACTATTTCCAGATAAGTGACACCTATAAATAAGACCTTTGAAATGTTAGAACCACAACTAACACTTTTATTATCCACGCTGAGAATATTTTTATAGACTTAAATTAGCCTTCAAATTATTATTAATATGATAATATCTAAATGCAGACTGAACCCTCTACATCAGGGGTGTCAAACTCAAATACACAGTGGGCCAAAATTCAAATCTGGAACAAAGTCGCGGGCTGACGTCAATAATTTATTGAAATATATTTATTCCTCCAGATATAAGAATGAATCTTTTCTTATGGACTCAAACACGTTTTGCTGAAAAACTGAATATGGAACAAGCAAAGCTTAATACTAAACAATTTATATATTAGCTGTATAAACCAGTAGGCCAGCTCTGATAGTCGTTTGGTATGGCTTCGTGGGCCAAATGTAATTAGGCTGCGGACCAAATTTGGCCCACGGGCCAGAGTTTGACGCCTATGCTCTACGTCCTCACTGACTGCCAATCCTCTCATCCTTTGTTTAAATCAGACCTGGGCTCCTTGCTTCTTCGGTTTCAGGTGAAGTTTGAATGATTTCAGGGTCAGGCTGCACCCAGACTTTAAGGTTCAGGCCTTACATCCCTGCTTCTGTCTGAAAATGAGGCATGTGGCAGAGATATATGGGCTCTGGTCTGTGGAAACAAATGACGTCAAATGATTTAAATTTGTAATAACTAATAAACATTGTTACAAATTGCTTTCAGTGGAGTGCAGATTTGATTGGACTGTGAGTGAACCTGTGCCCGTCTCAGTCTGTGTCCGTCGGCAGGAATCATCCTCTGAGCGTTACAGTGGCGAGGTGCGGATGCCTCTCCCGGCGCTCTGACAAGCTCTTTAATGCATTTGATTCCCAAATATATAAATCTATTTCTGCTACGTAAGGGTAATCTGCACTTTTATGCAGCGATGATTTCTGTGTCATAGCACAACTTGTCAAAGGCGATGCGTTTGCCCTCTGCGCACCGATGTGAGTTATTGAGTTAATGTTGCTTTCAGACTTACACTGGCTGAAAGCAGAAGAAAGAAACGTGCGTATCGTCTCTCCTCTTTGTCTCTTTTCTCGAGCATTTCAAATCTGTTACTGAGATCAGCATCTTGGACTAATCCTGAAAATATTTGCATCCATTTTTTTCCTATATTTTCTGGTGATGAAGCTTTTTTAAAGAATAAACAGTGTCAAACATGATCTCTCCTCCCACCCTCTGTTTCTGAACAACGTTCAATTATCTCACTTGATTAACTTTTCATTACAACAACCCAAACAAACAAACAAACACTTTTCTCCAGGGTGAAGGAGTCTGTGATAAGTGATGCTCTTGTTCCAAAACGACTCGCCACCAACACGGCTCCATATTTTCAGCGTTTCTCAGTAGGTTGGAAATGTCCTGCCATCCAGCCTCATAGACTGTAACATATTAGCATATTTATTAAATTTTTGCCCCTCTAATGGATGGAACATTTGCAGTAAGTAGTCAAAGTGATCACTTTCCTCTCTGCTGTGCTACGGCAGTCCTTTCAGTGTTACCCTGCCACGCTGTACTCACTTTACCAGAAAATATGAGCTGGTAATTTTCTCTCCAAACATCTGCTAAAGATACGTGCATTTGATGATTTGGAGGCTTCAAGGAATCTCAAGTCCCGTATCAGGTTTCTTTTTGGGGGTTTTTTTTAGTTACAAGCGACTGTCAGGCCCACAACACAATATGTAAACAACTGCAGATATCTGCAATCAATATTTCATGCGTCTCACTTTGTTATTCTACAGCCTGGCGAGATATTGTCAGTCATATCATTGCTCCCTCTAATGCGAGGAAACAATCTGGTGTCATCAAATACTATTACAGCAGATAATCTTCCTCAGGAGTGTTTAGAATTAAAATTTCATTGTTTGCTAGAAGATTTTGACACCCACACCCGAGACATTTCCTCCAATATTTAAGGGCATGTCAGAAGCCTGGCTGCGCACCAGTTCCCAAATCTCTCAGCAAATTGTGCTTTGAGGGATTAACGACGTTTACTGTCACATTTGAGCCCTAGTTTGAGATGCAGGATTACATTTGGATAAAACAACCAAGCAGCTACAGTGTAAGTGCATTTATCTCTCAATTTCTAGGGAAAATTCCACCTTCTGCGCCACCCGGACAACTCCACGTCACATCAAAGCTGACACACTTAAGCTTCCCAGATAACTTTCTAAAGACTTGTCAATAAATCGTGTCACTGCAGTCACGGCACATCTTGCACAAATGTTATTTCCCCTGCACGCTTCTTGAATGTTTGAACCTGAGAGAATATATGACCCAATTTCACTGCTGTGGAATCAATCTTGTCACTCTTGCCACCTAGAGGATACCAACCACAGCGACAGACGAGTAACAGGCGAAGATCCTAATTTAAGCTTAGAAAATCACGAAAAGGTCCTTGAGCCAACTACGCTTTTACCTTTTGCGTTAGACGTGTCTACATTTGGTCCTGCGTTACATACAGGCCCTCACTGCAAAGACGTTTCGGGGAAAGGCCACCGCGATCCCTAAAGGGAGGCCGTAATTATGCCAGATGGGGCGTTCTGACTTTCAGCCTCGGGTAAGTCTTCTCGTGCCCGTGGTGAGACTTGTTGGCAGTATTGGCAAAGGAACAGTGCCACACTCACCATTCATACTCTGCCATCTGTGTGTTGGAGAGTGGAGGCTGTGAGAAACTTCTGCTGGGCTAGCGGAGCGGGCGGAGGCATGCCTTTGTGTTGGACTGATGAGCGGACGTACAAGTGGAATCAGCTTTTCAATTATTTTAAAACAATCCATTTAAACCTGGACCGTGATTTGCTCGTTCCACCAAATACACCTCAGCGTTGCAAATTATGAAAAAGTTCAAAAAATCCTGAATCTGAGAGGATCATAACAAACTAAACAGACTGAGCCTCCTCTGGGATGCAAACAGTGTTTTTAAGTGAAGCATGATGTGAAAACAGATGGAATTAATTTTGTGCAATTGCTAGAATCATTGTGTTCGTACATCTGATTACTGCAAATTAGACCAGGCTTGCTGTTGTGCTTCAGAATGATGACAGTTGACATGTTTTACATTTATATATTTTAGTAATTATGAAGCACTAATGTTTTTCCAAAGAGCTGAAACGAAGTGGACAAACTCACAAGTAGTTTTGCTCATGTGAGCATAATTTCTTTTAAGGTAAAGTCATAACAAATTATTCATGCTTTGTTCATTTGAGGCCGCTCGTGTCCCGCTCGTGCATCTTTGCCAGGTGGCTGTGAGAGTGATGAGCAGTGTGTTTTACATTCCAGTTAATGCCAATTTGTAAAGACGATACTTTGGAGAGCAGAACCAAAGCAGCCTTTCTCACATATTTTAAGGCACGCTGCACAGTGGATGACCACCACATCAAGGCTACTACATTCACTGTACTATTTACTGATGTTCAGCACACAGCTCTAGGTGTGTGAAAGGCAGCTAGGAGGCTCGGTGGCACGTACACAGTCCCCACAGCACTCTGTATCTGCCACGAGGGGAAGCTGATCACATGGTGTCTTTGAGACGATATAAGGATTAGCTTTGAATATCTTAAGTCTGCCGTGTACTCGTTTTGCACACTGCTTTGCAACAGGGAAGTGTGCTAGTTCCACACCGTGTGATGAATAATGCACAGGCTGCGTGGGATCCACACAGTATTCAGTAAACTTTTGCTTTTGTTTCTTTTAATTAAGTGAAATGGTGCCTTACACACAAAACGAGATATATCGTTTGAATCTAAGTAGAGCTTGAATAGAATCAGTGAACTTGTTCATTGCTGTGCGTACAGCACGTGTTGCACACTCAGGAAAATCTCTGATGATCAGAGTCATCAGGCGTCCAGTGACGTAGTGTATTCAGAGTGAATGGCAGCTTGAAGTGGCAGTTGAAGCCATTCAAATGCTAATGGATCGGTGAGATAGGAGCCAGTTACAGTGGATTTATCCAAGCAGGCACATTTTACCGGCCTGTGGCTTTTTCTATGAGATTGTAATTCTGGTTATTTTCAACCTGTGCCTTTTGTATGGGCTGTTTGATGTTTTATTGTGCAGCTTTACCTTTCTGTGTTTTGCCAGTGGTGTTGCTTTATATTTGATCCCTTCATGCCCAGCACAAAGGGATAATATATAACCTCTGTATAACCCCAAAACAGCCGAAACACAATAGGTCCTGTGAAATTATTCGACTACCTGAACTTTGAATGTAGCCTCTGATAAAATGATTCCATCACAAATGTACTTCTTTCATGAGATAGCTTATCATTTATAAAATGTTGAATGAGTATTTTATCTAAACAAATTTGTAATTCGATTATATCAGTAAAAGTTGATTGTTTTGCAGGATGCGAAAGCTATCCTTTAATTAAAATACATCAGCTCTTCATCAATATTTTTAGCAGTGTTGGCTAAGGCAGCAGTCAGTGCACTGTAAACCTGTAAAACCATGTAAACAGTCTTTATGAACACAGTCGTTCCTTCTCCTGCAAACGTTCTCAGCCAGCACAGGTCACATGTATAAAGACGTCCTGCTAATGAAACCACAGCACCTTTATCATATACGTAGAGTTTCTTGCAGTGGTTGTTTCAGACCTGTTGGTCCTGTCAGGACCTCGATGGGGTTTTGACATCTTCTCTCAGCGCAGTAACACCCGGCGTCCTGGCCTTTCTCTATTTTGGTGGAATGGAAACGTCTGCAGCGCTTTGGAGGAGGACGAGGTTCAACAGCCCCAGACTGCACTCAGTTCTTCTGTGGCATTAAGCTTTATTAAACCACCTGTGAAAAATTAGATGTCTTTCAGAATCTACACTGCTGCTGCACTGCATCAGTTCTCAGCTTTCGTCCTTATCTGGAGTCGAGTGCTTGGACTCACGGTTTAGTTTCATTGAGTGTCGAGTCTGATCGGCACTCAGTGTGTTTTGTGCTAAACTTCACTTGGCAGTTTTCAATTAATGCGTTTGTGGTGCAGCAAAATACTGCTTTACTGACTCAAATTCAAAATTCAAATTCAAATTTTATTTGTCACGTACACAGTCATACACAGTACGATATGCAGTGAAATGCTTGGACAACTGCTCGTGACCTAAAGAAAACAAAAAAGGAAAAGGCTATGAATAAGATAGGAAATAAATATGAAAAATTAAAAAGGGTAAATTTAACTAGGAAGGAATAAAATATAAATTAAGGTTAAAAATGAAATAACTGTACAACACAAATTAGAATTCTTGCACTCTTCTGGTGTGTCGAGTCCTGAAAATACGACTAATGTCAAACGCACGTCCTTTAAGCACGTAAAAGCAACTTTAGATGTTTTGTTTTCTTTGGATTCATAATGCAGCTGTTTATTTATTATCCCAGAAGTCTTTCACCACCATGAGCCTGGGAGGAGGTCCAAAGGTCACTGAACATTCACCATTTTAATACTTCTGTATTTGCTCGCTTTGTTTGCCCCCAAATAAAAATTCAGTCATTTTAAGTTCTGCTGCCTGTCAGTCAAACTTTCTGAGGCTTTATGAAGCAAAGACAGAGAAAGCTCAGCGCTGTGGGACCACAGCAGCCATTTCTGAGATTTTAATGTCAGTAAAATTATTCTTTGCTCACCGAAGTCGAGTTTAACACTGAGACGTTTTATTATGACCTCATTAAAATCAATTCAACCATTGAAGACTTACAGGTTCAGCATGTGTTGCATATGTTACTGACAATGATAATGTCATATTCAAAGATCATCTGCTTGTTTTGGTGATATTTATCTCCACTGTTTGAAATCAGCGTTGTGAAATTGGTCACTGAGCTAGCAAGAAAAACCATCCATCCATCTTCATCCGCTTTATCCGAGGCCGGGTCGCGGGGGCAGCAGAGAGGCCCAGACCTCCCTCTCCCCGGCAAGAAAAACCAACTCCTGGTAACTCATCAAGATCTTAAAAATAACAAAATTACAACAAAACCCCCCCAAAGACCATCATTTAGAAAGTAATGATAACTCGAGCTCCGACTGTCATTGTGTTCCCACGATGCTACTGAATGTGGATGCAACCTGTCACGAAATGAATCGGTCTGCAGCAGCATTTCATAATGTCTTGAAATGGTTAGCGCAGGAAAGCCGGAGCACAATCAATACAGTCCTTTATCTTTGGGGCTGTAAGTTGACATTAATTAATGTTCAGCAGTGACATATCTGTCTTTGCCCTATTAAAGCTTTGTTTCGAGGGTTATTCTTCCCACTGTGCCATTTATTCGTTTTTATTCTGCTGAATGTTCATCACGCCATAATTAGCCATTTTTCTCCCATCCAGAGCATCATAACCCATCACAACACGACAGCGTTGGCTTCCTGAGCACCGTTACCAGCCCGTTTGTCACTTGACGAGTTAACAATACAAAGTTTGTCAATATGTTTTCGTTTCATAAGTCTGATCGTTTATATCGGACTTATGAAACATGCAGTTTAATGTTATTTAAATGCTGATGTCTTCAGTCTCCTCCAGCCCGTGTTGTTTGACATTTAATAATCAACACAGTGACATTTGTTTCAGCTCGTTCCTTCCTGTAGAGATACCGTAGCTAACATTTACATTGGAGCGTCTGTAATTTCTGTCATTTACATTCATTGAGTGAATGATCGAAGCAAACTTGTGATGGGCAGCTTGAATAATCAAAGAAGTAAGTTCCTATTCCACCTACTCATTTATGGCCTTTCTTCTCTGCTCCTTTCTTCCTGTCCCCCCTGCAGAGCTGCTGTCAGCCTGCCACGAGCTCCGGTGCCGCTATGGCTGCGTCATGACTAGAAACGGCACCTTCTGTTTCTGCGCTGACGGCTTTGAGGTTGGGGAGGACGGGACGAGCTGCAGAGGTAGGATCCTGCACCGCTGGTGGGGCCTCCTGCCATGGAGCGCTCCCCCCTTTTCCTCCCTCCTCTCCGTGCAAGTCTCTCCTTTTGCCCTCGGCCACACTTCTTTCAGTTGAATAAGCAGGAGCTGCTGCCTATATGAGAACCATCTGGGCCTCATGCACAGCACAGACACACACACATCCTTACACATGTATACAAATACTTCGTGCTTTTTTTATGTTCTTCATGGTGTGGGGCACAGGACATGATTTTGCTACAGTTGCACTGAATTATTTGAATTCTGCACATAACTTGTGCATAGAATTGCATAATTATGGAAAGGAAAAGTTTCACAAAGTGGGAGTGCTGCTGGAGTTTGATTCTGCTGGGGGAGGCGTGAGAAAGCGCCGTTACAGCGCAGCGCATTGCTTATAAAAGTAATTATACCTGAGGTGCCAGAGTGAGGCCGCATTAAGTATACTTTATGTATTTGGGTCATGTTTGAGCACCTAATTTGTTACAAATGACTCTCTTCCTGTTTTCCATAAGATCATGATGAATGTGCCATGTATGGAGCATGCAGCCAAACCTGCACCAACACCTACGGGTCATACAGATGCAGCTGCACAGAAGGGTACATCCTGCAGCCCAACAGGATATCGTGCAAAGCCAAACAAGGTGAGTGGCACGCTTGCATCATAATTAGCACAGCGTATGCGTTCTGTCTCGTTCAGACGTGGAATCCCGGCTTATGGTCTCCTCGCTTTTCACAAGAACTGGTAGCGCAAGATTAATGGGACTGAGCGATGACCACATCCATCACCACACGGGGACGGCTGGATGTGGTCAACCCAGGATAATGATCAAATTAATGAGCATGAGATTTTAAGTGGGCGCAGTCTGGAGTATTTTGTGCAGAGACAATACCTGACATCACCGTGATTTATGTTAATGCCCGATGCTGCTAACAAATCTGCCCCAGTGAGGAAAGCAAGCTACTTATTGTAGAAATTAGACAAATCAAAGAGTTATTGTGTTTTGGTGAGTGCGGTGTGTAAATAGTCCTGAGTTGTGTAGTTTACACGTCCGTGCCCGTGTTTTTTAGGGTTGTTGCCACTTTGGCGCATATGGGTTGAAAATAGCTGGAGGCCCAACACGTCTTGTTGGGGAGACGCCGCTGGTGCAGCTTTTAATCACGGTGACTGGTGTCCTACCAAGAATAAACTGAATATGATTACCCATAAACTTAACTGAACCCAATGCTCACATGCATTAATATTAATTTAGCAGAGAGCAATAGTGGTACAAGGATAACTATGGGGTTACCATTAGTTGTAAAAGCTCATGAATATAAATTCCTGATAGAGCTCTCAGAGGCCAGGAGATGAGGAGCAGCAGGGTATGAAAAACATATTAACGCAGCGAGTGTAAGATTGAAGTCGGGACTCTGAAGCGCACATTTTTCTTTTTAGGGATTTAATCTCGGTTTAATCTCTGCTTTGACTCTGACTTCAGTGAGTTTTACTTTCTCCTAACATAAATGTGACGACACCCGTATGCTCTTCGTTTCTACTTGATTACAAATGTTTGAAGTGCAAATATGATGTTGAAAACATCTTTATTTGATATATGCAAAATACAGTTATCGGTACTTTCTGTAGATAATAGTTGAACCTGTTAAAGACATTTAGTGTCACGTGGTTGTGTCAGATGTAACCCTGGTGTATCGGATATGTTTGGTTGTTTAACCTCAATGTTGTGTGAACATGAGCTGTGATTGGACACCGCCGCCTGTGTCAGGATTGGCTTTACCTCGTCATTAAGTTAAAGAAAACATCCACAGGGCGCCTGGTGTCACAGTGCTGTGTGTGTTTTAGTTACATTCTCTCATTATTGTTATTCGTGGGTTTTGGTTCTGCTTGTGTTACATTTTTAGTCCTTGGATTTTGGTTTCTCTTACTTTTCCTTTCTGGTGTTCCTCGTTTCGTCTCCTTGTTCCCTTCATCTTCCCACTCAGTCGTGTCTCTGTCTCAGTGTCTGCATCTTTGTGATTGTCTCGTGTTTCCTGTTTTACTTTGAAAGTCTGTGTCCTATGTCAGTGCATCTAGTTTTGCTTCCTCTTGTCTCATTATGTGTGATTAGTCCAGCTGTGTTTCCTTCCTGTTTCCCTCATTACTTCCTTGTATATTTAAGCCCTGTGTTTTCCTTCGCCCACTTCCATGTGCTGTGTGTTTCCTCTGTGGTCCTTGTTATCCTTGCACCCAGTTTCTAGTTTCCTAGTGTCTTTGTTCTCGTCCTTAGTTTCTAGTTTTCTGCTTTTGGATGTTTTTGCTACGGCGTAATAAAGCTGCCTGTTTGAGTTCATCCTTTGGCTCCTACATCCTGTAACCTGACACCTAGTTTATGTCAAAATGTAGTTTGTTGTTTTGGTTTATGAGCTTCAGCTGCGTGCGTTGTATATGAGTGCAGACTTGTATATAGTTAAACATGTATGGATTATATACTGTTGAATTCTGAATATTGATTTGTAAATAATGGAATTTGAACAGACAAAGTGTGAACGTCATCCTGCTGCTTTTCCAGCATAAACATTGTGCAGACATTATATTCATGAAAACTTTTCTTTTCTCTTGTTTCATGTTTGAAATAAAACGATTCTAATTCCTTATAATAACTTTGATATTTATCTTTTCCCATGATACATGTTTGTAGCCTCGCATGGTCAAAGTCTCATCTACCCCCCAGTGTGGGAGAAAAACGCTTGTCCCTGCGTCACGCACCAGCAGTTATTTGAGTGGACATTCTGATTTATTACCTATATTAGGAGGGCAGCCCTTGACTTGAACTTGTGCTGAAGATTGGGATAAATAAGGGCCCTTTCAGGGGGTGAACCTGATGTCAGAGACTGTGCACGCTCAATTAAGCCCATAAAGAGGCTTATTTCAGTTCCACCACCGCAGATCTCGTTCCACGAGTCCAGGCGGGAGTGTGTGCTGGTGAACACTCACATGTCATATCTGCGTTAATGCCGATGCTTTCCTGTTATTTGAGCTTCAAGAAATCTGTCCTGAAAGTGTTTCCTGCTGTTTGTTTGTGCAGTGGTGGAATTAGAAATATTGTGCATGTTTGCCTTGGTTGGGTTAACACTGAACAGACAGTAAACTTTCCGATGGTCTTTCCGCTCATATATTTTGCATATCACGCTGTTTTTAAGGGAAACTTTACTGAGCTAGCAGAATAGCTTTGCTGAGTCATCCCACGATAAGATTTATGTATGTTTATTTCAGATCCTGGCGACAGCCGGCCAGCGCTTCTCATCGGTGGCTCAGATCGCATCGTCGTCACCCATCTAAATGGAAGCGGCCTTCAGCCGCTCAGGTCCTTGAGGACAAATGGGACGCTGGCTCTGGATTTCCAGCAGAACCAGGAAAGTGTGTGCTGGGTGCTGTCTTCAGAGTCCTCTGGGCAGCTCCGCTGTGCTGTGACAAGGAGCCTGCGTGGATTCACACGGGAACAGGAAATACGAACTCAACAAAGTTTGCAGCGTATGTTTATATCAGGTCCTTCTTTTGTTCATTTTTCTGATAAACAGCCGTCTAACCACACGAATAAAAGGTATTCCTGCCTGTGGCGAGCATCATCCGGGGCTCACGCACACAGGCTCACGCTTCTTTGTTTTCTCATTGTACTTTGCTCTCTCCCTCTCTCTCTTACCTGCGAGCTGTCTCGCTCTATCTCCTCATTATCACCGAGGCTTACGACAGGTTAGCCTCAGCAGTTTTGGAATTCATCTTTATCCTGCAATCGCCATTCAGGCCTGCGAGCTGCACTCGCTGCGCTCGCTGCGCTCGCTGCGCTCGCTGCGCTGCTTCAGAAGTGCTACCTTTTTCTGCTCTAGTAAAGATTCCCATGAATTATAGCCCATTTCATAACAAATGTGCTCGACTTTCATTTGTTAAAGTCTCATAGAAACCTGCAAGCTAATCAGAATTATTAATGGCCATGGTATCTTTTAAAAGGGCACTGGAACAACTGCACAAATAAAGATTTAGTTTATTCATCATGAGTAGCAGAGTTTGCCTTTGCCGTCAGGAAACTGTTCACAGAATCTTAACAACAACATTGCTGTCAGTTTGATCTCAGCTCGGACGTGGAGAAAACGTCTTTAATGCAAATACTGCAGGGTTGCTGCAGTAATATTTCTGCAGGGTCATTGGACATGAGTGGCGACAGACCCTCTGTAAGGAAAAGTCGTCCCCCTCTAAATGTGTCCTTGCAAACAAAGCTTCATAACTTCAGATACTTTACAAACGTGCAAAGAAAGAACTCGTGCTTCGAGTTTAAAGCATCAAACTCTCCGCAAAGCCCCACAAACCTCATCAGCTCAGATCTGTGACTAAAGACTAAAAGTCGAGATAACCAGGCCACCCGCTGCTTCTGTTTCATCATTATTTTTGTCTCTTTGGTTGCCACGGAAACCTTATTTTATTTACATGGCATCTGTTCTACACGAGGATCTAACGCGTCTCCTTCTTTCCCGCTGCAGATGTGGAGCAGATGGCGATTGACTGGCTGACAGGAAACTTTTATTTTGTTGACCGCGTCACTGACAAGATCTTTGTCTGTGACAGCGGCGGGGACACGTGCGTTACCGTCCTACAGCTAGACCTGCTCAATCCTAAAGGCATAGCTCTGGATCCTCTCATGGGGTGAGTGCATACCTTCTCAGAAAGCCACCACGCAAGTCTCATTTATCACCGCGTGTCATTTTTCAGAGGAAAAAAATATCAGAGAGAGGACAAAAAATTACATTTCAGTGCTGATAACAAGAGATTTATCAGGAGGAGTATAAGAGGGCTACAATAAAGGGATTTAAATGATTTCCTGTCCTTCAGCTGAGCCATTTTCTCTGTGTGTAATTTGGTGAATAACTGGTGATGCTACTGTCTAGACATTCATTTGTATTCACTGATTTCACATCCCACAGAAGAACAGGCCCCAACAGGACTTTCATTACAGGATTTTTGTCTCTGAAGATCAACGAAAAAGCGCAGCACCAGTGGAAGAAAACATATTCCCACACTGCTCTCAGTGAAAACTGTAACATTTAGAGCGTGCGGCTGACCGTCTCAGTGATCACGATGTTGGAGAATTTATTATTTCTCGGGAGTTTCCTGTGTCAGCGTGCAGAACAAACACACACTGCATGGCCCAGCTGTACCAGCCGGTGAACCAATTATCAGCAACCCGGTCTCGCCAGGGAACAGCAAAGCTCCAGTATTTGTGACCAGTCAAAGCTAATTTTTCGATGTATACCCGTCCTGTTTTTGGCTGTTTGGCAGTAGAAACAATCGTCTGCGATCACGTCAAGCTGTCACGACAGACCTCGTAAGGCCGAGACAAAATGAACCTTTGACCTAACGGGGCAGGGATAGCTCAGTAGGTAAAGTGGTCGCCCCATGATCGGAAGGTCGGCGGTTCGAATCCACTTAACGGCTACCCTGAGGTACCCCTGAGCAAGGTACCGTCCCTACACACTGCTCCCCGGGCGCCTGCTTAGTGGGCTGCCCACTGCTTCACAGAGTGAATGGGTCAAATGCAGAGAAAAACAAGTAATTTCCCCATGGGGATCAATAAAGTATCCATTATCATTATTATTATTATTAATTCATTCACGCTGTTGTCACGTTGGGGATTTCTGCTTTATAATCCACGCTTATCCAGCACCTCTGTTTACGACCGTAAACCTCTCATCAAAATAATTAGCTGGTTTTTTAAAGGCAGGGAGAGTCGGCTGGCTGCAGCTCTTTGTTCTCGTTTGTGTTACAGTGAATACACTGCACTCCCTGTGATGTGCTGTAAGTCAGGCTGGCTCTTAAGTGGTTGTGCTGTAATCACACATGACTCGCATACACATATGAACCTTATTCTGTAGATATAGATGGATAGTGGTCTCGAGTCCGCTGCCCCACGAGGGAGCTGGTTTTGCAGGCTGCTGGATAGATGGACTCTCGGAGCCTTATTCCTGACTCTAATTGGTGAGAAATAGGTACAGCCTGAGAGAGGTCTGTCAGCCCAGAGCAATGGAGTGAAAACAAAAGAAATCAGGGAGGTGTTAGATAGCAGCGCAGCGTGAGGAGCAGTGTTTATAGAATATGCCCTGGTTTGGCACTCCGTCCCTCTGCATCCTTGCCTCTCTTGCTATTGGATAAGCATTTTAACTTGATGGACAGCCTTTTCTTCTTCTCTCTAAAAAGCTTTTCTGAGTTTGATGGATGGTATGGTTTGTTTATCAGCTAGAATTTTTATCAGCACTACAAAATTGAAGCGTCCTCTCCCACGAGTCCTATTTTAGTGTAGCGTGTATACCCGTGATGATATTATAAAATAATTAAAATAATTAAAATCCTGCTGTTGCATCACACCGTCAGCCCCGTCCATGGAAGTAAAGTCTGCATTTATACATGCTAATAATTTGTTTGGAGGGGAGCAAAATTGTCGCCTGGAATCTGATTACTGACATTTTTATATTTTTGGGACTGTTTCAGTTTTGCAGGAACTTGGAAATAAAAAGATGCATTGATGGCACAAAAGATCACCAATGTTATTATGCTGATTTATCCTGTAAAAAATATTTCATTTATTATCTCTAAAGTCACGACTGGAACCCTGCTGATGGCGTTGCAGGAAGTCAGGAATCATCAAAGGTCAACAGGATCTATTTCTGGCAAATGTTTGTGCAAGATTTGTCGTACAAAAACAACGTTGAAGCCTTTAAGCCGTTGCCAGAGTCAAACACTGCAACGCTACTTTTTTTTGTATTTATTATAAATTAATTTTTTACAGAATTATGTTCAGAGCATTATTTTAAATTAAGCCTCCAGATTTTACACTCCTTCAAGTGCAAGAGGATCTGAAAGAAACCAGCCGTGTCCTGACGCTGCTGTAGTTTTGGCCGATACGCTGCTCATTGATTCTCCAGCTGTGAGGCTCCTGCCTTTATTCGCTGCCCCCGTGCTTTTTACTTTTTCACAGGTGCTCATTCCCAGAATCCAACAAGGATCTCATCATAGCTGCAGAATGCACAAATACAGCATCGGCTCCGTCCTAATCCTAGAAAGCAGACATTGATATGCCACGTGGAGGTGCACCTGTTTGGGGAGCTGGGTTTGCTGATGCCGGCAGTTTTTCAGCACAGCTTGGTCGAGGGTTCAAAGGGCAGCCCATCTCTCCTCTGGTTTGACTTGTGCAGATTAAGTCGGCTTCCCGTCGTTCTCTGGCTGGAGCTGGTTATCACTGGAAGCTGTTAGAGATCCATCCTCACAGAGTCCCAGCGAGGCAGCGGGGCAAGCCTTCCATATAAATGACTGAATGTGCATACCTGAGCAATTTTAAAAACTTTCAGAGCTGCAGTTACTTTTGCTGAAGAGCATTCCAGTTATTTCTGGTGATGTAATTTAGTACCTGTAGTAAGAATCAAATGACACTGTGTATAACGCCTGTCCTCCCGTAGTTACTCTGGCTCCCTGTGTCTTTTTAGATTGATTTTGAAGCTGGCTTCTCACTGCATCACACATTGTCATTTTGTGTCTGCTCACATACCCCGAGGTCTGCTGCAGCTTTCTAAATGTCGCCAAAATTACCCAAAGAGAAATGGAAAATGCTGCTTTTATTACATTTGCCTCCAGGTTATGGGCTTGTATCAGAGAAGCAGTCTAACAAGTCATTTTTACAAGGCCTTCAAAGGCAGCGCGATGCTGTTTTTAAATCTTTTTTTCTTGTAATTAAAATTAATTCTGCGCTGATTTAATGCGTTCATGTGTTTTAACCTATTTGTACCATTTTTACTGTATTTGTATTTGATCAGATTGTTGTACTATTACATGAAACTCGATTACATATTTGCATGGGTTGGTGAATGTATTCATTTTGTACTTTATGTCCTTCCACAACATCTCTGTTGGATTAAGATCAGAACTTTGACTTGGATCTTCCAAAAAGTCACATTTTATGCTTGAATATTGTTTGCTTGAATGGATTTTCTGTTTGGCTTTCCTGCAAAACCCCGTCTGAGGGATTCAGTTATTGGATGAAATATGTTCGCATTTCTGTTTCCAAACTCTTGAGAAATCTCCTAATGTTGGCCAAGGACCTCAACTGGTTAGTTGCAATAGTAGTAACACTCAACAAGAGTGCGCGGTCGATGTTCGAGGGGGTGGATACAAAACTGCTGACGACTGCTTGAACGAACATTGGATTAGACTAAGATTGTTGGCAGTAAGGATCAAGTGTCACTCTGTCATACTGGGATAAATGCAACCAAACTACTAAAATGATGCACGGTCACATTGTGACTATGATGGTATCCTTTACCTCGTTTAATGATTTAACCCCCCCTCCCCTGCAGAATGCTCTTCTTCACTGACTATGGGAACGTGGCCAAGGTGGAGCGCTGTAACATGGACGGCACCAACCGGACCCGGCTGGTCGATTATAAAATCGAGCAACCCACTGCTGTGGCGCTGGATGTGGTCAAGAAGCTGGTGTATTGGGCCGATGCCTACCTGGATTACATCGACGTGGTGGATTACCAGGGCAAGAACAGGCACACCGTTATCCACGGCAGCCAAGTGAGTGCCACTTTGCACAGATTTTTGCCTTCCACGGGCCGCACGTTGTGGACTAACGTGGGCTTTTCTTATCAGGATTTGGATCCACTTACAGGGTGTTCTTTGGTTAATGTTCCGATTCAGGGCACTGTGCTTTATCACTGTAAGGCAGGTGGCGTGTTCACTGCTTGTTGTTTTAATTCACTCTTCATTTTGGACAAAAGGGGCTTTTGTGTGGCGAATAAATGGTTTATTAAATTGAAGAAATTGAGTCACACGTGGGGCTGCCTTCCAAATGAGCGTGTCGGTAGTCTCACTCCTGCAGCACACTTTTGAGTCCTTTCATCACGAACGATGATTATTCATTAAAAGGTCCTTTCAGCCAACTTGGACTAGATACTCGGGCTTTATGAGGAAAGAAGAACATACACATCAAGCACCGTGTTCTGTATGCAGGTGTTCTTTGCATGATATTGCCTCATTCATTTGCTCGCGCCCTCATTAGACGGAGTATCTTCATGTCATCGCATTTGCATTACAAATGCGATGTTGCCGCTGTCTGTCTTTTCTGTAGCCCGTGTGTGGTCTTTAATGTCGTAGCCGCTCGCATCAGAAGATTCCCCACAGGTTTGCTCGCTGCATTATAATTTTAAAGCTCTTCATACTTGACAGTCAGGAGTTTCTAAACTTCCACAGAGTAAAATTTGTCATTTCAGAAAATATCTAAATATCCTCTGTTGTTCTCTGCTGTTGTGGTGAGCCGAGGAGATTACAGTTAGCTGCGCAGATCCACTTCTCTATATGAAGTTGACCCTGCTGGTATTTTCTGTGTTTTTCATACAGATGGTACTGAGTGCTTCCTGTGCTGTATAGGTGAGCTGCAAGCTCTTGAAGCAGTATGTGAGAGTTCCTTAAAAAAGCATCTCGTGTGAAAGTAGAGTGCTGAGGTCAAACTCCACAGGGGGAGACGGTTGAGTGGTTTGTTTTTTATTTATTTCTTTATTCTGACGCGTGTTTCTTGGTGCCCCTGATGTCAAAGTGTGGGCCAGTGAGCTTAGGTGCACTTCCTGTGAACACAGCTCATCCAGCCATGTCGCTATGTGTGGGTGTCGGGCTGCTAAATGTAGCATGGAGGCTGCAGTATCAGGGCCAGCAGCCTCCCAGTGGAGTCAGGCTTTTGACTCTGCACGGGCTGCCAAACAGCCCCACAGCTATCGCCCGTCCCTCTCATGCAAGTCTTCCTTCATTCATTTTTATTATTCTTTTATTTTATTTTCATGTTGTGGTTTTGTGTGTTTCTGGTTTCATGAAAGATGAAAAAAAGGAATGTGGATCTTTCTTGTTTTTCAGGTGTCGTACATTTATTCATTAGCTGTGTTTGAGGACTACCTCTATGCTATCCACTCTGACCCTTCCAAAGGGAGTTCCTCTGCAGAGCTGCTGCAGATCCACAGGTTCAACATCACAGCAGACAGCAGGACGCTCGCCAGCCTGGGGAATTCTAAAGGACTGCGGGTTTATCATAAACTCACTCAGCCCAAAGGTAAAGGACAGTTTCTACATATTTGCAAGTATCTTTTATTTTCTGTCATATATTTGAGTAAAATACAAGCAAAAGTACTGACATTTCTCTTTCTCATTTCGTTCACAGTCAGAAGTCATGCGTGTGAAATGGATTCATACGGAAAGCCGGGCAGCTGTTCCCACATCTGCCTTCTGAGCGGCAGCTACAAGTCCAGGACCTGCCGCTGTCGTACGGGCTACAGCCTGGGCTTCGATGGAATGTCCTGTAAAAGTTAGTATAAGATCTGCTGCGGAGTCAAACTGTGTTTTATGAAGATGCTAATATTTTTGCAACCTCCCAGCCCCCAGTGTTTGTTATAGGATTAGACTTAAACCACTCTGTGGGATACTTGAGTTTGGAAACTGCAGTGGGAGAAGTTTGGTTTTGACAAAATACAGCAGCTGGCACATTTTCTCACAAGCTGGACATCAATTCAATTCTTTTTTTGTAAATGTTGGACCTACCTTAGCAAATCTAATCAGGAAAAATGATGATCCAGGAGATGAGGAAGCCTGGATAGGTGATAATAGAATGGTTAATTCCATATTCTTAGCCGATACTACCATAAAAGAAATAGTAGCAATCGTAAAAAATTGTAAAAATAAAAAATCTACTGATTGTGAAGGTATAGACATGGTCATAATTAAAAAGACAATAGATTGTATAAGTACTCCTCTTTGTTATATTTTTAATCTTTCGCTACAGTCAGGAGTATTCCCTGACAGAATGAAAGTGGCAAAAGTAATACCATTATATAAATCAGGAGATAAGCATAGTTTTAACAATTATAGGCCAGTGTCTCTTTTATCACAGTTTTCAAAATTGCTAGAAAAACTCTTTGCACAAAGACTTGATAGTTTTATTGAAAAATATCAACTAATACATGAAAACCAATTTGGATTTCGTAAAAATAGGTCAACGGCATTAGCGTTGTTGACTTTTATTGAAGATATTTCATCTGCAACACATAATAATAAATACACAGTGGGAGTATTTGTTGATTTAAAAAAAGCTTTTGATACGATACAACATTCTATTTTGATTTCTAAATTGTATAACCATGGAGTGAGAGGAGTAGCATTGAATTGGTTAATGAGTTATTTAGAGAATAGGTTGCAATATGTTTATTATTTTGGCAATACTTCTGAAAGACTGAAGATTGTATGTGGTGTTCCTCAAGGTTCTATTTTGGGACCTAAACTCTTTAATTTATATATTAATGATATTTGTGACGTATCTAAAAGGTTAAATTCGATTTTATTTGCAGATGACACAAATTTTTATTGCTCTGGAGAGAATTTGAAAGACTTGGTTGAAATTATGACTTCTGAGATGTTAAGAATAAAAAAATGGTTTGATGTAAATAAATTATCTTTGAATCTGACAAAAACGAAATATATGATATTTGGCAATCGTGTAAAGGAGGATAAAGTCATTATGTTTATAGAGGAAGAATTGATTGAAAGAGTTACTGAATTTCGTTTTTTGGGTGTAATAGTGGATGAGAATTTGACATGGAAATCTCATATTGAACATATTAGAAAGAAAATGGTCAAAAGTATTTATATTTTGGGTAGTATAAGAGATTTATTAAATTATAAAACAATGCGTATTTTATATTTTTCTTTGTTTTTTTCATATATCAACTATTGTGTTGAAGTTTGGGGGAATACATATGAGAATACCATAAAACCTTTAAACCTATTACAGAAGAAAGTTATACGAATAATTCATAATGTTAAATATAGAGAACATACAAACAAATTATTTATAGAATCAAAATTATTAAAATTAGGAGATTTAGTGAAATTACGGACATTATTAATTATGTTTAAGGCTAAAAATAATATTTTGCCTTTTAAGTTACAAAGAGTATTTTTGATGTGTTCAAGGGGAGAAGAGAATAGAAGGAAATTTTATTTTAAACATCAGTTAGCCAGGACTACACAAAGATTAATGAGCACAACGGTTAGGGGTATAAGACTGTGGAATTCACTTCATTATAATTTAAAGAATTGTATAAATCTACAATGTTTTAAAAAGTGTTATATGTTTAAAACGATAACTCAGTATGAAGAATGCGAATGAATGTGATGTTGGTTTGGGATTCGACCGGAGAGAAATGTCAATATTAGTTTGTTCCTGATTTTTGGTGCCCATCGGTGATATAAGTTCGATGGTAGATAGGGGGCAGGGTTTAATAAGAATATTTTCTTCTTCCTGCTCCTTTTCACACATGGTTGTTGTGTTTTGTTGATAGAAGATGTGGTTGTTTTGTTTGATTTGTAGTACCAAGTGTGAAATAAATAAAAATGAAATGAAATGAAATGAAATGAACTTCCTCTTAGAGAGAAAGAACCGACACAGAATGTCAGAAATAGTTTCTCTATGTTATTTCAAAAACCAGTATCATTGTGGGGGCGGCTGTGGCGTCTCCTGATCTGAAGGTTGGTGGATCGATCCCTGGCTCTTCCAGTCCACATGCTGAATTTTAGAACGCCGGGGTGAGGTGCTCATAACAAGCAGCTGCTGGGGATCTGTGCGGAGGTCGGCTCTGTCCTGGAGCTCCAGGTTATCCGTGTTACCTCTGAGCTAACAGCCTACCTTTTAATCTGTGCCAGCTGGCATAGGCTCCGCCCCAACCCAGCCAGCACCCCAAATTCAATAAGTGGAAGAAGACGGATGAAATATTATTAGAATACTTACTGTGAGCCGATTGGAGTCAAAGTTAAAGAGCACAGATCTAAAAGGTTTTCTCTGGCAGTTTTTCTAATTGAAAAGAATCTGAACTAATGTCAGCCAAGGATCTTCTGCTCATGTACCATATTAGAGCCAAGCATATGCCACGCATGCACGGCCTTCGCCCGACAGCGATGACGATCACAGCGAATGGTGAATACACACCCGCTTGAGAGTAATGTCCTGCTATCGACCTGTCGCGAGTCTGACTGACTGTTGCAATAATGAGGTTTTAAGTTTGTCTGCATTTGTCGGCCAGTCTGATCAATCGCTGGACATTGTGTAGTTGACAATAAAAGCAGGGGATCAAATTGATGACACAATTTTAGGGCCCGCCACATTTCGATCGAGGTAACGAAGCATCGGGAGGCAAAGCGTGACACGTTTGATTTATGCCCCCCTCATAGATGTTCTGATGACACTATCTCTTTTTGCTCGTGCTTTCCATCTCCCTAAGCATAATGAGATTTAGTGTTAAATGGTAGTCCTTGTTCAAAGAGCAGTCACAGTGGGGTTTGATATCTGGGTCTCTTGCAATGCTTAATTGTCTCCTGGGTAGTTGGTATCTCCCCCACGAAATGATAAATTGGAGTGAGACATGTGTGGTCCTCACCCTCAGCATCCTAGTCTCCTGGGTAGGGGCTAAGAGTGAGGAGAGGTCTGCTTCTTTCAATGGAAGCCCTCCTTCATTCCTCCCTTTGCGTCTCCAGAGGATCCCAAAGGGTTCGAGAACATAAAGTCCCCTGAGCGGCAGGCGAGGAGCTGCCTCAGCTTTCCGGGCCTTTCCGTTTGCCTTTCTGCTCAGGCGTGTTTTTTTTAGTTCAGAAACAGCGCAGGGTAAGTATTGCAATTGTCTGTTTGCTCAAGCATTTTTCTTCTCTTACGCTAAAGGCAGCTTCGTAGCAGGGCTGTGATTGAGGGGGGAGAGTATAGTCATTGGCACTGATTACTGGCTCCATTAGGGTAAATGAATGGCCCAGGCTCTAGCAAACATATGAGAACAATGTGGCCAGTAAGAGGGTTTAATGCTAGGATCAGCACTGATGAATTACACCAATTAATTGACAATAACAGTAAAAAAAAGGGCGCTGTCCTTTCTTGCTTTGTAGAGCCCAAAAACGATATCTTCCTGTTCTACGGTAAGGGGCGTCCGGGAGTCATCCGAGGCCTGGACATGAACATCAAGTCCAGTGACGAGCACATGGTGCCGATCGAAGACCTGGTCAACCCTCGAGCCATCGACTACCACGCAGAGCTGGGACACGTCTACTTTGCTGACACCACCAGCTTCCTGATTGGGCGGCAAAAAATAGATGGAAGCAGCAGAGAGACTATACTGAAAGATGGTGCGTCCGAGTGCAGTCATGTTACATTTAACACACTCCAACAGCCTAAAATGTACATTTGTTACACTTTGTATAACACTAACCCCAAAGTTCTTTAATGATGTAACAACATTTATAAAACATTTGATGTCTTTTATAAATCCTGCTGAGCTGTGTGTATAGATAAGGATGTGGCATATATTTGATAGTTCTGTTGAATTCTTTTGTTGTAGAACTTGACAACGTTGAAGGAATCTCAGTGGATTGGATTGGGAATAACTTGTATTGGACCAACGATGGGTACAGGAAGACGATCAGTGTTGCCAGGCTGGACAGAGCTTCCCAGACCAGGAAGACTTTGCTGGAAGGCAATATGTCTCACCCCCGGGCCATTGTGGTGGATCCTCTGAACAGGTCAGAAAAATAATATTACACGAGCAGAATTCAGTGGCAGAAATAGTTTGTTGGTCCTGTGCAGGTGCAGGTATGGCTAAGCATCAGTTAGATGCAGACAGGCTATAATGCTGGAAAACATTACCAAAACAGCACGTGCGTGGTGTGTGCTCCATTTTTTACGCCCTGACAGAAAGTGAGGAAAGCAATTATCTTGCCACTCTCACTCACATCACTAAATGGACTTTAAACAACTTCGGAGGTAAAAATGTTACGCTTTTTATTGCCTCGCTAGTGTGTTGTACAGAATTTCAATTGCCATCAGATTTTAGACCTGGTTGGTAAAATTCAAATAACGAATGAATGTCCGCGCCCTGTTTTATTTGTTGTATGTCTGTGAAGCTTCTCAGTCATCCAGGTCATAGTCTAAGGCGCTTGGAAAGAAAAGCGTCTGGACTTCTTTAAGTTGCTTGAAGACGTTTCACCTCTCATCCGAGAAGCTTCTTCAGTTCTAAGGTCAAATGGTGGGGAGTCCCAGACTTAAGTCCTAGGGGAGTGTCCCCCCAAGGGGGTCATGAACCCCTTGTTGATCCTCTACCTAATCACACGAGCCAAGGTGTGAAAATCAGCCAAGGTTTCGGGTGAACCCACCTAGCCCCACCCTATCATGTGATTTCCTGAGGTCAGGTGGCGTCTGGGAAGTTTCTCAGAACTAGATTATAGATGGCAGACAGTTGATGTCATAAGCCCCGCCCCTCTGTTCAAAGATGGCCATTCTCAGTGGACATAGATGCTTCTTTCACTTCTCTTTCAAACCATCTGTCTTCTATGTCCTAAATGTGAATATTGGTGTCCTCAAATTTGTTGTTGTTTGTTTTTGATTAATTAAATGGTTTTGAAGAATTGGCAGGATACTGTGGAGAGTTTCGCCTTTAACCTTTGCCCAAAGTAATATTTCATGTAACCTATATCTAGGTTACTGTATACTGTATGTTTGAACTGCACGGAAAGGAAAACCATGCATTTTACAAGCTCATTAGCAGCTTACTGTGAAGGCACCACTGTGTGCATAGCTGCAATGCTGCAGTGTATGTGCTGCAGAAACTGGTGACATTATATAAACCAATAAAGCAGAGAGATATAGCTGCTCTTATTAAACCATCTCTGATTTCTTTGGCTCATGCTTTTACATCAGCCCATATATGGCAGCACATATGCTGACACACCGCATGTGAGATGCTACTTTCTCGCACTAGCATGAATTCCCAAAGTTTCTTAAACTATTACTTTGCAGAAAGTGTTGGAAACAGTTTGCTTTAGCAGACATCTCCTGTGATTGATGATAACATATGAATAATTTTCATCAGCACGATTAAACTGACAGAACATCTGTTTTTCTGAAAGCCCCTTGTGCAGCCTTTAACTCACTCATCTCGTTCCAAGAACGACACCAAGCAGCTCATTAGCCACAATTAAACCATTTAATAGCTAATTCTGTGGAGTTCTCAGGGACAATCTTATAAGCATTTCTGTGCACATTCCTATAAGTTGAACTTTGCTGGCTGATTGGTAATTATCATATAAAGTTGATGCTGCAAAACCCAAATTCATTGAGTGTCTTAAGGTTCTTAGGGATTAATACTTTAAGGCTTAAATCGTATTAACACTCCCCAAATCCATTGCAGTCAGAGATTAGTTTCCAAGCCTCAAGGGACTGTTCCAAACATTTTGCTATACACAGCTGTTTCGCTGCTTTAGGGACACGCACCAAAGCAAAAACAAAACTTACTCATTCCTAGTTTAGTTTTATTTCCCCCCTTTGTTGAAAACAGTTACCAGTAGACAGTTTGCCTTTATTTTTAGCTCTCTGTCTTATTCTCGATTCCAACAATGAAACTGATTCCAGCGTTGCTATACGAGTCACGTTGCGGTGCTGCAGGAAGGAAACTGACGTTTATCTGAGGGATTATTAAAAAAAATCATGTTTGCGTTACGTGTAAAGAACAAAACGTTAAACAGCTGATATGAGAACATGGCCTTAAACTTTAAGGCTAATCAGGGTGGCGCTGAGAGTTTCAGTGCTGACAGATGTGCCACAGCAGCAGAGTTGGGGGTGGCAAATAACCGTGTCACTTTTTTTGTATAAGGATTAATAACTTTTACTCCAACCCTCCCACTGACAGCACAAATGATTAGAAGAGCTAGTTTTGGGCTTCTGGGGAAGCGTTCAGCCTGAAGCCGACAGCCCTTTGATCTCTATCTGCTCTGCTGGAAGAGTCTCTTAAGGTGAAATGGAAGCAATTCTCCAACACATCTTCTGATCTTTTGCATCCTCAATGCCTTATTTTTTCCTCACTTTGCTGCTTCTAGTCTGTGTTGACACGATTAACACTAATAGTGTCGTACCTTGAAACTGAATACATTTATTCATGAAGCACACACATGGCAAAAAATATGTTACTAATCACACTTGGTCAGCTTCTTAGCGACTGCATGAGTGTGCAAACAGATGGACGACACATTTATGGACAAAACCATCATGAAAGTGTCTCGTAAGGATCCGGTCCGCCTGGGCATTAACCGGAGCAGCAGTGCTAAAAAGAGATTCCCTACTTTGCTGTTTTCATGACAGCGATGAAGGCTGGGCATTCAACTGGGCTGAGATCTAGAAACTGTGAAGGCCATGGCATATGAGTCACATCATTTTTATATTCATAAAGCTATCCAGTGACCCCTCATGCCAGAGGAGAGGAGCTGTCCTTATCATCTGAATTGAAAAGCCCCCCCCCACACACACACAGCATAACAGGGCTGAGGAAGGTGCTCACTGCAGGGGTGGGTGCTTTTAGCTTTTTCTGCTTTAATTTATCACCTGTTTATAGTTTAGAGGCTTATGTAATTAGGGCTGCCACGATTTGTCGACTAGTCACGATTACGTCGACTATCAAAATCGTCGACGACTGATTTAATAGTCGACGCGTCGTTTGAAACTTTGTACGATCACAAAAGACGCAGGAATAAGTGGCAGGATTTAAGAGTGTAATAACGGACTGAAACAGAAGATGGCAGCATTGCATGTACAAGGATGCCAGCTGCCGTTAAACCCCGAAGAAGAAGAAGAAGAAGAAGCAGCTGTGTCCCAGAATTCATAGCGCGGCCCAGCGCAGTTTCCAACAATGGCGGCAGCTAGTTAGTTTTAATGTTACTCTTATTATTCTTTCTGGGTCACAAAATAAACGTTTAACATATTTTCAGGTGAGAATGTAGCTGTGTAAACCTCAAATATCTGCTCAGTTTATCAGGACACCACATATTTTCAAAAGCGCTCCGACGTTTTCGGAGACATCTGTTACCCACTAGCTCGTTAGCGAGCCGGGGGCTAGGCTCACTAGCGCCGTGAGAACACCGGACTCCCCGCAAATCGTTTTCAAACCCACCGCCGTCTTTCGCTACTCGGGTTAAATATATATGAGTCACTTAGATAACTTAAAATGTTATTGTTTGGCTTTTTTCAGTGTTTTATTTGTTCCTGAGTAAATCGGTTTGGCTGAGATTAAAGTTAGTTTTTACACAGCTGAATAAACGTCAAGCAGACAGCTGATTATCAGAAGTGTGAGATGCTCCAGAATTTACTCTGGTGTCCTGTTATATTTTAGATAGCAAGGAGTTTATTAAACTTCACCGAAACAATCTGCAAATTTCATTAAAATTTAATAAACTATCATCTTGTCTTTATTTTTAGTTAGCACAGACCTTAAACACTTAAAGCTGTAAGCTAATGATAGTTATATAAGAGCAGATGCTGCTGGTGCAATAAGCTGTAGTTTTACGTCTAATGGATGATGATCTGATTAGTCGACTAATTGCAAAAATAATCGGTGACTAGTCGACTATCAAAATAATCGTTTGTGGCAGCCCTATATGTAATAACGTGGCACGGTCTATACATTTTTTAGCAAACAGTACAGATTATTAGAAACTAAAAGTAATGCTGCAAATTCTAGTTTTTGTCATGTTTGCTTCTGGATAACTTGCAGATTTAAATGAAAATATGAAACGTGGACAATTCAGGTCTGTGTTTAAGTCAGCTGTGAACCGTCTTCTACTATAACGGTGAAAATGCCACGATGTCTGATTTCATGCCTGTGTTTGCCGTTCTGCATGTAGCCATATGTGTGTCTGCATGTTGAGTGGGGAGCCGGGGTGCTGTGAATAATTCATGAAATCGTAAAGATGACTTTGAGACAGTGGGAGTCTTCATTCAGCCCCATCTCTGATTCTGTTTCATCATCTCTTTGCCAAGCTCTCTATCATTGATGAGAAACAAGGGGCCACGTGGCTCAGCCAGGAATCCTCAAAGAGAAAATCTCTCGGGCACGGTTACTGGAGAAAAGACCTGTCGAATTATTGACCCAATCGTGTTTCACATACCACTGGTCCTCCGGGAGCTGTTTTCTTGACATACAGAAGCTACACTGAAGCACTTTGGTTGAAAATATGGACCATCTGACTTTGACGTCTAGTAAAGCTTAGCTTGAGAAGCCTGAAATGTTTCTTAAGCCCCGACAACTGAAGTCCAAACACGTGTCTGATTATCTGCTTTTAAAATATGGAGAATCTAGTTTGTATCCATTTCGTCTTCATCGGGGAAAACTTCAGATTTCTGACCTGGCGGAGGCCTTCCTGATTTCTTAGGTTTTTGCATGCTTGCATGTTTTTTAATGATGATGTCACTGACTTTGTTTCTCAGCTGTTTCTTTAGACTGTGGCTGCTTTTTGAGATCCTTGGCCATACTTCACTTTATCACACAGGTTTTATTTTCCATGTGTCTAAGTTCTCAGTCATCCAGCTTGTGGTAGATCTTAAAAAAAGAAGGCAACCAAAAATGTTATTGAAATGTCTTCATAAACTCTAAGAAGACATCTACTTAACAGTAGTGCCATATTTTTCAGACCATAATGCGCATTAAGCAAAACAAAACAATCAAATAAGTCAAACTTTACTCAGCTCATTCTTCTTGCTTCCTCCACTTGTGTACCATTGATTCATTAATGCTGAATTCTCTGGCAGCTGCTCTATTCCCATGTTGTAGCAGTATATTAATGACTGACCTCGTATTGTGGATGGATTATCTCAGTTGTTCTCCTGACTGAAGTTTGGTCCGTTTACAGCATCCTGCCATGCGATTACATTTGTCCCTAACCATCAGGAACCCTCACGTTAACTTTTAGCGAAAAAAGTTAGCGTTCATCCTCCAGCTTCACTGTTTATGCTATGCTAACATAGCTGTGTAGCTAGCGGTCACGTAGCACATCATTATATACCAGCTAGCCCAACTTCAGTAACCCTACAAACGTCACTGCTGTTTAGTTTTCTGTCTTCATTTATGTTGGAAGTGATAGCAGAGCTGTACGATGTAATTTTTCAGAAATCTCTCAGTCAGAACATGCTATATCATGTTTAGGTATCATGCTATATCAAGCTAGCGAGCTAACTTCCTGCTAACTTCTAACTCAGTTACATTTAATAAATTCTGTTTTCATGGATGCCTGGATGTTAAACTTAATTGTTACACCTGGTAAAGCAGCAACGCTGATCGTTTTATTAAAGATGAAAGAATTTAGACAGTTTTTAACTCTCAGTGATGCCGCAGTGTTCGTTTGTCTTTGGGACCTGAAAGTGACAGAGTTTAGGACCCAGATTCCTCCGTGAGGCTCCTGACTACGGTAGCCATAATGCTCCTACAATCAGTGTTGCCAACTTAGCTTTTTTTTCTAAAAAAAAGTCGCTAAAAAAAGACGTGAAAGCGCGTATCGCTTTTACTCTCAACAAGCAGCGGGTGCTGTAACGCAGTCAGTTCTTCTTTTACTCTTATGCTGTTTTGTGGATCACAAGGTTTAAAACTACTTATAAACACACACACAAAGTAACTCCACCAGAGCGCCTATTTCAGGTCACTTTTGCCGGTCCAAGCCCGGGTAAAGGAGCAGGGTTGGAATTGTGACATTAAAAAAAACAATAATTGCTAAAATAAATTTAATTTGTAGTTCTAAATAAACTCTAAATGCATTTAGGACGTTTTCTTCCACGATGTTATTTCTCTCTCCAACAACATAGGTTACAATTAGATTAGCATGACCAATTATGCAAATTAGGCGATGACGTCATTTAGCGACTTCTTGCGACTTTTAGGACAGCCAATAGCAATTTTCTTTACTGAGGAGTTGGCAACACTGCCGACAATCCATCAAGCGGTGGCTTCGTAGCTTACCAAAGTCATACTAAAACGTTTTTGACAGATGTTTGAGCACCGTGTAGCACATAAAATCGGTTCGAGGTCAGTAAGCACAACCAGAATTCATAAATAAGGCGCAATGTTGATTTTTGAGAAAATTAAAGCATTTTAAGTGCACCTTATTGTGCGGAAAATATGGTAGTAATCAGGGCTGGGTGTGGCAAGAAAACTCAGCTTAGCAATGACGTTTTCACTGAGAGCCAGGTTTAAAGCTTTATTTCCCTTAACAAATGAAATCCCGATTTAAACTTTGTGTTTACTCGGGTTATCTTTGTGTTAGATTAAGATTTGTTTGATCTGAAATATGCAAGTGTGACAAATAACAAAAAGAAATCAATAAAAACAGGAAGGGGATAAATACTTTTGTAATGTGTTTGTCAGTACAGTTTGTGTTCCCTATAATGTTGCCTGCATGAATCAAACTGCATGAGAAAGATTCAGTGCCGGAGCCTCCCCATGGGCACTCGGAGCAAACCTCTGAAGACACTGTGACAAGAAATAGATCATTTTGAGAGAAGCTTGCAGATGCTGTCACATCTTCTGATTGATAAGTAATCAAAGCAGGAGGCTGCTTGTAGAGGGAGCAGCGAGCAAAACCCTTTAACATCAGCGTGTCAGAAAGTAAGGGCAAAGATGAATGGGGAGCAGACGGCTGAAATGAACTGCTTAGTTTGAATATGAGGTGTGATCAGTGTCAGCGACAGCAAGTTGTGATCTACAGATGCCACCGATGCCGTGACACTGTTTGCTTTATCTCGCTGCTGGCACTGTATGTGTTCAATTCTGTGTGTGGTAGCTGGATGTACTGGACAGACTGGGAGGAAGATGAGGTCAACGACAGCATAGGGCGGATAGAAAAGGCCTGGATGGACGGATCCAACCGCCGCATTTTCGTCACCTCCAACATGCTGTGGCCCAACGGGCTGACGCTGGACCACAGCAGCAGCACGATGTACTGGTGCGACGCCTACTACGACCACATCGAGAAGATTCACCTAAATGGGACAGGAAGAATGGTATGTTACAGGCTTTCTTCTCAGGTGGTTATTAAACCGAGTTAGTCCACTTTAACAGAGTTTAACAGAGGGCCAGAAGGTGGACTTTAAATCACGATTTAAGTTCAAGATTGGGATCGTTTGTAGACCAGCTCATTCTCATTTTTTAGAATAATAGCATTTGGAAGGCAGTCGATTAATTTAGAGGCTACATTGTTGCCATGTTAAGGTTTGATCGACTGCAGATGAAAGCATCTGTCCCCTCTGGTCAGTTGTAAGGCTGTTTTCTGCACACGCTTCTTGCATTTCAGGGTTAGTGTCTACGTTTGCAGCAGTGCGACGCCTGAAACCTGCTCCTCTTCCCACAACAAGCATCCTTTCATCCCCATCCGCTCATCGACTCTACTGGCATATCACGCTAATTAATTATTTGCAAATGCTGTTTAATCAATGCCAAGATTCTAGCAAACATTATTATAAGCAGACGTTTCTGTGTGAATAAATTTGTGCAGTGAAATTGAATCACATTCATCATATACTGCCATCAAATAATCTTTAAGCCTGTATTCAAACAGCCAGACGCCCGTTTGAGATGACTGATTCCTCTGACGGTGTCTGTCTGTCGCTCTGACCTCGTGACCCTACTGACTGTTTGCTTCATGTTGCAGGTGGTGTACAGCGGGAAAGAACTAAACCATCCGTTCGGAATCTCTCATTACCGCAATTTCATCTTTTGGACCGAGTACATGAACGCTTCGGTGTTCCAGCTGGACTTGACCAACGGCGATATCACTCTGTTGCGGAGCGAGAGGCCGCCGCTGTTCGGCCTGCGTGTCTACGATGCGCAGAGTCAGCAAGGTTGGCTGCTTTCTCTTCATTTAGTCGTCATCCCGCCCTGACACAGAAAGTGGCTGTTTTGCACTGGAAATAGAACCTCCCCCTCCTGTGAATTCAGACATTTATAGCTCCTATAGCACTTTCCTTAATGGAGAGCACTTTATAAGATATATACACCAGAAAGTTGCGTATATGCCTATTGCTCTCAAATTTCACGGTATAAACCGGCACATTGATCAGCAGTGACAGTAGCTTTCAAATCACTTTGGGCTCCACTTTATGAAGTTAAATAAGATGACCAAGGTTTGGATGTCTTTGCTCTCTGCTGTAACAAATGATGATGGATTCCCGCTGTTAGCATGCTGAAAAGCAGAGATAGCAGAGGCATGGAACATGTCAGCAGAGAGCTTCGCTGGCCTCACAGGACGTCTTGCTTTTTGCTTCACATTAGGTCAATGCTGTTGTGTTGCTCTGAATGCAGAGGCCGTTGCAGTTAAAAGTCACTGTACTCTAAAAACTCTCACTTGGACATTAAAGTGGCTGCTATATGCACAGCCTCGTTCACGCCATGCAGAGACGTTTCTCTTTTGTTCATGCCACTGAATAGATTAATTGGCTGTCCGGTACTCTGAGTATTACTGATTGGCTCTTACAAAACCCAAAGCTTTATCTCATTGGCTCAGGCACTGCCTTTGGGTTCTGTGTTAAATGAAAGTGACAAAGGTGTCTCATGCCTTAACTTGATATGTGACTTTTTTCGATTGGAGAATGTCAGCTTTGTCCCGAAAGACAAATTATTCCTCCGAGAATGATAAAAATGTCAAATGTCTTTCACCCACACCGTTCCCAATAATTCACCTGACGTATGCTTATAGATCTCGCGGCATACACCTGGCATGTCTCTCTATGTGGGGGGAAAAGCTTTTGTACCAATGAAATGATTTATTTTGCTGCATTTAAAGGGTTTCCAGAAACTCTGATCTTTATTTCACAGATGGGGAAAAAAAGGGGAAAACCAGGATAATACGGAGCTTAAAGTCAGCTTAGAAAATGTCGCTTTAAATGAGCAAGACACCATGCTGTGTTTGGGTTCTGTTTCTCCAGGTGACAACGCATGTAGTGTGAATTATGGGGGCTGTACTACCCTCTGCCTCGCCATCCCAGGAGGGAGAGTGTGTGCCTGCGCTGACAACCAGGTTCTGGAGAAGAACAATGTCACCTGTGCAGGTAGGAGGACGTAATGAATCAGACGAGCCCTAAGATCAGGTTGTCCCAGTGTAGTGTAATCCTGCCGCGTCCTGTGGGACAGGCTTCTTTTCAAATCTGCTAATAAACAAGTAAATACAGCTGAGGGAGGATCCCAGTGGGTTCCCACGCATGTACACATGAGGTTATGAAACATTAACACATTGTGCATGCTCGTTATTCGTTTTATATGCCAATATTTTCCCCTTAACACGTATTTCTTAGAAGGTGCGGGGCTAAAATGGCGTTTTCTCACTTGTGTCTCTCTCAGAAGCTTCCAGCAGTAGTTTAGAGCCACAGCGATGCAAAAGTGATGAGTTCCAGTGCCGTAATCAGCGGTGCATTCGGGCCTTGTGGAAGTGTGACGGAGATGATGACTGTCTGGATGGGAGTGACGAGGAGATCCAGAGCTGCTGTGAGGATCTCGGAATTAGTCTGCAGGCAACACACTGCACGCTAGCATGAAAAATGCACTGTCTGAACAGACACTGTACACAGTGATGCGGCCAAGCAAGCAAAGCCTCAGCTTTTCAGGGCTAATTCCCTCTGGCTGTCAGCTGCTGTGTTCTTAAATGTCACTGAAGTCGGGGTGTAAAGTGCTCCCCCTCCTCCACTTTCTACGTGCGTCCTTCTACAAATCAGTCGTGTAAACTCGATGTTAGATGGTTAAACATGGACTTTATTCTTTTTATTATTATTGTGTTTCAGATGGCAGCAGCACATCTTAAATACAGACCAGCCCTCCACTCTGTGTTAGCCATGAACTTTGCAATGGGTAGAGTTACAGCATGCAGAGAAACACTCATTTCTTTAGTATGATTAATGAGCGGTGAGGCTTAATGAGTTAGAATTATCAAAGTTAATGTTAAATATTAGCACTGATTTTTTTCTCTTTTTCATGATAAAGTCGCCTCAAATAAAACAAAAATCAGGCACTAAAACCAAAACCAACCACAAATACACTTGAGACCACTAAAGATGATATAGAGACTCCATTACTCTCAATTAAAGGACGAACCACCGAGGAGAAACATAAATGAGATTCCTCACACTCTGAAACATTATTACTCCTTTTATGGTTTTTAGTGCGGCTTGTTGTCGTATCAGTATGAAATTAGTTACATTGTGACCTTAATTAAGTCTCAGTGAAAAGCTGCAGATATACTGTATAAACAGGAAAGAGGTCCGATATTAAATAATATTGAAACTGAGACTCTGTGACTGTGAAACACTCGGATACGTCCCAAGCCGGTCATAAAGATGGCAGCCACATCTATTATGTTCTAAAATAAAGCCGATTACAATCTGCTCGTTCCTTCTCTGAATTCAAATGTTTTTGGCCAGCCGTGTCTGTTAGTGTAGCTCCGCTGCTCTGCTGTTTGACAGCTGGACTTGACTTAATATTTATACTTTGTGAACTTAAATAATATGAAACCATATGAAACCAAAACTACAAAGAAAGCTGCAGTGCTGATGAGGTTTGTCTTACTTTAAAGTTTTCTCACATTGATCAAATGTGAGTAAACAGCTTGTGAAGCACACGCTACCTGACAAAATGACGATCATGCATATTTTTGACTGGCACAGTACGGTCTCAGGTTTGGTTGGCGTGCGTCAGATAATTATGACCTTGGCTTTTGCAGTTCCCTCCCCTCCAGCTTTATTAAAGACCAAATAACACAATAAAACCTCACAGGTCGACAGTTCAGCACCTTTTGAACCCAGACTGCTCTGAAGGCAGGTCACGTCAGCGCTGAGTGACTTCGTGACAGTTCTTGAGTGGGTGTTGTCTGCAGTTTAGATTCTGCAACACTACAACACTAACATGTTACAACATGCAGTATTTGCCAGATACATTTTTTCATTCTTGTGTTCGTTCATTTGATTTTATTGACTGATCTGCTTTTTGTGCGGTGAACTCTTTGCAGACAACCACACTTGTCCCCTCAATCAGTTCAAATGCAGCAACAATCGCTGCATCCCCAAACGATGGCTCTGCGATGGGACAAACGACTGCGGCAACAACGAGGACGAGTCCAACAACACCTGCTCAGGTACGCACGGGCTGCTTTCACGTCGGGTTTAGATTTGGGGAGTTTTGGATGTCAGTCGTGTGCCATCTGTCAGCGCTGCTCGTCTGTGCTCGCTGGCTCATTTTCAGTCGTTTCACATTTTATCAAATATGATTAATTCTATGAATAAACGCTGATGTGAAACCGGTGATTTCAGGAAAACGTAGCGTGGTTACAGGTGCTTCTCCGATCAGTTTTGAGGACCGTTCAGCTATGTAAACTGCTGTCAGACTCCACAACAAAGACTTTAACTGAACAAACACACACATCCACACATGTGCAATAACACTAAGTGCAATAATCTTTTCTGGCATCGTTGTATTTTTACTCAGTTGTATATAGCATTCGTATTCTATTTTTATCTTATTGTATATTTTTATTCTATTTTATTCTACTGTATATAGTATATTATTTTATTCTATTCTGTACAGCTGTGTACTGTATTTATTCTTATTGTATTCTAATTTTTGCGTCATAACTTTTGCACTGTCCACTTCCTGCTGTGACAAAACAAATTTCCCACGTGTGGGACTAATAAAGGTTATCTTATCTTATCTTATCTTAAACTTCTCATCTGCACAGTAGGCCATGAAACATTTGTCTCTGACGTCTTTTGATAAAAATGTTCTCACTTCAGATGTGCTTTATTCTCTAAGACTTGAACACTGGTGTCAGGTGCTGTCAAGGCAGCCGTCACTGTAATATTTTGAGGCTGTGAAGGAGCGGCGGTACTGTGCAATCAATCTCATTGTTTAAGGGCGTTCTAGTATCAAAGACTTGGAGCATCTACGAGGACACTTACAGCATATCGCATTAGTCGTACTTCTCCGGAGCTTTTTATCCTCAGAGGATCGATCGATGAGCATTAGCCAGAAGATGACGAATGTTCCCCCGTCGGTGGATTGACACGCGTATCCCACATCAGCTGCTGTCACGAGTGTGACCACCAGCACGTAACTGACGGCCCATCAGCAACAGCGCGTTTTCCACGCCCGTCTTCAACCGCGCGATTGAGTGATAAAGGGTTTGCGCCGGCCTTACATTGACATTTGGGTGATCTAGTGACCATTAGAGTTGTTGTGCAGCCGCTACACTGACTCATGCAGGTGCGATTGAATTAAGTGGCCTCTTTCTTCTTCCTCAGCCCAGCCCTGTCAGGCAGAGCAGTTCTCCTGCCAGAACGGACGATGTATACCTCGCAGTTGGAGCTGTGATCGGGAGGACGACTGTGGGGATAAGTCTGATGAAATATCATGCGGTGAGTCACGCGTGCTTTTCCCCAGACGTCACTCAAACGTCACTCTGTGTGTGACCGAGTACGTTTGTCTTGGCTCTGTTTGATTAACAGCAACATGATGATTTCATTAAACACAAGTAAAATCATTTGGGGTCATTTTCTGTTACTTCTCACATTTAATATTAGTGAGATGTTTTAACTCTACACTTTCAGGGTAAATTTAATATGCTGAAATTTCAAAAATCTCTTTACAAATGTCAAATGTATACGATGCAGTTCCCACTTGGAGCTAAAAATATGTGCTAAGCTGTTCTCACTTCATAATATGATACAAGTTCTGCTGTTTTCACATTACTCTTTAATAGCACAGCATAGGGGAAATAAAAAAACACACAAGTACTTTTAAAAATATAATAAATTAATAAAATGTTGTTTTCTTTTTACAACAAAACAGCTCAGCTAGTGCGACAGGTATGAAAGAGATTTATGTAAAACAAATCAAACCAAAGCTAACAGACCTATGCAGCGTCTGTGCTGCTATACCTACACGGCTAGTGCAGTGTGGATGTTTGTACTGCTGCCTGTGGAGCTGCTGGAGGTTCAAAGACAAAGGAAGACTGATGCAGGGTGGATAGCAGGAAGCACAGGTGAACAATGTCAGCCAGCTGCCTGCTGAGGTAAAGGATTTTGTTTTAGTCAGTGGCTCCGGCCGGTCGGTGGTCCCTCGTTCGATCCCTTTAGTGTGGCTGCTTCCCAAAAGTAGCAGCTTAATGTCCAGGAGAGTTAAGGAGAGTAGAGAGATTTTGATCTGCTGGACAGTTTTAATGCAGTTTGAAAACATGAAGGTAGAAGAAGCTCAGAAGACATTTAACAACTGCAAAATTCTTGTGCATTTTTGTGACGTTTTAGAAAGGCGCTGCTTCATTCAGTGGACAGAGAGACTCAGTTATTGATGCTGTGTTCTCTGGACCAAGACCTAGACATGTCCTCACAAATGGCAGCAGCTTCGGTGGGTGGTGCTGGGTACAGTAGCTCACTGTTCTGTAGTCATGTCTCAGTGGTATTATACAATCTGTCAGCTTCACTTAGGGAAAGTTGTACTCTGTGTTCTGGGCTAATCCTAGAAGGCATAATAAAAATACATGGCATGCCATTATGACCCGAGCGCTTTGAGCTCTTTGAAGATGTATTTAACCTTTTATTGAAGCAGGGGAAAGGATGTCTGCAGCTACAAATTTCATACGTTTTCATCAGCGATGCTGAATTGGAAGCATACGTTTAAAAGGAGGTTTTAAGACTCGCTTTAATCACTATTTGTATGAAATCAGCCTTTAACAGTGATCAATGTTTGCCAAATGCTGCAGCGTGCTGTATCGCCTCAGCCTCCCTTTGTGTGTCCTAAGCCGCTTCAATATGCAGTCACAAACAGCCGGGTTGTAAGCAGTAATTAAAGTTCATGCTCGGCTTCATTCAATCATAATCAAGCTGTGCAGCAAAACATATTCTCTCCCGTACTGCTGTCTGAGCTTCCTCAGGCATTACTTCTCTGCAGGCGCTGCTCTGTGCAGCTCTGGCAGCTCACTTAGCTTCAGTGGAGCTACTGTGGGTTTAGGAACACCTGAAGCTCAGTGGTGGCCGCCTTAGAGATTGATACTAATTTGGATTTTGTTTGTCAGTAGTTTAGTAGTTGTCACACACCGTCTTCTACTGGGCGCTCGGTTCGCTCGCTGCTCTGTTCGCCGGCATTATTTATGGATGCCGGTGTTTTATTTTTAACAACGCTCACTGTTTACTCGAAACCTTCATTATTTATGTATGTCTCGTCTTCATTTTTAACGAATGTTAAATTCCAGCCAGACATGTGCCGTCGCTGAAACCTGACATTTTTGAGGAAAGCATCCTGTAGGACAGAAATATTATCTGTCTCCTCTGCAGCGCCTAAAAGTATTTCAGTCAACAAATCATTTCAAATATAGGCCTGTGTTTTATACTCAAGTCAATAAAGCTTCAGGCATCCAGGAATCATATCTCCGAGTCAGAAACACGGCTGGTGTCTGATGGGAATGAAAACGTTAACCTGACATTGTCACAATGTCACCTGCACACAGAGTCCACCGGACACCGTTTGATTATTCAGTCTTTTTCTAATTGTATCGTCATGAAACGTAATGTTGAACCGAGACGGAGCTCCTGGGTTTTTGCTGTTTCTCTGACTGCTGGTACAGTCTGACCTGGGACGTCCACTCCTGGAGGGACTGTGTTAACACCAGAGATGGGCAGTAACGCGTTACTGTAATCTGATTACTTTTTTCAAGTAACGAGTAAAGTAAGGGATTACTATTGCAAAAACGGTAATTATATTACTGTTACTTTCCCGTAGGAACGCTGCGTTACTGCGTTACTAAAACCGTGATTTTTTTTGCGAGAATGTCTCACGACAGTGACGTAAGCGAGTGCGACGTTCGTGACAACAGCTGTGTGCAGATCAACAATGGATCATATATCGAGTGCAGAGAGAGTATGAGCGTGCAGCGTTTAAAGCGTGGAAGTACTGACCTTACTTTGAGTTTGATTCCATAAAAAGTGACAAAAACATTAGTGTCCGCTGTGCGTGGGAAGAAAACTTCTTTTTACAGCGAAAAAACCCCTAAACTTCCAACAAGCACCGAGTAGCTACGACGTAATGGGAAACTCACAGAGAAACTCACGGATTCTTCCACTGACCGCGGCACACCTGCACCAGGGTAAACCTCCGCCTGCCCCACTCCTGCTTTACAGGTGAAAATAGAGCAACAGGACCGCTGAGTCTTTGACTTTATTTATTTTCTGCTGTGTTTTACTTGCATCTATTTGAAAGACTGAGTGTAAACACAAAAAATATTTTATTTTATGTGCTGGAATGTGCAGAAAATAGGTTTAAATGTTAAACTAATTTCTTCCAGTCAGAGAATGTTGCAGATAATTAAATGTTTGCTTGATGCGTAAAGTTAAAAGATTAAAACTAATAAAACAAGTTTTAAAAAGAGACTTTTTCATTTGATTACATTTTGTATGATGGATTATGCAGAAAAAGTAGAATTGGGCTGAAAGATCTATCACTTTATCACCTCTTCAGGGTGTAAATCGTGTTTTTAAAAAGTAACTAAGTAACTAAGTAATTAATTACTTTTGAAAATAAGTAATCTGTAAAGTAACGGGATTACTTTTTTGGGGAAGTAATCAGTAATTAGTTACTGATTATGTTTTTCAAGTAACTTGACCAACACTGGTTAACACTAGCATGAATGCTTTTATATTAGTTCATCAGGTGAATGTGATGTTGTTACCCTCTTGATCGAAGCAGTAAGAGTGTAAGTGTGTCATCAGCAGAAGAATCAGAAGGATGCTGGAATCATTCTTGATTCAAACATTATGTTCCTTTCCTAACATCACTTTAATCAGACAACTTTTTTCTGTTCTGTCAGATAATGCACTTTGTCACTGTGTGAAAGGGGTAAAAAACTAAAATGATGGGAATCTCTGGAAGGTCGCTGAGGTTAAAGCTATTACTAAAAAATCCCTACGGTTACGGATCTGTGGTGGAGACGGGAGATTAAACCTGAGCGTTGTGAGACACTGGGAACATCCTGCAGTCACGAATGTGAGCTGTCAGCAGATATATTTAAACTACAGCTTATCAATGTTAGTATCATTTAAAGTTATTCTTTAAGTCGGCTCCAGACTATCAGTGCATGTATGGAAAGACGTATAACAGTAATTAATATTTTTAATATTTTCAGTTTTATGGTCATGGACACCTTTAACAAACCTTCATATAAGAATTAACATGATAGTAACATTTATATTGAAGATGTTTCACCATGACTGAAATATCTCAGGACTAATGAATGAGTTTCCCTGCGATGTGTGCATCCATAAAGTGAGAAATATGATTTTAATCATTCTTGTTTTCCTGTTTTTCTTCCTCTAACTGAAACGTGCAGCTGCCTATAAAAACCTTTTTAGTTTATAGATTATTTTCATTATTCGACAGATTTATGAGACACAAGTCTTTCACTCACACTGTCGTCTTTGATTCCATACAGTGTGTTTGTTATTTTTTACATATAAAAATGTAATAGGATTATTTTTAAAAATTATTGGTATTGTTTTTGTTTTATTTTATATCATTTTCAGAGTCTAGGTCAGTGTTGAGTTTAGGACACAAACCTGATGTTTGCTATCACATTTTACAAGCACAGCTGATTGTTTGTGGCTTCGTGAAGCAAATATTTCTTTAATTTGAACTTATGTTTGTTTATGTGCAGTTTTCCCCACCTGTGAGCCCGTCACCCAGTTCAGCTGCTCCAGTGGACGATGCATCAGTGTGGAGTGGCACTGCGATTCAGGTGAAAGCATAAACTGGCTCTAACCTTGGCCAGTGGTAACTTTATTGTCCCCAGTGGGAAATTGGTTTGCAGTCTCTTCACACAGAGAGAGAAAAACAAACAAACAAAGAAACAAACACACACAAAGCCCAGAGAAAACAGCCCAAGTTTTTCATCAAAAAAGTGCATTGTGCAACGGCAACAGCCCTCATGGTTATAACCAGGATTACATATACCTTACACCCACCAGCGTTCATAACAATAATCTGTCACTGAACTTTTGTGCATGTGTGCAGATGACGACTGTGGAGACGGCAGCGATGAAGTGGGCTGCATCCAGTCTTGCTCCAATACCCACTTCCAGTGCTCCAATGGTCGCTGTATCCCCGACCACTGGGCCTGTGACGGCGACAACGACTGCGGTGACCTCAGCGACGAGACCTTAACCTGCAGAGGTGGACCTGCATGTAAGCGATGTCTGCGCAGCGTGTTAAAATGCTGATGAACAGGTTTTGAAATGACCGACACATCCTGTCTTCCATTTGTTCAAACAGCTAGTGTTAACCTGTTTATTTATAATACACCGTCATAGATTAAATCATCACACACGAGCTGCCTGTGCCACCTTCACGAGCGCTGATTTATATTTATTTGAGTGTGCAAATGATTTTAGTTGCAATTCGAATCAGCATTTAAATGTAGGTGTTGTAATTACAAGTTTAACAGCTAATCAGCTCGAGTCCACTAACTCTGTGTTCACACTGCTGTGTGACTAAATCTTATCTGCTCTGTGTGCGCGGGAATTTTACCATCAGGACTTGAATCGTTTAATCTAATTATCACACAAACCTTATGTAAGCTCCTAGAAAACTCACAGCTCGCTTGCTTGTCACTAGAATGTGTGCACCATTCATCAAACCATTTCCTGATGGGAGCTGCAGACGTCTCCTCCCCCTGTGTCTAATTCTGCCCCAGAGGCTTGAATTTGTCTCCGCTGTGCTTCTACTGTTAAATAGTTTTCTGTTTTTTCATTTAAGCATTAAGCCATCACATCCAAATCAACACACACGGAATATACAATAAGGTGAGCTTGAACCAGTGAGTCAGACACTATGTCTGACTATGGGTCAGCTGCTCAACAGAAGGTTGGTAGTTTGATCCCCGGGTCCTCCGGTGAACACGGTCGTGTATCGTTGGGCGAGTTTTGCTTACCCACCCAACCATTCTTAAAACACAGGCTGTGCACGCCACAATTACACACACACACACACACACACACACACACACACACACACACACACACACACACACACACACTCGTTTTTTTTTTGGTAATTTATTTCAACATGTGAACAATATACAAGTACATTTAGAAAAGAAAATAAGAAAGAAAAAAAAATACTATACAAATTACATACAAAAAAACGTTCTGATTAATTTACATGTTGAAAGGGAAGAAGTAAACACTTATTTAAATTATTGCCATAAATTATCAGTTAATATTTAGTTGCTTCCTTACTGATATCATTTGTAATAAAAATAGTGAACAGATTTCTGATATACTATATCCTGTAATATCACATCATGAATTTTTACATGACATTCACTTAATTTAAATATTTTCCTTTTCTTTATAGTTCGAGAAGATCATACTTTTATAACTCTTTTTGAACAGTTTTATGTTTGGACGTTGCTTTAATTCCATATTCAGACTGTTCCACAGTTTCACTCCATGCACAGAAACACAAAAGCTTTTTCTTGTAGTACGGACCTTCCCTGTTTTGAAGTTACAAAAACCCCTTAAATTATAACTTCCTTCTTTCAAAACAAACATACTCTGAATATTACCTGGCAGTTCTTTATTTTTTGCTTTGAATAGAATTTATGCTGTTTGGAATTTCACTCGATCGTCAATTTTTCAATATTTCAGTGCAAAAATAGTGAGTTTGTACGTTCCTGTAACCTGCACTGTGGATGATTCGAATTGCTTTTTTTGAAGAGTAAAAAGTGAATGTAATGTTTTATAGTTGTTGCCCCAGACCTCTGCACAATAGCTTAAGTATGGTGAAACCAGTGAACAGTAGAATATGAAGTGATGTTTGTCAAATACCTGCTTTGCCTTGTTTAGTGTTGCAATGCTTCGTGATACTTTGGAATGAATATCTCTTATGTGAGCTCTCAGTTGAGTTTTTCATCTGTTATTACCCCCAGAAATTTATTTTCACTGACTCTTTCAATATCAGCACCATTTATTTGAATCTTTGCGTTTGTATTTAAACCACTATTTCCAAATAACATAAGTTTAGATTTTCATATCTTAGTGAGGACCTCTCACTGACATATGCTTTCCCTGTCCCCTTACTCTAACCATGAAGAGTGGATGTGTAACCCTGACCCTCAGCCTAACCCTAACCAGCCAACAGGGGACAAAGAAATTACACAAAATTCCTAACAAGCAAAACGGGACAAAAACTAACGAACAAAAAAGACCAGGCTCATCGGGGGAAGAGGAGGACCTCAGGGTGGACTTCGGTCCACAGAGGAACACTTAAACTTTTGTCCTTAAATGTCTTCAAACTGGTGGGCACAGCATTTTGTCCCCATAAGGACTGTTGGTCTCCACAAGTATAGCAGCATGCCTGTTTTCTGTCCTCACAAGGATGTCTAAACATGTGCACACACACACACACACGCAGCCGTCATACCCGATTGTTTGATGAAACCCGTGTGTGTGATATATTAACCAGAGCGATTAAAGAAGACAGAAATATCTCGGACACATAAACCTTAAAGACTTGTGAAATAACTCCATTCTTCTCGGGGTGCTGACCTGTTATAGACGCTGCTGCCCGGCTCACTATCATAAATATTTGCCACCAATACGTCTCTTTTAAAATAAAGGTTAACTGCGAGGTTTTTGCCCATGACACTTTGCTGTATATCTCAAAGGCATTCATTGTCAAATTAATTTTGTTTTAGTGTTGCCGCCGGTGATCGAGTGCAGTGCCGAGGAATTCCACTGCGTCACCGACGGGACCTGCATCCCGGAGCGCTGGAGCTGTGACGGCGATAAGGACTGTGAGGACGGGAGCGATGAGAAGGACTGCGAGGGCACGAAGAGGATGTGTGACCCCAAGGCTAAGTTCACCTGCAAAGATACAGGTAGTGAATACAGCGCAGTGTTAACAACGAGCTGTGAGTTAATGTGCAGGTGACAGGTAGAAACACACAGAGCGGTCCTGGAGGTGCCACCTCTGTGTTGGGGTCCTGTTGTTGTTGTAACTCAACAATTAACAATTGGGGCGACCGTGGCTCAGGGGGTTGGGAAGCGCATCTGTAACCGGAAGGTCGCCAGTTCGATCCCCAGGCTCTCTGTCCTGGTCGTTGTGTCCTTGGGCAAGACACTTCACCTACCGCCTGCTGGTGCTGGCCAGAGGGGCCGATGGTGTGATATGGCAACCTGGCTTCTGTCAGTCTGCCCCAGGACAGCTGTGGCTACAACTGTAGCTGCCTCCACCAGTGTGTGAATGAATAGTGGCATTGTAAAGCGCTTTGGGTGCCTTGAAAAGTGCTATATAAATGCAATCCATTATTATTATTAATGCAAACTGATGTTTCGTAGCTTTGAGATACTTTCCAGATTTTTTTGAATGTTTACACTTCATTAGTCAGCTGACAGTGATGCTGTGGGTCTGACTGGGGTAACATCGGGTCCTGAGGCATAAAAATTAAACTTGGCATGGATTTGAGTTCAGTAAGTAAACCTTTAAACAAGAGTGAACTTAGTGAAATATGAGAGAGTCCACAATATTTGAATGAGTTATAAATGAATCTGAGCATCTGCGTGTGGTTCTTCAACCAATCAGAGTCTGTTTAAACCGTCCACGCACCCCGACTGAGCATCTACCTTCTTGTATTAAATGTAAGAAAAAGGGCAAAAACAAAAAAAGTCCTGCAGTCCTGGAATTTTCCACTTATCACTAAACGCTTTTCCTTTTCATTTTTGCTGCATGGTGACAGGTTGGCTAAAGCACACAGTTATTATTCTCTCTAGTAGCGCCGTGTTAGATCTCTGTTCACTCATGCAGTTTGTTCTGTCCTCCTCTGAAGAACACACTGCCCTCTCTGGAAATATTCAAAAAGGCCTTTCTAAAAGAGCCGGTCTTTGCAGCTCTGACGGATGAAGGAGAGCCAGAGATGAAGAGGATAATCTGAAGCAATGCAACAAAACAGCATCTAGCGTGATAGCAGCTTAAGCAAACTATGAAGTCAAGCTCAGGCACAATCTCAGTGACATCAGCTGATTCCTCAGTCGATATGCTTCAATGGATCAGATTTAGCTTCCCCACTGGTGCTGCACATGTGCAAACCAGTTCACAGCCCAGCTTTCCCTTCCTGCTCCCAGTTCGTGCACGTGACAGAAGCGTGTGCTCTTTTTTTACGCTGTCCATGTGTGAGTATAAAAAGCAAGCACGATATATACCACCAATTAGATCATTACTATAATGCAGTGAGATGCTTCACTTGACTGTGGTGCCTGCTATTAATACTACATATTAATAAGTAATGCTAATAGTACAAGCACAGTAATTTATCCAGAAGCACTTTTTTTTTGCATGAAATATCTAATCTCAGGCCTTTAAATACAGTGTTTGATAAAGTATTCAGTCACAGGGAGGAGAGTCAGACATTTAAATGGGGGAAGGATTTATTCTCAATTTGAAACTTTTAGCCTGAGACAGTTTAATGAGGAACTTCTAGCCTGGAATCACTGCCAGATATTGCAGGAATAAATCTGGATTACAGTGCCTACTGTATACAATCCATGCATCCATTTATATGGGAGTGGATATAGTGTGTGCTTTTATCAGGGATCTTTACCTTTAGCATTACACTAAGTATTACAGTGTTGCTGTGCAGTCAGGATCACGTGGATGATATCAGCAAATATTCAGTTCAATTCAACTTTATTCATACAGCACCAAATCACAACACCAGTCGCCTCAAGGCGCTTTATACTGTAAGGTCGACCCTACAAATATGAAGCTCTTTATACACTAATTGGTGAGAAATGTTCAAATGCACACAGAAAACACTGTAAATGCACTCGTCTATTATTTAAAAGTGCATTTGCAGCCACACTGAGGACCATCTCAAGAGAGTAGCCATCTCTCATTTGTGGCTACGCTAACGTTTTGTTGAATTAAATATGAAACCTGATATTTTAGTAGGTTGGTTATATTTGGAAAGAAGATAAAAAAGTATTTCACCCTCAAATAAATAATAATAAGCAATAGCCACGTTTAATAAATCCACTCAGGAGGAGGTTTCCCCGTCGTGCCGCCCACTCTGAACAAAATCCGTTTCCCTCCTTTTACATCCTCGATCCATCCTCTGCTCGCAGACTGTGCGGTTTTCAGGCTGTGTCGTTCAAGGTGAAATTTTCAGGATGGAGATAATTCAATTACACAAATGATTAACCTCCTTGTCCATGTGCATTAGCACAAAAACAGCCCAACACAGCATCTGCGCCACAAGTGTCGAGCATATTTTACTCACGGAGAAGCGTTTGTGTTTATCTTTGCAACTACGGTACCACTAAATGAGACATTTAGAACCTGACGGGTTAAATCAGCAGCGTCGTGTGAATGCATTTTTATTTAAAAGCAAACATACGCAGTCGCGGCACCATCCCATGTCAGTTTGCACCGATCTGGCGCCAAACACGCCGGTGGGATCGAAAATGTGGAAAACATACAAGCTTTGAGTGATGCTGATACATCCCAGTGTCTCTGTTATTCACCCCCCTCGTGGTTCTACCTACATCTTCCTGCCCGCAATGAGGGATTTACCAATCAGGCTCCTTTGCACAGCACAGGGAATATTGATTGTATGTGGACTTTTTCATCGGTTTAAACACAAACCAGAGAGGCAGCTTGTTGACTGTGGCCTTCTGGGAATAATACATGGCGTTTGTTTTAAGGTTATGACAAAAGAACTGAGAAATCCGTCTCCCCCTGAATGCATCACTCAGCAGGGAGCTTTATTTCTGAATCCTGTGGAAATAAGGAGATTTCATCAGCTGGTCATCAAACGTTCACCTGCTTGAAAGATTTGTGCTAATGTTTGCTCGGCTCCTGCAGGCAAGTGCATCACAAAGAGCTGGGTGTGCGACGGGGACATCGACTGTGAGGACCGCTCGGACGAAGAGTCGTGTGAGTCGGCTGCGTGCAAGCCGCCCAAGTACCCGTGTGCCAACGACTCCTCGGTCTGCCTCACGCCCGATAAGATCTGCAACGGCAAAGTGGACTGTGCGGATCGCTCCGACGAAGGACCCATCTGTGGTAATGATGTCTTATGTCTAAAGTATGTGGACACACGAGTCGTGTGTGATTACTGAGGATCTAATCCCACAACACTGGATCAACCAGTGAATATAATGTTCTACACATGGCTCCGCCTACATCCAGAGCAAAGCTCACCCACGCGCTTCTTCTATTTTATCGCGTTTTACCGTCCGCTGTCACACTTTTTGTAAAAATTCCGGCTTTTCTCGTTTTCCTTTCTGGCGCTGAGGTTTCCAAACGCAGCCTTTTGTTGTGGACAGCTAATGCGGACAGCTCATCAAACGCTCAGTCAGAAAAAGGTTGGAAAAGTTTCCGGAGTAGTTGAGTCATACCAGTGTCAACAGATTCTGACAAGTTACACAGCGGATAATTAGACATATGACAAAACTTGTCAACGGCGAGATCCAAGCTGACTGTAACGGCTGTTCTTCCTCAGGAACATTTACACCCACCTTTCAAGCCCACGAGAGAATGTTTCACATAAGAATCATTGTAAGTGGGAAGACTAAAGAGAAAGTGTCATAAATAATGACTTCCATCCACGGAAACTTTGAACGATGCACTTTGTGCATGGATGGATTAATGAAAACTTGATGTGTAGCAGCAGTTTAGAACCAAAGAAAGTCGATGCAAAGACAAGCAAGCCTTTGTTTAAGGCAAATCTGCATTTACAGGGTTTCACATCATCACACGTATGATATGCAAGTATGTTGTGATGTTGGGAATGCCAAAAATCTCCCACTGGAGCTCTTCGGTGTCCCGTCAGCATGTAACTGGTGTCTGTTGAGACCAAAGGGACAGAATATGAAGTCTGCAAGTGTTTGTCCAACAGCCTTCAGATGAGACAGATTATCTCATGTGAGCAGCTCTTCCCATCTAATCTCTTAAAAGTGAGCAGCGTAAACGCGGAGGCTCATTTTCGAGAGCGTCACTAGCCGAGCCTCGTGGGGGCCTCACAGGACCCTCGAGTGTTTTTGTAGCTAAAAGAGCTTCTGGCTCCTCATTGAAAATTAGGCTGTGTTCAGATGGGACCTCAGGGGTCTGAGTTGCACCAGCTCAGCAGGATTCACACCCACCATTCAGCCACTGTGACTGTTTTGTTCATTTCTCCTTATGTTGCTAAGTCCAGGTCTCGTTCACAGTGAGGGAAACAGGGCGGCTTCATTTTCACTCCATGTTTCATCTCGAGCTGCTAATTAACGAGAACTTTACGACAGGATGAGGAGCACAAAGTTAAGACTTGTTTTTTATGTAATTTCTGGAAAAAATGAGTTTTTTCCTGCTTTGCTTTAAATGCAAATAGACGCCACTCTTCTCCTCATGAATCTGCACCACCTGCTGTTTATGTGCCTGCTCATTACACACCACCTTTATGCTTGACTTATGATGTCTGCAGCAGCTCACAGTTTAAAAGACCACGTCTTTTTTCCTATGCGCAAATATTAAACCTTTAGGATTCCTGTCAGACAGACACAGATTCATCTCTGTGTACTTTCTAAGATTTCGGGACCTTTCTTCACCCCAGATTTGTGCCTTGTAGCCAGAGGGGGCTGCAGTCACCAGTGCACTGTGGCACCGGGGAAAGGAGTTGTGTGTTCGTGTCCCCCCGGGCTTCACCTGGACTCCAGCAACAAGACGTGTGAGGTGGTGGACTACTGCAGCCGTCACCTGAAGTGCAGCCAAGTGTGTGAGCAGTACAAGACCACAGTGAAGTGTTCCTGTTATCCAGGATGGATGCTCGACTCAGACGGCGACAGCTGTCACAGCACAGGTAACAGACCCGAGCCTTCTAATGTTTGTTTCAGTGATGCTGCAGGCTGCCTCCAGCGTGCAGCACTGCCGGTCTGTGGCTGCAGTAATAATACATTTGTCCTTGGCCGTGGTGCACCTGCACCGCGTTTGATTTTGAGTTGTAATCTCAGCTTCTGTGCGAGCGAGTAATTGAAAAATGTGAGTTTTAAATATAGAGAAACGTATAATCGATTGATTCTGCGGACGGTAGCGGCTGAAACACGAGCGCGTAATGGGAAGGTCCTCGTGTTAGCGTCTGTGAGTGGTAAAAAAGTGAGGAGGTAGTCTGAAGAACAGTAATAGACGGTGATTTAGAGTATCTATCTATTCAAATCCAATCAAATGTGAAGAGGCTCGGCTCCATGAGAGCTGTCTGTTTCCATCTCCTGTGATGCTGAGTGAGCCAGCTCTGCTAGCTGACTCACCTCAGGCCCAAACACACACGTTTAACCGGCCTGGCATCGCATAATGTGATTGCTGTGACTCACTAATCCACTTGATTAGACTGCTTTGAAGCCGCTGCAACACAATAGTTGCACACATGCTGTTGGACCGTCGCGTTCAGATTTATGGACCTGGCTTTGATTACTCGCTTCTCTCTTTGGCGCCGAGATTGATGGCAGTTGCAGCTCTAATCTTACATTAACGCAGGAAAATACACAATTTTCTCTGGGAGCTGATCTGAATTGTACAGCTTCATCATAAATCACGTTTTGCATGCAAACACAAGCATTGCACCTGAATCCTGAGAAGCGTTGCTGCTGGATGCTTTGTAAAGTCCGGAGCTCACGTCTTTTCTTCCTTTTCATATCGCAGTAATAAATGGGGGGAAAAAGCTGCGAGTACGCGTCGTCTCTGCAGAAGCATTGTAGCTCGTTCGGTCGCAGCACTGAGATGTGACATTGAGGCAAGGACACAGTTTTAATTACATCTGTGTTCCCTAAAGTGTGACTGAGTAAAGCGTGCTGTGAAGAAAAGACTTGCAAAAGTTTTGAAATACTAAGTGCAGTTTGTGTACAAGTGTCCATGTGTCGCTTGGAACAAGCGTTAGCTGTGCGCCTCTCAGGAGACGAGCTGCACTGGAGGCAGAAATAGCGTCCGGAGCCTCGGTGGGCGAGGCCGAGTTTGGGATTGGGAGCGCTGTTTGCCAGCGTTACGACTTGTCGCTAGATTTAGACACTTCTCAGAGACCCTACAGCATTTATTCCTCAAAGGACACGACTTACAAATGTATCTGCTTTTTTCAGAAACAGGAAAATGCCGCGCGTTGGTTCCCAAAGTGTTTGGCAACACGTCGGTTTGGCTGCATCCGATGCATATAAATGCACGCCACATTATGGCTGAGCCAATGAGAAATGTTTAAAAGCGTGTCATCTGCACAGCGCACTGAGCCGAGTGGAAGCCGAGTGAAGGGAATATATTGAAGCAAATTAAGCTTAATTGTTTTAATTACTATGCAAATTTTAGCAGTTGTCATTAATAGCACGAACAGCGGCTCTGTGCTGTGTGACTTATTAAAATGTCTTCTAGGGAACAAAAGAGCCTTCGATCGCTGATCGTAGCGTCTACGTATCTGCATGTGCTGCAGCATGCAGCCCTGAGAGCCCAGGAGCTCAGGCTGCCATTAAGCCCAACGCTACTATGGCATCATCTAAAGCTAGCTGCTAGCAGTTAGCACAAGGGTTGACATTCACTTTAATGGAAAAGGGAAGCAGATGTGTGATTTTAGGTTAGGGTTGCCAACCGTCCCTTAAAATACGGAATCGTCCCGTATTTAGAAACAAAAGTACACGTCCCGTATTGAGCTAATAAGCGACGCACTTTGTCCCGTAATACAGTGAGAATCAAAAGTAGTCTATAAATGTTTATGGAATTAACACTTTGTTTGAAAACATAATTCCCAGCCCCTCTCCTGCTTTGTGACCAATGAGCTGACAGCACACTTACGAGTATGACAATTCAGATTACCGCTCATCTCATTGGTCGAGGAAAGGTCGCTTGCGGAGAAAATACCGGAAGACAACAGATGACCACAACAAGAAGCATGGCCAACAGGGGAACAAACCCCGACACTGCGGTGCACGTCTCGGACGACAGTAAACCTAAAGCTGGGCAGACACTGCGATTTTTTTCAGTCGCGTTATTCAGCTCCTGCTCAAACTGCACGATTGACTCGCAGGGGTTAGAAGTTGGTAGGTCACGATGCAGGGTCTCACACTATACGGCCCGATGCTCTGATGCGACCTGAGTGCTCACACTGTGCCTCCATAACATGAAGGTTATAACAGAAAATCTGTCGCTCTCTCTGTCTTTCAGTCACACAGACACACCACCACCACCATCAACTTTGCTAAATTGCTAATGAAAAACATGATCAGGCAGCTGTGATTGAGCAGCAGTGTAGATCCAACTATTTTCACGGTTGTTGTGGTCGTGATAATTTTGTGAGGCCACATCGAAAAGGCTCGGATGAGCTTTCCAAAGTTCTACAAGTTGTGCCTCCATCGCTTGTGTCCAGATCACACGCTGCACAGCCGTGCTGCGCCGTCTTTTTCACCGACGTTTACGTGTTTGTGCGTGAGCAGTGTGAGCGCCTGTGGTGAGACCCTCACGAGCGATTGATGATCGGGAGCTGGTCGAGGTGTTAATCGCTTCTCGTTACCCCACGTATACTACACGACGCACGATGAAGGCCAAAATCGGGCCGATCACCAAATCGGTCGCACGACTCAAAAATCGTCTCAAAATGGGCCAAAAATTGCACAGTGTAAGCCCAGCATTAGAGCAGCAATGTTTGTTCCCCTCAGAGAAAGAAAAAAAAAGGCTGCAAAAGTACTGGGAGGAATGGGAAAAGGAAAACACCTGGCTGGGAAAATGCATGGTAACACCTATAAAGCGCACTGCACTGTGTGCCGGCGCACTTTTTCCATAGGCATGCTTCTAATGGTGAGCACATGAAGAACATGAGGGGCGTGAAAGCTCGGGGAACCCTTAACCAATTTTTTGTCCACCAGGTCACGGCAGAAGCAGATATGGTATGTAAACACTGGTTTGTTTTTTAAACCCTCTGGTTAAGGTTAATATGGGCATGTGCAGTGAATATCAGCGCTATGTGGCCAGAAGTGTGATAATATAATTTATTTTGTGTAATAAACAACTGCAAGGATGGATGATTACAACAAATAGATGACTAATACATAAAAGTAATACATATTTTAATAATGATGATGAGTTATGATGCGTAATCATGGGAACAAGTGGGTTTACAAACAGGAGCAGCTGATTAGCATTAGAAAAGCTGAAATAATACCTCAACTGAAGCCAACTGTACTAAATGCACTATATGTGCACTGTTACAAGAATATTTTTCTATTGTTTTCTATTAATTTATATAATTTTAAGTTAAGCAGGACAGAGTTCTTTTAAAGAAAGATTTACTTATATTCTCAAAAGTTAAGCATGACAGGCTTCTGTTTAAGAAAGAGACCTGTTTTACTGTGTTAATGTTGTCATTTTGAGCTAAAAATAAATGGCTAAATGATCATTTGTTTCCTATATGGTCATATCACAAAGAATATGCATCTGCTTAAATCAAATTCAAGTCAAATGGTTAAAAAATAATTTCACACACAAAAAAAGAGCTACCACACTGGGAAGGGTGAAGACAACTGGGTTGCCCGGCCCTGGCCACGAGGTGTCCCTTATTTATTTTTCAGGGAGTTGGCAACCCTATTTTAGGTTAAGCAGGGAAGGACGGTGACTTCACTAAACAAGGCAGCAGCCATGCAGACTCGCGACTCTAATATTTGCTAAACAAGATCATTTAATTCCTCGGTGTGGACGACATGTTTTAATAACAGGAGCTGGCACTGTGTGGGTACTGCGGGACAACAACGACCACCTTATCCATCCATCTGTCTGCTTATGTGCGCGTCAGTGTCTCCACTTTGTTGCAGGACTTCTTTATAAAAATAATAAAGCTGTTCTTAAGATTGAATTTGCTTCCTGCTCAGTGTGCACACACCGACAGGCCTCAGCTGGATGAATAGGAGAGGTGTCAGATTACAGCAGAGAGGAAAAAGGAGCAGAATAGGTCAGCGGCGATGTGCACGTATGTGCACGTATGCATCCGGTTTGCAGAGTCATCATTTTGGTTTGACTTTACAAAAAGACAAAAACCTGCAAGTCTTACCAAATATTTATATTTCACGTGATTCATGAGGGTCGTGGTTTATTTTAGTTTTCATGGTAGTATTATTTTTTTTCTTGTCTGTTTTTTAAATATATTTAGTAACAATAGTCAGAAATGAGTCTTTGTTAATACCTTACGGTGAAAATCCTGATGAAGACGGCCGCAGTGTTGAGTCTCATTCTTCTCATGGTGCGTTGATAACTTACACATACTTATTTCGACTGTCTCGCCTTCACCAGATCCCTTTGAGGCTTTCGTTATTTTCTCGATCCGGCACGAGATACGACGAATAGACCTTCACAAACGAGACTACAGCCTGCTGGTGCCAGGACTGAGGAACACCATCGCGTTAGACTTCCACTTCAACCACAGCCTCCTTTACTGGACAGACGTGGTGGAAGATAAGATCTACAGGGGGAAGCTCTCAGAGTCTGGAGGTATGCTCTCACACTGTCAGTAAGACCTTCACTCATTTTTCCTCTCAGGCAGCGACGACGATGTTGTTCTGTTTTATTCTGCTGCTGTCACACAGACTCATTTCTGCTGCACGGGGCTGATATTGGCTCCTTACAGTTTATCTCAGGTTGAGCAAACTTAAAAATACTGCACAAGTCTAAAGCTTTTGTAGTACAAAGTCTCATAAAATGATGAATCAGAATTTCTCATTCGCTCTTTATTTTTGTGGGTGGCAGTGCATTCACTGAGTTCCCCAGCCTTTATTTGCCTCTGTGGAGCAGTGATATCACCTCTGTGGCTGTTCCACCCTCTGTGAAACACCCACAAAAGTCCATCCATCTGAGAATCGCTGATGGATTTTCATATATTTCTAATCCATTTGCCTTTTTTTGTAATAAACAGCTTCCCTCCAGATTATTCAGTTTCTTTGTTTGCTTCATGAATGTTTTCCTGCACTAACCACTGCTTCCTGCTGACTGTCGGTTATGTCAGTGCTGTATGAGCTACTTCCACACATGATGGGTGCAAACTGTTGGCAGCATCAGGTCTAAGCGTCGTCTGAAGTCCTCTGAAGTACTGAGGACATGCAGTTTGGTGCGGGGAACGTGCAGCACTCGAGCAGAGCACGCAGCTGTCAGCGCCCAGGGTTAGGGTCTGTTCTCACAGGCACTCAATCACACATCGCGCTGACTTAACGAGCTAGCAGGGCTCTGTTAAATCCAGACATTTGCCTTCTGGCACGCTTAGAGAAGTTCAGGGCTGAATGAATGTGAAAGAACGTGAAGTCATGCGGTCTTGCTGCCAATGCTGTTTCAGGGGTAACGGGAATCGAGGTGGTCGTGCAGCACGGCCTGGCCACTCCGGAGGGTCTGGCTGTGGACTGGATCACTGGGAAGCTGTACTGGATCGACAGCAATCTGGACCAGATCGAGGTGGCCAAGCTTAACGGAGACATGCGCACTACGCTCATAGCCGGAGGGATGGAGCATCCGCGGGCCATCGCTCTCGACCCGGGACAGGGGTACGTTGGGCACCAGCTCCCTCATTTACAGACTCGGTAGCTGTTTTTCCATCAGGCACCAAAATTATGAGAAAAGAAAAACACGCACATCCTCCGTCTGCTCTTCACGTCTGCATCGGCCTTGATGTATGAACATGTCTGTCATGTTGGGTTCATTAAAGCAGCAGTTATAAAATCCAGTCAGTAGTGCTTTGCTCTTTATTCCAGTAATAAGAGCTGCTGTACCTCCTGCTTTATATGCTTTACTTCTCTCTTGATCTTCGAGAATGTTTTTCTCTGAAACACTTTAACCACCGTTTTTAAAAACAAAAGCTTTGTCCTTATTTGAATCATTCGCCTCTGGGCCCAGTTTTCAAATCGTGCTGTTGTTTATCCTGCTGAGATGCACAGAGAGGGTCTTTGCAGAATGATCTGTGGCTTTGAAGTGAATGACTTTTCTGTGCCCTGCAGTCAGCAAGCATGTCTGCAACAGCAGCGTAACAGGTCCAGCTCATTATTAGCCACTGATACGACACATCTGGAGACTTCGTATGTTGTTGGTGCCTGAAGAGAAAGAGAACAGTGGGAGCTCGTCATGTTTAGCTTGAAATGCACGAGGCATTGCTTAAAGGCTGCAGGCTTATAGGTACCTCACGTGTGTTTTTGTTGTAATAATGCTTTTTGGATTAGAGTGATTTAAATCTCCTTTATAAGAAACATATTCCAGCACGTGGGAACAGGAAGAGTCAAACTTCAGGACATCTGGATATATGTGCATATATTTATCTCAGCTAGTGAAACAATGATGCTATTACGTGCATAATAGTTTTCTTTTTAATATCTTACATCTTCTCAGAAGTCCTCTTCAGTTAGTGTGAAGTAGGTGGAGGTTATGTTTCTATACGTGGAGATTGTCCACATGCTGTCTTTGTTACACAAAGTAAATGAATAAAAGACGGATAAACTGGTAAATGTCTGAAAGTAATTACAATCATGCTTTTTGATCATTTTAACACACATGTAGGTGAGGATTGCTGCTTACGTTTGTCTGCTTTAAGTCAGGTGAATGTTTTCTGTCAGGACGTCGATGCATAACAAAGGCTTGGATCTGAATATCGGAGTTTCTCATCCTCACCTTTCTCGTCATTTAGCCAAACGACTCAGTCTTTGTCTCCTCTGACCAGAAAACCTTTGTCCAGACAGCAGCGTGGTGTGGATTTCAGAGCGGGCACCTCCTCAGTCCATGGCGATGTAAAACTGGTTCCAGTGTGGTCGGTCACACTGGTGTTGCAGCTGTTTCCAGTTCATGGCAGCTTGAGCGTTGGTTTGTTCCTGAACATCCCAGGATGACAGTTTAGGTCTTCTTTCAGAAACTGATGACACATCTTTATATCTACATGCTTTTGTTTGAATTGATGAAACCTGTCCCAGCATGTGGGAACATGTCATCGTCCTGAGACCTTTACTGAGGAAGTATTGGTGAGTCCAGTGAGCGCTGTCTTTATTCTGCCACAGAGACATCGTCAGTTGTAGTCGGTTATTTCAGTAATTAAACCAAGTGAGTGTACGTATGTGAGCCTGTCTGTATACTTTTGACCTGTGTAGTTTAGAGACGATCCAAAAAGGACCGGGCGTCCACATGTGGGGACGTCACATTTTGGGTTGTCTAGACCACAAGACTAAATTTTGCTCTTTCCAATGAGCCATGTTGTTCAAAGGGGCAAAGTTGTTGTTTCTCATTTAGTTTTTGTACTAAATGCTGCTGTGTTCAGACTCCAAATAAAGAGTTTTGCACATCGTTAGTCAGTTGTGACTTTATGGTGTTCTATCGAACTCTATAAAGCCAAATAGCAAAGAGAAATTAAAGATGCATGCTACGAAAGTGCTCGGGTCTCAGGAGGTTAAAGTCATTCAAAGCTGTACAATCATCCCACCCGGAAACCAGCCAAAGGAGTCATTAGGAGGCTGAATCACCAGGACGTTTATGACATGGCGTTCAAGGCCAGCGTAAGAAAACCTCTTTGTTCTGTTCTGGTCTGGAGCAAAATGTCCCGTCAGAAATATGACCGGCTGCTCCTGTTTGATCCAGTGCAGTGTGGTTCGCTCCTGTTGACACAGGCAGTGTACTGTGAGCTCAAATTTAGCAGTAAAAGACGCAACATGCCAATTTTCTGTCCTCACAAGGACGCCTAAACATGTACACACCCACAATCTGAATTTACCCTCAGTGCTTTGCATCAGTGCTTAATAATAATAAATATAATAGAGCTCTACCCATTAAGACGACACTGCTTGACATTAAAAAAATACCCGAGACATGTTAAAAATAAACGAGTTACTTTTTTCCAAGAGCAAAAGTAAGAAATCGGTTATGTGCGTAACCACCGCGATCCTGGAAGTCGAGTTAATTTTACACTGTCTGTCTACAGCATCCATCATCAGCAAAGCATGAATCGGTTTGCCTCTGCTGCTGGTGTGCTGCTCGGATTTCACTGAGAACTAACCACGAGTTGTATATTTTGGCCGGTGCATTTAAGATTAGAGCAAAGCCAGACTTTCCAAAAATCAATTTAACACTCTTAAGAAATGAGTAATCTGCTCATGCACTCCCCCTATAGCGGGAGGATGACTACAGTACATTTCATGGTTGTGCAGAGTAGGATTAATGGCTGCTTTTGGTGCCTAAAGGCGCATTTCCATTACAGGGCAATAATTCTAATCTAATTACTCAAATCCACTCAAAGTAGTGGGTCATTGATCAGGGACGCCTTATCAAGTGAATAAGGCTATCGATCTGCTCGAGGATATTTCTTCCTAACACAGTGTCGTTGTCGTCGGTGTGTGATTTAAGCTCGAGGACCCGGTTTCCCGTCCGTTCTGGATGACTTTGTGGACCGGCGTTAGCGTTGATGTTTGCTGCGTTGGAGTAGGACTCGGGGTAGTGTCCTGGCCGCATCAATAATGGTGTTCATTTTCAGGCCTCATTGAGCTGTGAAAAGTCATAATAAAACAGATGGCCTCCCATTTCCAGGCCTGTCACAGATGTTGAGGGTTGCGCCGGATCGCTGGTGCTGCTCTTGGACAATCATCATTGCCACTGTCTGTGTTAACACACGCAGTTACAGCATCATTTTATTGCGAGCAATTACCCCATTTTTCAGCTTCTGGCTTTGACAAACAGCAGTAAATGATGGCTTGTAAAGCCTAACAGGCAGTTTTGTGGATGTATGTTTTTTTCTTGGTCTGTTGTATAAACATTTTTCCTTTTCCAAGGATCCTCTTCTGGACCGACTGGGATGCTACTTTCCCCCGAATCGAGGCTGCATCAATGAGCGGAGGAGGCAGACACATTGTGTTTAAGGACATGGAGATTGGAGCCTGGCCTAACGGACTAACACTGGACCATTTGGAAAAGAGAATTGTTTGGACCGATGCACGGTTAGTCTTCATCTTCTTTGTAGGACTTCTGAGGCATGTGTGGCATTAAATTCTCCCAGCAGGCATGAAATAATGGAGAAAATGTAATATCTGGTACAATGGCCACCTCTTGGTTTAAGTGGGTCTTGAACAATTTAGTAGGTCCATCAGTGGACTGGAGGGTTTCACTGTGATCTCCCTGTGTCCACTCGTCCCCTTCGATGCGTTTGAAGAGTCGTTTAAAGCACTGATACGCTGTCGGCCTCTCTTGAACAGCTCCGACGCCATTTTCTCTGCCCTCTACGATGGTACGGGCGTCATCGAGATCCTCAGGGGCCACGAATACCTGTCCCACCCCTTCGCCGTGTCTCTCTTCGGGGGCAGTGTTTACTGGACGGACTGGAGGACGAACACTTTAGCGAGAGCCAATAAGTGGACCGGGCAAAATGTGACGGTCATCCAGAAGACGAGTGCTCAGCCTTTTGACTTGCAGATCTTCCACCCCAGCAGGCAACCGCAAGGTGAGCTCGTTATTTCTGGCTTTCCTGTTAGAAACGGGAAAAGCTTCGATGGCTGGATGTGTACAACGTGTTTAAGGAGTTTGAAATAATGAATCAGAGCATTCAGTTATAACACCAATAAAAAATTGAATTTGGGTTTAATCCTGTCGTACTAGAGGAACTACTGTGGATTCAGTCTCATGTAGCAAAAGGAAGAAAAATGAAGCATATTGCAATTAATTTCAGCTTCTGCCTTTGCCTTAATTTGGCCTGTCAGTCAATGAGCATGTGTCTGAATGAAAAGGTAGTCATGCAGAGAATTAGCTAGCTTGAGTTAATGGTACCTTTTAATGTTTTTTTTTCACCATCCATATTATTGTAATTGGCTTATATTCCCTTTTTTTCTTGTACAAAATAATGGAAGCTGCTGAGTGAGGAGCACATCTGCCAGTGAATAACTGTGGCATGTCCAATAAGCAAATCAATTAAAGTGTGAATGGGGTGTTGTGATTGCAGAAAATATTCAAAATACTTCTGAAACTTCATTAATATTCACTCCAGATCTGTATTCGCATCGCCGTGGAACAGGTAATCGATTCAGCGAGACGCTAAGAAGCCAAGTTCCTGACCACAAAAGAAGCAGAGTTGATGAGCTATCTGACAGGAGGCCTACACGTGTTTTATTTGATATGCAGATCGGGCTGTGAGATACAGTGCCAGGCTTGAAATTAATAGCACTGACTGCATTTTCAATCAACTGTTTTTTTTCTTTGCCCAAAACGTGTGCTTTGACATTGAATTTTGATTTATTTGTAAAACAGATGCATCAGAATTAAACCTGGATTTTGACAGTTTGGTCACATGTGCCAACAACCTGATCGATGTCTCCATCAAGTATCAGCCCTGTCCTCCTTCCTCATGTGTGATGCAGATGTTTTATCTGTCATCACCAAGACCTGTCGGTAAATCTGCATGCACGCGCTGAACGAGCCGAGGCTTTATGGACCTGAGACACCAGGACCGAGCAGAAGGTTACTTTAGCTTATCGCCTCTTTAAGACTGTATATTAGAGAGTAAGAACACAACAGGGTGATGACAGTGAGTTCTACTGATGCCGTTGAACTGTTGGAGAAGCTCGACTTGGGAATCATCTGAGCCTGCAGAGGCGCTACCGTGACTCTAACACTATCACTGCAACTTTCAACATGTCAGTATGCATTTTATCCAGGCCTGTCGGCGTTAATCGCGTTAAAATGACGTTACCGCCAAAACTGCAGTAACGCGGCTAACGCGGCTAGTCCCTTTGCGTGGGGCTGGGCGGAGCCAACACGTTAGCGGGGGCAGCTTGTTAACGCTGACAGCCCTAATTTTTGTTACCGCAAAATGTGGTTGTCAAGGAGACGGCGTGATTAACATGTCCAAATTAGTAAATAAACGTTGCATATACTTAACAAACTGAACTATGTGTGTTAGAGAGTAGACCACGTGTTTACTGCAGGTATTACAGTCGCGGGTCCTCTGTGACATCATGAGCTGTTACAGTCACATCCACAGCCTGTGACATTCATGCATCTGAGTTAGTCAGACCGTACCCAGCGTTATGCTTCTCTGCATGCAGCGTACGGCTGTGTGCAGATCTGCTTTACAGGGTTTGGAGTGTTTAAGAAAAGCGATGGTTTTCCAAAACTTTGCAGTCGGTGTTATTTTCTCGATTTCTCACCTTGGTCACGCTAAGTGTGTCCTGTGCTTGTTGGGTTTCTGTTTTAATGTTGCTAACGTCATCTCAGTTCATACACTCAACAACACTACCTGATAGACTGAACAACACCCATCCATCCATCCATCCATCGATACAATATTGTATCAATGTTGATACAATATCAATATTGATATTGTATCAACATTGTATCAACATTGTATCAATATTGTATCAATATTGATACAATATCAATATTGATACAATATCAATATTGATACAATATCAATATTGATACTACAGAACTACAATATTGTATCAATAGTGATACAATATTGTAGTTCTGTGCTGTATCATTTCTCTCCCTCACGCCTGCTATCAGGCAGCCTCTTCACTGAATTCAGCAGGTTAGTTAAAAATGGCATCAAGTTGTCTTTAACAACAGACATGTCCTAATACAGGGACCTCAGTGTCAGTGGACGTTCTGTCCTCGCAGTCACGGTAGATGAGTGTGAGCCAGGTCTTTCACCCAAAGAAGAGAGACAGCGCGTCGAATCCTTTCTGGAAAAAGCTCAAGTGGGGATGAGCTCACTATTAGTCACTTTAGCCAGAACCTGTGTCTCAGGATGTGATGCTTCACTGACCCCTGAACATCTGGATCGGAAAAGAAATGAAGGTGGGAGAAATGAGCACAACACCCAGCTTCCCTCTGAAGCTTCCAGCAGGGGCTGAAGGGGGGCCCAGGAGAGCATCGGGGCAATTCTAATGAATGACAGCAACAGGAAGCTTATTTTCATTTGGCCGTTATAAAGAGGCAGTAACATAAAAATCTATACTTTCAACAGTTTAACCAACACATGCTGATGTGTTCCTGTAACATCATGGTGCACTTACATTAAGCTCAGTGATTAGACTGCATAGACATTAATGTCTCCACTGAGTTTCTGTTTTCAGCAGTTGGGTCAGTTTTTCACTATAATCTATTTAGTGGCGTGAAACGTACAGCTGATGATAGCTCTACCTTAATTTTCTTCTGTTCCTTTAGTGACTGATGGACACAAACATATAAGTTCTGCATTCAGAGGCTTTAACAGAAAATGAATGTGTTTGTTTTCTTCTTGTTTTTGAGAGGTAACAGTTTCCGCTGCTTCTGAAAGTTTCAAGTAAAGCAACACTTTGGCTGCGATGTTGCTGCCCGTCGCTCCTCCACACGGCGATTCAGCCAAGTGCAGCACCGTTAGCGTGTTTCCTTGTTAGCATACTGAGTCGGCCGGGTGTTGTTTCCAGAATGCAAAGACAGAGATGCTTCTTTTCAGTCTAAATGAGCCGCATTTGTAATGCAACGAGGTTCTCCAGTGTGCTGCTGAAGGAGCTTGGGAAATAAGCTTTGAATGAGCTTGTTTGACACGAATCATCCAGAGTGGATAGAGAAATGCTTTTTTCTGATGCATGAAATATGACTGCAGCATGATGAGAAATTATTGAACTGTGGGTGATTTTCTTTAGTCTGACTGAGGTGATTTAGTGTGAAGAGAGTACAGTAAGAAATGGTGCAAACTCAGTCCTTTGTATTGCGCCTACAAGGGCACCGCTCAGTTTAGTGGGCGATCGTGGCTCAAGAGTTGGGAGTTCGCCTTGTAATCGGAAGGTTGCCGGTTCGAGCCCCGGCTTGGACGGTCTCGGTCGTTGTGTCCTTGGGCGAGACACTTCACCCGTTGCCTACTGGTGGTGGTCAGAGGGCCCGGTGGCGCCAGTGTCCGGCAGCCTCGCCTCTGTCAGTGCGCCCCAGGGTGGCTGTGGCTACAATGTAGCTGCCATCACCAGTGTGTGAATGTGTGTGTGACTGGATGTGTAAAGCGCTTTGGGGTCCTTAGGGACTAGTAAAGCGCTATATAAATACAGGCCATTTACCATTTTAGTTTGTGGTAGCAGAAGCACAAGTGATACTGTCACCTTTGATGCGAGAGGCAGAATATGAAAGACGATTTTATTTGTATAATTTCATGTATTTGTAAACCTCCAAACTCATCAAGATACGTCAGGATCAGCTGCAAATGCGACCAAATTTTTCAGTGGTGCGACTAAAAATAAATATTTGGTCGCACAGGTGCGACCAACTGTTCCGGTAACAAAAAAAAAATCTCTGTAACTCTCCGTGTGGTCAACAACAGACACACATTATGCCCCTATCGTGGACTAAACCAATCAGAGATAGTCAGGGGCGGGACCTCTCTGATTGGCCGTGGTCCAGTTGAAAGTGCAGGTGGAAGAGAGAGGTGAGTAGCTTGAATAAAGCGATATCAATTCATTAACGGATTCCACACAAAGACCTAAACACAGAGCGGACCCAACACATCAGAATCAGCTTCGTCTTTCTCGGCTTTCTCACCCGACGGCCTGAACACGGACACGCTGTCGGAGCTTAGCGATTCTTCGGGTCCGCGCTGTCTTTTTGCGCTGATTCTGAGCTGCAGGTTTTGTCTCTCCAACCAAAATTCACCGAGCCTGCAGCAAAAGAAGCAGCAAACTGCGCTTCACATTTGATCAATGTCGTCATGAATTCCCTCTGACTTTTGCTGTTTTGCTTCCACCACGATAAAAATCACACTTCCTGCACAGCTCTCTCTCTCTCTGTACTTCAGGAACAGTTTCCCGTCTCAAATCTGTTTTCTGCATTATTCATTCGCTTATTACCCACCAGTCTAGCGTTGTTTACAGCGCTTTTTCTTTTTTCACTTAAATGACCTCGGACAAGAAAGCCTAATTTCTGCTGTTCAATACTGAAGAAATGTAAATTTCTTAAAATTATGCAAAATTGCAGAATATTTTTAAGGTTATCTGCTATAAAAAGCCAGACCAGGAAAATCTCCTTCATGTTTTCCTGTGTTTTATTCTCAGTTACTTTCACACAAAGGCATCTGCTGTGATTTTCACAATTCTGATGAAGTCTCATTACTGTACTGATAAATGATCAGAATTATAATATTTCTGACTGTCTGAGGCTAAATTGAATCAAATCAGGACTTTGAGAACCGGAATTGAATGGATTATAGAAATCAGTGATGATACTCAGCCCTAGTGAGCAGCCTAGGCCTGAGAGAAGTGGATGTACTGTAGCTGTGGGTAATAAGAAAAGATGAAAAGAACTATTGATAACTTTTTTGTTAAGTTAAGGCCTGATCTGTCTGAAATTCATAGCCAGTGCTCTGACACGGTGCCATCAATATTTGAATGCTGAAAAAGCACAGTGTATCCAGAAAACACATTATATGCTGCAGTAAATGCACTGCCCAAGTGTCCCCTCTCCCCACGGCCTTTCAGCAGCAGACAGCAGCAAACAGGTCGTCAGAGGAGGCCAAGATGATGATTAAGTTTTTAACATTTTCTACAATATTGACAAAGCACTTTAAGCACAAGTTTGTTAGTTAATAATTTAGAAATTAATATTGTCTGTATGGACTTCCCCCCCCAAAGAAAGTGCACATGTAAAACTGCGGTGTTAAGCGATGCGGTTGAAAAATTTGAGTGCGCCTAACTTTTGTGCCGGTATGCCTAAATTTTTAAAGTTAGGCGTACCGGTGCGCCCATGTCAAAAAGTTAGTCTAGAGCCCTGCCTTTGTTCAGAACTTGTGTCGGAGCTTTCATTTATTCTCTTCAGAAGTGCCCCACTTTCATGCTTTCTCATTTATTTTCTGCTTTAATGCCACACGAGTGCAAAATGATGCTTTCGTTTCCTTACGTGCAGTCAGACGGACCTGTAAATGTCACCGAGGCTTTTTAGTCGAGTTCGCATCCAGTTATTATCCCGTCTGATCTCTTAACTCCTCATTTTACTTTGTGTTGTGTTTTCCTCCCTTCCCTCGCTCCCGTCAGTTCCTAACCCGTGTGAAAAGAACGATGGACGTGGTCCCTGTTCACATCTGTGTCTCATCAATTACAACCGCACAGCCTCCTGTACCTGTCCACACCTCATGAAGCTTTCCACCAACAAACAGTCCTGCTTTGGTGAGTGGGAACACCTTTTATATTTCCTCTTTCTTTAGATTACACCAACGTCCATATCGGTCATTATTATAACTCCTGTCTGTGAAAACAGAAGGTGCACTATGCCAAGTGATCGGTTGCTTAATTATCTCACCAGCGCTGAAAAGGTTCCTCCTGTATGTGCGGCGGTCCGAAATCCGTGGCGTGGACATCGACGACCCTTACATGAACGTCATGACGGCTCTGACGGTGCCAGATATCGATGACGTCACCGTGGTGGACTACGATTCCCAGGAGGAGAGGATCTACTGGGCCGACATCAAAACTCAAACGATCAAACGAGCGTTCATCAACGGCACCCAGCTCGAGACTGTCATCTCCTTAGGTGAGTCGATTCCAGACGTTAGTAAATGAAAAGATACCCTGAAGGTTTTTGTTTTGTTTACACGGCTCAATACATTTATCAGACAAGCTGTCCTAAAAACAAGGAAACACAAATATTTGAGAAATCTGTCAAAAACATGTTTATAAGGACAACGACGAGCTGACTTCAGTTTTCAGAGTCAAGATTCCCTTTAAATATTTTTCTGTTCAGGAATGCAAGTAAATAACTTAAATTTGGTTTCTTAATCAAAAATAATAAGTTTGAATAATGTTTATAAAACAGTAGAGCTCAAAATTCCTGGATATCGACAAAAATCTTCAGCTAAAGAGCTCATCAGTGGAGCGACTGTTACAGAAAACACGTATATACCAGTACACATGGGTGGGTATTACTATTCTCTTATTACATTATTATGCACATGTTTGTATATTCTTATGATCAATATATTAAATATGACATAAGGATAATTGTATGGAGATTGCAGGTGTACCAGCACAGTTGGGTGTGGATTCGTACACCATGTTCTTTTCTGAGCTAACGTGCACGTCTTTAGACTTTAGAGGTGTTCGTTATATTAAAGTTTGGTAACTGAGATTAATTATTATCACAGTGATTATGTGTTGCTGTTTCCATCTGTTCTGCATTATATAAGCATGTGTGTATGTTGTTATGTTGCTTCTTATGTATCTTGTTTTCATGTATTTCATTGAAGCACGAGCCTGACAGCTTTTTCACGCCCTTCCTGACAGATATAGTCAACTGCCGCGGTCTGGCTTTAGACTGGCTTTCCAAGAACTTATACTGGCTGAGCTCTGAAAATGACGAGTCCCAAATCAATGTGGCTCGCTTTGATGGGTCCCTAAAGACGTCCATCATCCACGGCATTGATAAGCCAAGGTGCCTTGTAGTGCACCCTGCCAAGGGGTAAGTAGATTAGAGCAGCCTGTGCACTTTATGAGTACTTCACCTTCAGTGTGTGAGGAAGCCTCACCTGGAAAAACGAGGGATCACAGCCTGTTGTATAGAAACTGTTCTACATGCTTCGGGTGTTTTCACAAGGCTGTCAGAGCAAATGTTTTGGCCCACATTCAAGTTACAGTTTAGAAAACAACAGTCATTGATTGCGCTGTATAACTTTGATGTTATACTTTAATATTTTGCCTTTTTGAATTACTGCATATTCGTTTCACATCTTCTCATGCAGGAAAATGTACTGGACAGACGGCAACACCATTAACATGGCCAGCATGGATGGGAGCAACAGCAAGGTGCTCCACCAGAATCAGAGGGACCCTGTAGGTCAGTCAGAGAGCTTTGGATGGCATGCTGTCAAGCTGTACCTGATCTTTGATTCAATTCAATTCACCTTTATTTGTATAGCTCCAAATGACAACAGCGGTTCGCTCAAGATGCTGCATGTTGTAAAGATCCTGCAATAATACAAGAAAACAGGGAAACAATCAAACGACCCCGTGTGAGACAGCGGGGAGGAAAAACTCCCTTTTAACAGGAAGAAACCTCTGACAGAACCAGGCTCAGGGAGGGGCGGGGCCATCTGCTGTGATTGGTTGAAGTGAGGGGATGAAGACGTGCTGTGGAAGAGAGCCAGAGATTAATAATGAAATGCAGAGTGTGCATAAACACATAGTGAGTGAAGCAGAAACAGTCTGTGGTCTAAAGATATTTAACCAGATTATTAACTGAAGTGATTTATAGCAGATGTGCTTAGTCTAATATATTTAATCGTGGCTCAAATGTCTGAAAAATGTCTGATATCCTACTTCAAACATTATAGATCCACCAAGAAAATAACATCTGAGTGTCTCTGCAGTTTAATTCAAATAGACGTCCTGGAGTTTACGTCATTCCAGATGTGTTCAAAGTGATTTGTACTATGTCAAAGGCACAATGATCTCACTATAATACATCTGCACTCACTTATCCTGTGTTTGCATGTGCTGACTTTTACTGACAGATTTAGATGTAATAGTTGTACCTGTTGGCATTTACACAAACTCGTCGAGTTATCTGATTGGGCAAAATCATCAAATATTACCAAAAGCAGTTTTGGGTGAAGGTCTTAAAGTGTAAAGTAAAATAGGCGGCACGGTGGTTAGCACTGTTGCCGCACAGCAAGAAGGTCCTGAGTTCGATTTCTGTGTGGAGTTTGCATGTTCTCCCCGTGTTTGCGTGGGTTCCCTCCGGGTACTCCGGCTTCCTCCCACCATCTAAAGACATGCAGTTTGTGGGGACAGGTGAATTGGATAGTCCAAATTGCCCACAGGTGTGAATGTGCGAGTGAATGTGAGTGCGAATGGTTGTCTGTCCCTGTGTGTTGGCCCTGTGACCCCGCCTCTCGCCCTGTGACATCTGGGATAGGCTCCAGCGACCCTGAAAAGGACAAGCGGAAGGTCTTAAAGTGTCTGATAAAAATCAGCTCATGTTTATTCAACCGAAGCAAACATGTATACATCAACACATTCAACATGTAAATCAATCGGTTTTATGCTGTTGAGGGTAGTTCAGTGATATCTGCTGAGACAGCAGTTATTTGGCAGGTCTCTGTTCTGGTTCATTGGTCGGGCACCACTGTCACCTTTGAACATCTGTACAGCAGTTCACCTTTCTGGCTCCAGTCATCATGTTGTTGCCGCTGTCGGATTCCTTCTCGAGTGTAGATATGGAGATACTGTTGTTTATGTCGTTTTTAGTGATGTGTGAGGGAGAGGCAAAGAATATTTGTCCTGGACAAATAGAGTTGTGTTGTACAGTGCAGCGGGTTTTCCTGCAGATAAAACTCAGATGTGAAGAGAATAAGCTTATTGCCATTAATTCAAATATGATTTCATTACATTCATTAGATTCCCTTTAAATGACTGTGAGATGTGAAACATGCCCGACATCCAAGAAACCTTCAAATATCCTGTAACCAAAGACATTTAGGGCGGAGGCGTGGCACCAAACTCGAGAGTGTGGGAAATAATCTTGTGAAAAGACTGTTGTTGCTTAAAAACATGATTTTTTAAATAAGAATTAGTGAGATTTTTGCTGAATAAAAGAGAAGCAGGGTGAAGTATACCACTGTTACTGTAAATGTAGGCAGTGTTTCAAAAAGATCTTCTCTAAATGTAACAAATTTACACGATGTAGCAATAATGATAATAATACAGTAAAAAGGAACAATTCAGATACTTGAAAGTAAAACTTAGAAAACTAAAAAGATTAAATTTTATTCAAAGACTAATAATTATATTACCAACACTTTTTAAGAGTTTAAGATGTTTTTTTCAGTAATTAGCAGGATTTCTAGAACTCTTCAGCCTGATGTTGTGGAGCCGCTGGCTCATGCACAGCTGCTGTCCTCGGCTATAACTGCTTCCTTTTCTTTAGTTGATCAGTAGAAAAATGTACCTGTCGGTTTTTCAGAAGGAACATGACATCATCCAAAGGTGCACACGTGGACTTTTGGCAGCGCCGACCTTGTCGCTCTGCTGTGATGTATTTTTACACAACACAGGTTTTCAGAAATGACACCAGTATCATTAACTGGATGGTTAGTTAGTGCTTCCTGCGTAATGTTCATGAGATTCATATTTCTGTTATTACTCGCTGTGACTGCGTTGTGTTTGTCTGCCTGCATGCGTGTGCAACATCACGGCACAAACATCCACCGTGCTGTGAGCTGCCATAAACACAGTTTAGCATTATTTGGAGGGAACATGTGTTCTGTATCTTTATATCTGCCTGCATGTTTTGTTAATCAGGATGGTGAGCTTGTTGTAGCTGAATGAACTAGTTTTGAAGAAGTGCTGAGGAAACATGGGGGGGGGGGTCCGGGATTCACTGTCACTGTGAATGTATTTCTAGGTCCACATGTGAAGTATGTTTAGCTGATGTATGAATTAGAGATGGACCGATCCGATATTACGTAGCGGTATCGGTCCGATATTGACCTAAATTACTGGATCGGATATCGGAGAGAAATAAAAAAATGTAATCCGATCCATTAAATATAAAAAAAGCACCTCACAAAACTTGCGACACGGCGTAACTCGGCTCATAACCTCAGCATGTCGGAGCAGTGTGGTCACGTGATAGAGTGGCTGTGTGTTTTTGAAGCCTGCTACCAAACCAGCATTTCATCTCTGAGGAAGTGATCCCAGAGAGAAGTAAAGCAAGTGTGTAAGTTCATCTCTGAATGTTTGTAAAGCGTTCCAGTGTTAAGCTTAACAACCAATACCTGGAGCGACTGCCTCTTCTTGCTGCTACTTCAATCTGAAACTGCTTAATGATCAGCTGATCGGCTTTTCTGTCGCGACTCCGTCTCTCTTCTTTGTTTTTGGCCCACTTTGCACCAGAAAGAGGAAACCAGCGGCTGAACAACAGCAGCACGTTTAACCTTGATAAGCTGTTGTTAGAATTTATTTAATATTACTTTCTACTCGAGGATCTTTTTCTACAGCTGACGGCTGTAACTGTGCAGGGGCGGATCTAGCAAAGTTTAGCCAGGGGGGCCGATAGGGCATGAACAGGGAAAAGGGGGCAAAGACATACTTTTCTTTCTTATTCTCATTTAAAATGTCTAGCTTTTAATAAATAATTATCTGAATCTGACACCCAAAGTCCATTACTGCATATAGTAACTGTTAAGTCTAATATACCCTAGTAAGCTATAGTACTTTTTCCTTTGGGAAGGTAGCATCTGTGCAGTCTGCAGTTCTGTTGAAGGAAGATGTTGAATCTATTTAATTATTTTTAAAAAAATAATTTATTTCTGTGCATTTTTTTTCCACACTGCATCAAATTAAATGGTGAATGGCCTGTATTTATATAGCGCTTTACTCAGTCCCTAAGGACCCCAAAGCGCTTTACACTACATCCACCCATTCACACACACATTCACACACTGGTGATGGCAGCTACATTGTAGCCACAGCCGCCCTGGGGCGCACTGACGGAGGCGAGGCTGCCGGACACTGGCGCCATTGGGCCCTCTGACCACCACCAGTAGGCAAACATGGGGTTAGTATCTTGCCCAAGGATATTTGGCATGCAGCTAGGAGGCAGCCTGGGATCGAACCACCGACCTTCTGATTAGTGGCTGACCTGCTCTGCCACCTGTAGCTCAGGTGGCAGAGCAGTTGATTACAAAGTTGATTACATCGATTAAGCATCATGAGGTGGGGGGTGTGGTTCCCTATTTTTTTATTTTTTTTTGCTGGGAGTTTGCAGCCCTATTAGTCAGGTTGCTTAATATTTCTGCTAAGTACTCTTTAAAACACCAGAATAGGGAGGATGGTGCAGGTTTAAGTTTATTAGATTGATCAGTTTTGCTGAACTATGAAATATTTTGGGTGGAGTGTGTTTTTTACATACAGGTATAACAGAATAGCTTTAGTGTTGTTGTTTATTTAAATTTGAGTATGAACTTATACAAAATGCAGCAAGATATTAAAAAAACAGTTTTATTGATTAAAAAACATATCGGTATCGGCACATATCCAAATTTATGATATCGGTATCGGACATAAAAAAGTGGTATCGTGCCATCTCTAGTATGAATATGTAATGTTTCCTGTGCTGGCGTCAGGTGATGCTGACTCATCCCTGACAATAAGCTTTAGCTCGATTTAGCAAAAACAATCGTCTGTTCTTCATCTCGACTCGCTTTTGTTACACAGCTCAAGGTCAAACACCCAATTTGTCACACACAGCAGCGTCGTCTTCACAGGGTTTTTCATGCTCCTGGGCCTGTCAGCAATACAGATAGGATGCTGCACAATATTTCACTGGCTTCATTTATGATTATGGGGCAGACCTGGGGACAAGAGTAAATTAATGATGCATTGTGACTGTGAATCTGCCAGACATAAATCCAACACATGGTGGGAGACATTGAGTTGTCCAGAGGTACACAACTGAAATTGCTTTTAGCTCCCACCATTAACAGTGATATTCCCGCCATTACATCAGGCAGGAAATGGATTCAAAAGCAGTCTGCTTCCTGTTTGTTCATTTTTCAAGCCAGCTGGAGTCCTGTTAAACAAATCCCCCACAAACAAGCAGCAGTAAACACGTGAGCATTTCTATTAGCACGCACTCAAACAGCAGGAAAAGCATTTACGCAGCATCACAGAGGTACGTTTCAAAACTGCATCACCTTAACCTCCGTGTAGTGCACTTGTTCTCAGAAATACCCAGTGAGAGGACTCGATACACGGTATTATTTTTGATATCGGGGGGGAAATAACCAAATAAGAAACTGTTAAATTAATTAATAACGATATTAATGATACAAACGGACAGAACTTATAATATTTGATGTGTAGCTCCAAGATTAACATTATCATTTTGCTATTAGGTAGCTGCTACCTGATAATCTAGCAGGTACCTGATAGCAGTGACGTGGCTAACGTTAACGTGGATCCCAGTACAAAAAGTAACTGTCTGGATTTAAACTGCTAAAAATAACCTATAATATGTGAAACACGTCTTAAGTGTCGGTCATGAATGATATCAAGTCATCTTGAGCCACAAAAACATTCCTGTCACAAGGTCGAAGCTGCAGTCGGTGATTTTTATCTTTTATTTATCCAGTTAAAAAATCTGGTTGACATTAAAATTGTCTTTTTTAATCTTTCTGGCCAACAGGGCAGCAGAAAGCACGACAAACATAACAAAAGTCCTGCAAACATATTCCAAGTGTCCAGACTGGTTATAATGTAGCTACAGTAACACAAGTTTTTACATTTTATACACATCGCATTTGTAAATCCTGTTCAACAAGGTCTGTTTATCAATATAAGTAAAGACATTACACATGGAAACAATCCGTTTTTGGCGCAACACCGGCCAAGTTAATATTTATAAGTGTTTAATACTCAGTGTGTTTGAAACACAGACTTTACTGACCTCACAAACGTTTTCATAAAGTCGGTTCTGAGTTCAGCTGCTCGTGAGAGGAGCTGTGTGAAGATGGATTAATGTCCAAGTGTCCTTTTTTTACTGTAATACCTCAAATGACAACATAATTTTAATCTACACCCATCATTATTTTACATATTCAAATGTTACATTTTGTATTTTTGTCCCTAATGATGCTTTCTTTGCTGACTCGATATCCTCTCCTGACTCGCTGTGTCTCAGGCCTCTCGATAGACTACGCTGCCAACAAGCTGTACTGGATAAGCTCGACCAACGGGACCATCAACAGGTGCAATCTGGATGGCAGTGGGCTGGAGGTGCTCGAGACTGTAAAGAGGGAGTTAGCCAAAGGCACAGCTCTGGCCGTGATGGGTGAGTGGAGCTTGTCACAAGTGCATCAGATTGGTGCCGAGGATTACTCAGAGTGTGAAAGGATTACACGTTTAACCAGTTAAGTGGCTTTAAAATGAAGCTGTTTAGAGAGTGCATGCAAACAGCTGTGCCTCACTATGTGAAGAATTAGGAGCATTAGATAATTAAAACACAACAGAGCAATGATTGATGATTGATTTTCTCACCCTTTCCATAATGAGAAGGGTGGAGGATGTTCATTACGGAGTGATTCTTGGTATCAGCGCTCAATCCAGCGTGTCACACCATCTATCAGCGAGTAGGTTCGTTCTGAACGCCTGAAATCTGCGTCAGCATGTTGTAGATGAAAACCTGCCTGCAGAAAACATCTGTACGAATATACCGGATGCTTCTATGATGCTGGCAGCTACGAGGGGACGAGTTGGAAGTAGAACCAGTTTGCACGTACAGCGTGAGTGGGTTCCTGTCCAGTTCATTAGCTGATACAGATAAAGAACATTATTAGTTTCCACAACCCAGAAAATGTTGCTAACGTTATGCCCCTAATACCTATATAAACAAGCAAACACCTTGACGTAAGTGAATGCTTTTATAGGCGATGCCATGTGCGCGCCACACTCTGGACCAATCGGGAGCTACTGACACGTGTAATCTTGGATAACCTTGAGTTTTATCCAAAGAGACTGAAATGGTTTTTGTGAAACAATTTGTGTAAATGGGATTAGACCCACCCATCCATCCTTTTCAGGGTCGGGGGGCGGAGCCTATCCCAGGTGTTATAGGGCGAGAGGCAGGGTACACCCTGGGCAGCTCGCCAGTCTGTCGCAGGGCCAACACACAGAGACAGACAACCATTCGCACTCACATGTAAACCTGTGGGCATGTTAGAATCAGCAGTTAACCTGACCTGTCTAACTGCGTGTTTTTGGACTGTGGGAGGAAGTTGGAGGACCCGGGGAGAACCCACGCAAACACGGGGAGAACATGTAAAATCAGAAAGACGGCCTGATGGTGGAGTTGAACTGAATTGAAATTCTGACTGCGAGGCAACAGTGCTAACCACCGTGGGATACTTACGGGCATAGCGCCCTGAGCACGCCCCATCTCGTCTGATCGTGGAAGCAGGGCTGAGCTCGGGATTAGACCCATGGTTATATATCTATTTAAACAGTCGTGATGCCACGAACTGTACAGCAATCTACTGTGGTGGAGTGATAAATAACACCGCTAAAGATCTCGGTGGCTGTGATGTGCAGCAAAGCTAATGGACATGACTCAGTGATCTTTGGATCTGTATCAAAAAGGATTTTTTATCAAACTGACTGGAAAAGAAAACAAGCGCCAGCAGAGACAACAAGTTTTAAAAATAATAGCTGCACGATGATCGTCGCGGTCATTGTTGCGTTGTTGCACGTTGTCGCAGTGTCTTTAATGCTAAAGCGTCCACTGCAGTGTCCACGGTTCAGACTTCAGTCCCATTTCATTCGTTTCACGTTTGTTTCATTGATGTGTTTATTTCACCTTTTATTCTTTGAAGCTGCAGAGCAGAATTTGAATTTTAAATTGTTTCACTTCCACACTGCTGCACCTTGACAATTGGGAAACCTCCCTGTGAGCTATGTGAATGCATTACACTTGCCAAGATTGGTAATGAGAAGAGAGCAAACAAAGGCTTATTGAAGAGAGACTTTTTTGGTTTTGTGTGTGTGGGTCTGAAGCAAACTGTGATTTGAAGGGAAAAAAAGAAAAAACAAACAAATAAACTAAAATATGAAATGGAAGAGTGTTGTCAGAGTGATTCAGCGTGTTCTTGAAGCATGTTATTAACCATGACAGGCCTTCGTTTTCTGTGCGGTGGGTATCTGTCAGCATGTGCAGAGAGCATTAATTACTGTTGCAGGATAACACAGCAGTGGCAGGATGGAGTCCCACTGTTTTGTACACTATTAGCTTTCTGCAAGTGTAAGCCACAATTTTTAGGTTCATTTTTATAGTGAATACTTTGGCTGTGCAGGAACGGACACTGGAGACTTCATCATTGCATTTCACAAATGGGATGTAGAATGTGAGGTGACACAGACTAATAGCTGCGCTCCAGTGCAGCAGCAGCTACAGCAAAACAGTGAAATGATGTCTGCAAGTCTCCATCAATCACAATTATCCACATTTTGTTATCTTGAAGAAGCTGATTGGTCGACCGAACCGTACTTTTCTGCTTTACCATTACGTTTGGTAAAACAGAGGAATTGTACTGGTTAAACACCAGTTAAACACCAGTAATAGAGATTTATGATTGGACGATGTTTCACTTTTTTAACATCATTTGATACATGATCTATCAAACACGTCCTTTACTGTTTACCTGATTTTGGGATTTCAATCAAGCAATCAATATGTCAATCATGTGGGGGGGGGGTCACATGAACTTTTTAGCAACTACAGGATTTGTTATTGTGGCGGAGGCGTGGCCCCGGGCGCAGCTGCAGGGGAGGAGTGGAGCGGAAGGCTCATCAGGGCGGCGCTGCGAGGCCGGTAAGAACAGCTGATGTTGTTTATGGACTGATGATGGTCTCCCTCCGCTGTGTTTATAGTGAGACGAGGAGGAGCGGCCAGGAAAGAGATCAGCTGGGCTCGTGAGCTGTCAGACTGTGTGACTGAGTCAGCTGTCAAAACAACAACACTTGAATAAATGTGGAAGTTGGCTGTACCTACCTGTGTGTGCGTGTGTCTGTGCCTGGTGTATTCCACAAGTGGTGCCGAAACCCAGGAAAGTGCCGGTGGGGAAATGTCCGACCCACAGGCCGCGCCACCCGCCCAGCCTCTGCAATTCTTGGCGCAGATGCTGGCGGAGATGGCGACGATGAGCCGGGATCAGGCGGCCGACCAGCGTGCCCACCTGGCCGCGCTGCGGGAGCAGACGGACCGGCAGACGCAAGTTCTGGAGCGGCTGGTCGGGGCCGCTGCCACGCCGAAGCCCTCGCCACTGTCGGTGGCGGTGCCCCGGATGGGGGACGGGGACGACCCACAGGTTTTTTTGGAGACCTTCCGTGCCACGGCGGAGGCTTGCCAATGGCCGCGGGAGGAGTGGGCTCCGCGGCTGCTCCCCCTGCTGTCCGGGGAGGCACAAACAGCGGCCCTGAGTCTGCCTCCGGCGTCGAGGAGCAGCTTCGCGGACGTGAGCCGGGCGGTGGTGGACAGGCTAGGGCTCACCGCCGAAGACCACCGCCGGCGGTTCCGGGCCTGTCGGCTGGCTACAACGGACCGACCATTCGCCTGGGCCCGGCAGCTGCGCGACGCGGCGGTACGCTGGCTGCAACCGGGAACATCGGAGGGGGAGACGAAGCTGGTGGACAAGGTGGTGCTGGAGCAGTTCACGGAGGGATTGCCAGCGGAGACGGCGAGATGGGTCCGGTGCCACCGGCCCGCAAGCTTGGAGGTAGCGGTGACGCTGGCGGAGGACCACCTTGCCGCTGGAGCAGGGGAACCCGGGGACGCCGGACGGAGGCCGAACAAACAGGCCCCGGTGCCGGCCCCGAGGCGCCGTGTGCCGGCACCAGGGCAGGCAGAGCGGCTGCCGGCGCTGAGCCCCACTAACCCTTTCGCGGCGTTGGTGCCGTCCAGGGCAGCCGAGCCAAGTGGAGCCGCCCCCGAGCCACGGAGAGCAGCACAGACGCCGGGGCCGGAGTGTTGGAAGTGCGGGCAGCCGGGGCACCTGAGGAGGGATTGTCCGCTTATGGAAGTGGGGCAGGTGTTTCGTGTTGCTGGCGCCCCAGCACCCTCCCCCGGTCCAGGAGGGACATACAGTATTCCGGTAAGGACTCGAGGGGGTATACGCCAGGCGTTGGTGGACACGGGCTGCACGCAGACCCTCGTACACCAAAGCTTGGTTCGCCCCGGGGCATTGCTGGAGGCAGAATGGGTGGAGGTGAGGTGTGTGCATGGTGACGTTCACAGGTATCCCATAGTGCCGCTGTTATTAAAGTATAAGGGCAAAACGCATAGAGTAACGGCGGCGGTTAGCCCGCGCCTGTCGCACCCCCTGATTCTGGGTACCAATTGGCCGGGGTTTCATCAGCTACTGGGACAGTACGCGGGGGTGCGATCACGACCGGAAGCGGGGTGTAGCGTGTGCGCGGCGTTCAGCGGTGACGCGGGGTCGTCCGACACTGACTCCGGGGGGGAGGAGCCGGCGGGTCCCTCACGGGACGTCCCGCCGGCCCCGGAAGTGTCCCCCATGGGTGATTTCCCACTGGAGCAGTCTCGTGACGGCACCCTACGCTCAGCCTTTGACCAAGTGATGGCTATTGATGGTCACGTGGTGCGCCCTGAGGCCGCGCAGACCTACCCGCGTTTCGTCTTATTAAACGACCGATTATATCGAGTGAGTCGTGACACTCAGACAGAGGAAACACACACCCAGTTGTTGGTGCCGCAGGGCCGCCGGGAAACGCTTTTCCAGGCGGCCCACTATAACCCCATGGCAGGGCATATGGGCTATGAGAAAACTCTGGAGCGAATAACGGCCCGATTTTATTGGCCGGGCATCCGAGCGGATGTGCGCCGCTGGTGCGCATCCTGCCCGGACTGCCAACTTGTTAACCAGCCGGCCATACCGAAGGCGCCGCTGCGCCCTCTCCCCCTCATTGAGGTCCCGTTTGAGCGCATCGGCATGGACCTTGTAATGTATGTTTGCACTGATTGCCGATCACGCTTCAACTGAGTCGTCCTCGGTCAGAAGGAATGGTACTCCACAGTGATGTAGTTCAAATAACTTTACTAAAGAGGTGGCAGATGACATCAACAGGATGTACAGCGTTGGTAGGGAGGCATTACAGTATTCACATGCAGGTAACGGGGGTGTGAGTGTGTATATGGGTATGTGTGTGTGTGTGGTCATCTGTAAACAGAAAGAACAAACATTTGTATTAACCACTATGGATAGCAGTGTACCCCTTATACAGTACTGTGGGTTTCCAGCGTAATGTTATACAATCTGCCATAACCTCATGGCCACTAGATGGCACCCTAAGACCATAAATGAATTTCTGGCTTGTATATACATTGGCAAACCAGACCTCTGCAGATTGCAACGATTCAGAGAATAAACATAGTAAATAGTTACATCCACCTACCACAATGCTTGACAGTAAGTCGTATATGGAATGAAATATGGGCTGAACACAAGGCTGCCTGTAGTAGGCCAAACAAAACGCATCTTAGCGATAGCAACGAGACTAGCCTCTTAGCGATAGCAACGGGACTAGCCTCTTAGCGATAGCAAATTACACAGATAAAGTCAACAAGCCTCACTCTCATCTTACAATACTCACATGGTAAGCACGCACGCAGTATTAACTCACACCGAATGCACGTTAATACGTTACTCCTCCTCTCATCTGTGCAGCGCTGCGCTGAACACGTTCCCAACCGGAAGTACAGATACCGAGGTGCATCATGGGTAACGTAGTATAAAACAGCTACAGTGAACAAGCGGACTTTTAACAGCCGCCCCTGTATTTGTAGGCAAATACACTCCCGCTAGAGTCCTTCTATTTTGAAACAGTGTCATTTGAGTCCTCAGGAACTTTGGGAAGTTCCACCAACTTAGTTACCGGGCGAACATAGGTACTGTCTTTAACCTTGACCTCGGCAGCTCGAACAACGCCATCAATCCCTGGGAAAACTTTGGCAATGGTACCCACAGGCCAAAGGCCTCTAGGCAAGTTACAGTCCACAATCATAACAGCTTGTCCCACAGCCATGTTGTCAGTGGACCTCCTCCATTTCTGTCGGAGTTGCAGTCCTGGGAGGTAGTTCTGTATGAACCGCTTCCAGAAGTGGTCGCTGATGACCTGACTGTGCCTCCATCTTCTGTTAGAAAGAGTGCCTGAGGGGCCGTAAGCTGCCTGGGGTAGTGCCGAATCATGCCGCCCCATCAAGAGAAGATTTGGTGTGATGGGATCTGGGTCAGCTATGTCAGCCGATGCATAGCCAAGCGGCTTTGAGTTCAAAATGCCCTCAACCTCTATGAGAGCAGTGAGTAGGACTTCTTCCACCACAACTTGGTCCTTCAGGACCACTTGCAGAGCTGACTTCACTGCTCTGATTTCCCTTTCCCATGCTCCTCCGAAATGAGGAGAGTGTGGGGGATTGAAGCAGAAGTTGATAGTCTGCTTGGCCAGTTGCTGCTTGAGGTCCGGCTCCATGTTTTCAAACGCCGTTTGGAGTTCTCTGTGCCCACCTCTGAAATTGGTCCCTCGATCAGACCACATCTCGTATGGCTTTCCTCGGCGTGCAATAAATCTGCGTAATGACATAAGGAAGGAATCGGTGTCAAGACTAGGGAGGAGATCAAGGTGCACGCATCTGGTTGTAAGACACTTGTAGATGATTCCCCAGCGTTTCTCTCTTCTACGACCTATCTTTATCGTGTATGGCCCAAAACAGTCTACGCCCGTTGACCAGAACAGCGGCTTATAGAGTCTCAGCCGCGATGAAGGTAAGTCAGCCATTTTGGGTGTAGAAGGTGAGGCGCGCCATCTCCTACAGTCCACACACTGGTGCTGATGCTTCTTAATGGCTTGACGTCCTCTGAGAATCCAATAGGTGCGCCGTATTTCCGCAAACAGCCTCTCTGCACCTGGATGAAGGAGCTGGTCATCATAAGTTTTTATGATGAGCTTGGTCAGGGGATGTTCAGCTGCTAATACAATGGGATGAATACTGTCTGGATCTAAGTCGGCAGCTCGACGGAGGCGGCCTCCGACTCTGATGAGACCGGTGAGACTGTCATATTCAGGGGACAGCACACTAAGACGGCTGTCTGAGCGGACTGGGTGCCCGATCTGGAGGGCTCGGGCCTCCTCTGAGAAGCTGTCAGTCTGTGCCGAGCGAAGCAGCATGGTTTTGGTTTCTAGTTGCTCCGCTGCTGTAATAGGAGCGTCAGCCGCCCCGTGTTGGGTCTGGTAGGTAGCAGCAATCAGCTCATCTAGCGTGGCATACTGTGTTGGATCCGGTAAAGTCGGGGATGCAGAAACGTGCCCACAGAATGCAGTCTTCCTGAGCTCTGCCTCACTGCATGCCGGGAACTCTGTTGGCAACTTAGGCCAAGTGTCAGCAGTTTGTGACAGAAAGGGTGGACCATGTGACCAACGATTGCGGACAGTTAGGTCAGCGAGATGTTTCCCTCTGGTGATGTCATCAGCAGGATTGAGGTCAGAGGTCACATACCGCCACTGTTCAGGAGATGTCAGCTCCTGTATTTCACAGATTCTAGTCCCCACAAATACCTTATAGCGACAGGAACTAGACTGGATCCACTGCAGCACCGTTGTAGAGTCTGTCCACAGGTAGATCGATTTCAGGAGGATGGTGAGCTCTGTCTGGAGTAATTTGGCCAATTGGGCCCCTGTGAGCGCTGCGCAAAGCTCCAGCCGGGGTATTGACACCTGTTTACGTGGGGCCACTCTGGAGCGAGCCATCAGGAATGATGTGGCGATGGGCAGTTGTTGATCGATTACTCGGAGATAAGCCACAGCCCCATACGCCTTTTCTGATGCGTCACAGAATATGTGAGCCTCGTATGTCACGTTGCTGGAGTTGTGAGAAGGAGTGTAGCAGCGGGGAATGGTGACATGCTGAAGGTGTGACAGTTCACCTTCCCACTCAAGCCAGGACTGAAGTAGATTCCCTTCGATGGGCTCATCCCATCCTCTCTCTGTGCTCCACAGGGCCTGTACAATCAGCTTGGCCCTTGTAGTGTAGGGACAAATATAACCTAGGGGGTCATACTGGGTAGCTAGTACCTTGTACACGTTGCGCAGCGTGACCGTGGAGTAGGTTATAGGGCGGTGCTTATATCCCAGGACATCTGTCGGGCAGTGCCAGCTGAGTCCTAATGTTGACTCTTGTGGGTCGAGACTTTTGAAGTTCAGCCAAAGCTCGCAGCTCTCTGATCTAGCTGAAGCGGGCAGGTGAGCAACTACTTCGGGCACGTTGCTCGCCCACTGACGTATCTCGAATCCTCCTTGAATGAGTAAACCTCTCATTCGGTCGATGAGCTGCTTTGCCTCTTCTGGGTTGGACAGGGACTGTAAACAGTTATCCACATAGAAGGCTGTGTGGACAGAGTCACAGATGTCCTTGTGGGTGTCTTCGTGCTCCCTTGCATGTCTCTGTAGGGCGTAAATAGCACAACAGGGGCTACATGTCGTTCCGAAGGGCAAAACTCTCCACTCATATACGTCTGGGGGCCGGTCAGTTTCACAATCCCTCCACAGAAACCGTAGTAGAGGACAGTCCTCTGGGAGCAGCCGAATCTGGTGAAACATGGCTTTGATATCTCCACTCACGGCTACAGGGTGTTGGCGGAAGCGGAGTAATACCCCCAGCAGAGTGGGCCCCAAGGGAGGTCCTGGTAAGAGGTAGTGGTTCAGGACGGCCCCCTGAAACTCAAACGAACAGTTGAAGACCACCCTAGCCTTATCATTGTGATGTACCATGTGGTGGGGTACATACCATGACTCGGAAGAGCTATGTGTCTCATCTGGGCTCAGCTTAACAACATAACCAGAATCTACTAACCTGTGGATCTCCTGGCTGTATGTGAGGGTCAGATCAGGATTCTTAGCCAGCTTACGTTCGGTGGATCTGAGGAGGCCTTTTACTGCTTCAGGAGAGACACACATCCGTGGAAAGTCCCTTCTTCTCAGCAGCGGAGTGGCGTATCTCTCGACACCGTCTACTGGGACTCTGATAGTCTTTGTCTCCAACATAGCTACCGCCTCTCTGTCCTCCTTTGACCGTGTGACCTCCTTCTCTGTCCTGTAGGGGGGAGCATCTAGTTGCCACAAACGCTTCACATCTTGATGCACGGCCTCTGCAGGAGAAAGGCACATGTTCAGGCACTGCAGGTCCCCCTCAGATGTAGGCATACTACTGGCCGGCCCCTGGATGGCCCATCCGAGCTTGGTGCAGATAGCTACTGGCCCTTTGGACGACCCCCGAAGGACGGGGCGGACAGGGGTGATGAGATGAGCGTTATCTGAGCCAATCAGCACCAAAGGTTGGATCTGGTTAAATCCCTCAATCTGGACTTTCTGTAAGTGAAGATACTTCTTCTTTAGCTGTTCAACTGGACATGACTGAGTAGCTAGGCTCAGTTGTTGGGCTGTGAAAGCATGTGTTACTTTGTACCTCACTTTGGGCTTAGCCCTTGGTGACACCTGAAATGAGACAAAGCCTCCCTTCATCTGGATTACATCTCGACGGATAGTTCTCAGTGAGAGTGTTGCTTCCTCCTGTTCCAAACCTAGAGATTTAACTGCCGCTGGAAGCACAACAGTCTTCTCTGAGCCGTCATCGAGCACAGCAAATGTATTCAGTGATTTGCCCCCATAATGTAGTTGGATTGGTACTACCTTAAGCATAACACGACCTGAGTGACTTGAATAGTCTAGGTAGACCATACTAGTACTCACAGTTAGTATGTTAGGGTCCCGCTTCTTGGCCTCAACCAGGTCATGGAGCACCAACAAATGCTGGTCACCACAGGTGCTGCACGGCTTCTTCAGAGTACACTGCTCTGGAGAATGTTTACGGCCACAGCGCCAGCATTTGGCCTTCTCGGTAATCCAGGTAGCCATAGCTTTGAGGTCTAGCCTTTTGAATCCATCACAGCCATTCAGATAATGCTCTGTCCCTTCGCAGTATGGACAATAAGGTTTGAACTTCTGTTTCTTCTTAGGTTGGACTGTCGGATCTGGAGCTGTAGATTCTCCCTCCTGTTTTAGCTTGGCTTGGGCTGGATTTGGGCCGTAGTAGATGGAAGCAGATCTGTTGTGTGGCTTGAGCCCTGCTGAGGCTTTGAGTAGGTTCTTCTCTGGACGTGGCTTGTCCGGGGGCATTTGAGAGGCTTGTCTGGATAGCTGAAGGACTTGGGATTTCCGTTCGAGCCATTCTGAGAAGTTGTACATATTGTATGTTTGGCTGCTGCCACTGCGGATGATCCCCCGGGTGATACAGTACTCGATGAAGTTGTCCCTGTAGTTCAGAGGGAGCTTGGTAAGCAGTCTGTCCACATGTGAACCACAATGAAGCTCGCTGGCTGCTACTTCATCCATGGTACTGAGAAGCCCGACCAGGCTGGACACCGACAGGGAGAGGTCCTCAATAGCTTGAGAGTCTCCGGCTCTAATAGGGGGGCCGTTTAATATGGTGCTAAGCTCACTTTGGACTAACTGCCTTGGCTGTCCATACCTCTGCTCTAGCGCCCTCATTGCACTAGTGTAGGGAGTGCGGTCGTGAATGTAGCGCTTGGCTACCTGTAAGGCGCTGGGATGCTCGAGATGATCTAGTAGGACCTGATACTTGTACTCTTCTCCCAGATGTGAATGTGGCCCTAAGGTGCTGTCCAGCCCTTTCTTTAATAAGGCGAAGTCACTCTCTCTCCCCGACCGGAAGATCACCAGCTTAGGCTTTGGGATGCCATATGAAGACGCCACCATCATCTCCATCAGGTTTGGTAGAGGCGTTCCTGCTGGGTAAGTTGTGGCAACCTGCGGATTATGGTGTTCAGCAGAGGAAGATGATGAATAGTGACTGCCTGCGGGATAAGGAACATAGTACTTGCCAGCTGGATCAGGCACAGCTTCAGGATGCAGTATGGTGGGCACAGGGCGATGAGCTTCTGTCCACTGTGATGGCTGGGTCACAGGCGCTGGTGGACGTAAAGGTTGCTGCAAGTACACAGGATTAGCTGGATGTCTGACTTGGAAGACAGGAGCAGCGGGATGTGACATCTGCTGCAGACTCATTGGGTCCACAGCCTGTGATAGCTGGTGCACTGAAAGATGAGCATGTTGTAGTGGCTGATCAGCTGGGGATGCAGAATGTAATAGCTGCACCTGGCCTGGCCTGTTTATCAGGAGCTGATGTTCCGATCGCTGATATGAGAAGGGTTCAGCAGTGCATCGCCCAGGTCTCCTGAGTGGCGTCGATGCAGCTACATAAGTGGCAGGGTGCAGCACTGGCTGAATGTGAAGGCTCGCTTTACGGGGAGGTGATGGAGCAGATATTTCTGCTGGCGTTGGCATGTTTGCAGGTGTTGTGGTGCCCTGCTCTGAGGGACTTACTAGCACAGTTAGTGGCTCTGTGGTATCATGTAACACCTCATTGCTAGGTTGTAGTGGTGCAACTTCTGTTGTGGAGGAAATACGTTGGGGTTGTTCTAACGCTCCTGTTTCTGGGGGAAGAGGACTGCCAGGTTTAGAAGCTTGCTCCAAACGCTCCACCCGCTTCAGTAATGTCCCACGAGTTTCCTCCATAGACACTTGCAGTTGAGTCATGTGTTGGAGGACACTGCTCCAAACTGATTCCATCTTCTGCCATCTCTCATCCTCTTCATAGTCGGAGCTGCTTGAACTACTTGGAGCGCTAGATGGCTCAGTTAGGTTGTGCTCATAGTCCACCAGATGTCCTGGAAGTTTCTTCTCCCGCGTTGGACGGGGGCTACTCGATGCACCTCTATCCTGAGGGTTTGCCATCTCCTTAACTCAGCCAAGGCGAATCCGGCTCGAAGGACCACTTGTAATGTATGTTTGCACTGATTGCCGATCACGCTTCAACTGAGTCGTCCTCGGTCAGAAGGAATGGTACTCCACAGTGATGTAGTTCAAATAACTTTACTAAAGAGGTGGCAGATGACATCAACAGGATGTACAGCGTTGGTAGGGAGGCATTACAGTATTCACATGCAGGTAACGGGGGTGTGAGTGTGTATATGGGTATGTGTGTGTGTGTGGTCATCTGTAAACAGAAAGAACAAACATTTGTATTAACCACTATGGATAGCAGTGGTACCCCTTATACAGTACTGTGGGTTTCCAGCGTAATGTTATACAATCTGCCATAACCTCATGGCCACTAGATGGCACCCTAAGACCATAAATGAATTTCTGGCTTGTATATACATTGGCAAACCAGACCTCTGCAGATTGCAACGATTCAGAGAATAAACATAGTAAATAGTTACATCCACCTACCACAATGCTTGACAGTAAGTCGTATATGGAATGAAATATGGGTTGAACACAAGGCTGCCTGTAGTAGGCCAAACAAAACGCATCTTAGCGATAGCAACGAGACTAGCCTCTTAGCGATAGCAACGGGACTAGCCTCTTAGCGATAGCAAATTACACAGATAAAGTCAACAAGCCTCACTCTCATCTTACAATACTCACATGGTAAGCACGCACGCAGTATTAACTCACACCGAATGCACGTTAATACGTTACTCCTCCGACACACCTCTCATCTGTGCAGCGCTGCGCTGAACACGTTCCCAACCGGAAGTACAGATACCGAGGTGCATCATGGGTAACGTAGTATAAAACAGCTACAGTGAACAAGCGGACTTTTAACAGACCTCATCGGGCCGTTTCACCGGAGTGCACGCGGCTACCGCTTTGTGTTAGTCCTGGTGGATTACGCAACGCGGTACCCGGAAGCAGTTCCGCTGCGCACCATCTCTGCAAAGAGTGTGGCGCAGGCACTGTTTCAGGTCATCTCCCGAGTCGGAATCCCGAAAGAGATACTGACTGACCAGGGCACGTCGTTTATGTCTCGTACACTGCGGGAACTGTACGAATTACTGGGCATTAAATCTATTCGGACCAGCGTCTACCACCCTCAGACTGACGGGCTGGTGGAGCGGCTGAATAAGACTTTAAAGTCCATGATTCGGAAGTTCATTAACGAGGATGAACGCAATTGGGATCACTGGCTAGACCCTCTGTTATTCGCAGTGCGGGAGGTGCCCCAGGCCTCCACGGGATTTTCTCCCTTTGAACTGCTGTTCGGCAGGAGGCCACGTGGGGTGCTCGACCTGATTAAAGAAAGCTGGGAGGACGGTCCGAGCCCCGCCAAAAATGAGATTCAGTACGTGTTGGACCTGAGAGCAAAACTCCACACTTTGGGGAGGTTGTCACGGGAGAATTTGCTCCAGGCTCAGCAGCGTCAGCAACGCCTGTATGACAGAGGGGCTAGGCTCAGGCAATTTTCACCGGGAGATAAAGTGCTTGTGTTACTCCCTACTTCCAGCTCGAAGTTGCTCGCCAAGTGGCAAGGACCCTTTGTGGTCACACGGCGAGTCGGGGACGTGGACTACGAGGTCGCTCGGTCGGACAGGGGAGGAGCCACGCAGATTTATCACCTCAATCTCCTCAAACTGTGGCGAGAGGTTGAAACCGCTTCTCTGGTGAGCTTGGTGAAGGAGAGAGATGAGTTGGGGCCTGAGGTGCCAAATTCTATCATTCCCGCCTCCCTCCCTTGTGATGACCATCTCACACAGGCCCAGAGAGCGGATGTTGTCGCGTTGCAACAGCGTTTTGCGGACGTGTTCTCCCCCCTGCCCGGCCGGACGTCCCTCATCGAGCACCATTTCGTGACGCAGCCTGGCGTGACGGTGCGTTCACGGCCCTACAGGCTCCCGGAGCACAAGCGAAAAATCGTGCAGAGGGAATTGGCGGAAATGCTGAGGATGGGAGTAATAGAAGAGTCGCACAGCGCCTGGTGTAGCCCCATCGTTCTGGTGGCGAAGAAGGATGGGTCTATACGGTTCTGTGTCGACTATCGCAGGGTGAACGAAGTGTCACGCTTTGATGCCTACCCCATGCCTCGGGTCGACGAGCTCCTGGACCGGTTAGGCACGGCCCGCTTTTTCACGACACTGGACTTAACCAAGGGCTATTGGCAGATTCCCTTGTCTGCCGAGGCCAGGGAGAAAACGGCCTTCTCCACTCCGTACGGTTTGTACCAGTTCGTGACGCTTCCGTTTGGCCTGTTCGGGGCCCCGGCCACTTTCCAGCGTCTCATGGACCGGGTACTGCGTCCGCACGCAGCGTATGCTGCCGCCTACCTGGATGACGTGATCATCCACAGCGACACCTGGGCGGAGCATGTGCTGCGGGTGGCCGCGGTCCTGGAGTCCCTGAGGGGGGCGGGGCTCACGGCCAATCCGAAGAAGTGCGCGGTTGGACGGAGGGAGGTGCAGTATCTGGGGTACCACCTGGGGGGCGGGCAGGTGCGTCCACAGGTGGAGAAGACGGCGGCTATCGCATCCTGCCCGCGCCCCAGGACGAAAAAGGAGGTGAGACGGTTCTTGGGGTTGGCGGGTTACTATCGTCGCTTTGTGCCGGGGTTTGCGCAGCTAACCAGCCCCCTGACCGATCTCACTCGAAAGGGTGCCCCGGATCTGGTCCAGTGGACGGGGCCGTGCCAGGCGGCGTTTGTGCAGGTGAAAAAGGCTCTCTGTGGGGAGCCGCTGCTTCACACTCCTAACTTTTCCCTCCCTTTTGTTCTGCAGACTGACGCCTCGGACGGAGGGCTGGGAGCCGTTTTGTCCCAGCAGGTAAGGGGGGCCGACCGCCCTGTCCTATACATCAGCCGGAAGCTAGCAGAGCGCGAGCGCCGGTACAGCACCGTGGAGAAGGAGTGCCTGGCCATCCGGTGGGCGGTCGGCTCCCTGCGCTATTACCTCCTGGGACGCTCATTCACCCTCTGTTCGGACCACGCCCCGCTGCAGTGGCTCCACCGCATGAAGGATGCCAACGCCCGGATCACCCGGTGGTATCTGGCGTTGCAGCCCTTTAAGTTCAAGGTGATCCATAGGCCGGGGGCGCAGATGGCAGTGGCCGATTTCCTCTCTCGCTCGCGGGGGGGGGGAGTTGGCTCGGCCGGACGGCTACCCGGCCTCGAACGGGCGGTGGGGGTGTGTGGCGGAGGCGTGGCCCCGGGCGCAGCTGCAGGGGAGGAGTGGAGCGGAAGGCTCATCAGGGCGGCGCTGCGAGGCCGGTAAGAACAGCTGATGTTGTTTATGGACTGATGATGGTCTCCCTCCGCTGTGTTTATAGTGAGACGAGGAGGAGCGGCCAGGAAAGAGATCAGCTGGGCTCGTGAGCTGTCAGACTGTGTGACTGAGTCAGCTGTCAAAACAACAACACTTGAATAAATGTGGAAGTTGGCTGTACCTACCTGTGTGTGCGTGTGTCTGTGCCTGGTGTATTCCACAGTTATATTTCATGACCCATTTTCAGAGGCTTAAACTGCCCCAGCATGTTTGACAGGTAGTGTGGTCTGCCTCTGATCACGAGCTGTGTCTAACCTTATGCATCAGTCTTGGCTTAATCTTGTTTCAGGACTGCGCAGGCTTCTCGAGATGCTTTAGGAAAACGCTAATCTGACCTTCTTGTTCTTATCGGCGCCGTGTTGCTGGGCTGGGCTGTCACAATGTGACAGATTTGGCCTTTTTACATTTAAAATTACTGCAAAAAGCTCTGAGATACAAATGTAAAAACATGAATGAGCTGCGTCCGCTTCAGTTGTTCCGACGTACCAACAGAGCAGGAAACTCAAAGTGCTCGTGTCACGTGTCCAGTTTACTTTCAGGCTCTGATTAAAAATGAAAAAGTTAAAGCAAAATTTCTGCCTGTGTTGTTGTTGTTGTGCAGAGACAAACCTACAAAATAGTGTGTTTGTGCAACACATTATGGACGCGCCGGGTTTTGTAGGGTTTATGTTACCGTGTTTCGTGATGCCAACATTCAGTCCTCCTTTGCTGTAGATCATTGAGCATGAACCTGTAAAAGTTACAGGGTCAGCTGAAAATGAGGCTGGTGGAAGAGAGCAGGACAGCAGCCAGACAGGTCATTTTCCACTCCTGAGCTTCTTTTGTTGTTGGCGAGTGCACAGCCTGTCAGCGATGCCCATTACAGAAAATGTCCCTTTGCAGCTTTAGTTTTGTCGGCATGGTGTGATTTGCAGTTAAGTGCATTTGGTGACCATTTGCTGTGTTTACCACAGAGTTCTGCTTTCCTTTGTCTTTGTAGTTCAGTAAAGAACAAAGAAGAAATATACTAATACATATGCCAGCATGACAGTAATATGGATTTGCAACTAAAAGCATGCATTGTCTGCGCTGGTGGGGATAAAGTACCTGTGAATTAAAGGCTTTTGTGTCCTTTGTGGTTAGTGGAGCAATCAGCATTAATGAGCATAAATCTGAGAAGCATTTCTTCTCGTCTCTGGTCGTTTACAAGCTTGATTGATCAGTTAGTCATATTTGAGTGGTTGAGGTTACTCCGAAGAACCATCGTGCGTGAGCGATGAAAGCTTGTTTACAAATGATGAATCTGTATCTCCGTCACAGTGGGAGGTAGATGCAGACGTACAACTAGGCAGACGAGCATGAAACGGGTTTAGCAGATTTGCACTGGTAATCGGGAACGCACTTCTGAGGGAGGAATCGTACGTTTCTCCATGATGGGGTGCTGGCTTTTCATTTTGCCTTCATGTCTTAGTGATTGCTCGCGCTGGCTGTGAAAAGGTATAATGAAGGCACCGTTAGTGACACAAGTTTGACCCACTCGGTCCTAAGGCTCTGTAATAATTGGATTGGCTTGAGGGAGAAGAGAGGGCTTATTTCGGAAGGTGTGAGTGATCCATCAGCCGTGAACTGCCGGGGATCAAACTAGCAGTTGAGGTGGAAATTGAATATGATGTGCCACAAGCGAGCAATCGCACCTAGCCAGTGATCCCAACGGCATTAAATTAACACGGGGTGCAAAGCTAATCTCGGCTAGCGTGCCCTCCGGGGTGTAATGTTTTGTAAACTGCACGAAGACTGTCATTCCCACTCATGGGAATTTACCTGATTTGTGGAAGCGAGTTTTACATTTCTTTTAAGGATGGCATTCAGCCTAAAGCTATTAATGGAAGTGGGAATTGTTTCTGTGTGTGTGTGTGTGTGTGTGGGGGTGGGTGGGTGTGGGGGTGGGTGGGTGTGTGTGTGTGCGTGTGTGTGTGTGTGTGGGTGTGTGTGGTTGAATGCAGTGATACAAAACGTGCAAGAGAACTAAAGAACGCCGTGCCTTCCAGGAAGTGATGCTGGAAAATGTACAGGGCACATTTTCTAGATGGTACTTAACATATTGTCTTGGATGAGAATGCATCTGTCATTTAAGTTAGGTTGCTAATCTAATTTAAGAGGGTGTTAAATTGCACCAGGTTGTGTCCAGGAGCAGCGCTGCTCTGAATGGTTGCATTAGCACAAAGCAGGAAAAAGAAATCTGCTGGTAATTGACATTGCTCTAAAGAAGGAGGCATTTAATGAGCGCTCGCTGCTGCTGCTGCTGCTGCTCAGCTCAGTAATTCCTCTGTTGGGGGTTTGTATGAAAATGCAAAGGTGATTCCTCCGGCCTCCGCTGCTCTAAGCTTTTACAACATACAGTCTGTTATAGCCACGTTTGTGTGACCTAATTATGGGGTATGTTGTAGATACTCTGTTCATTTTTGTGGTTTTATCCTTTCTAGAATGAGGTCATCTTCACCTCCTCTGATGTTTATCCTGGAAGGAGAGGACTTACTTAACTCCTTTTTACTTGTCACCTCAGTGGGATTGTAAAATGAGAAGTTCCTGTCACGCTGTCGAGTAAATGGCAAAGCGCCTGGCGAGGACTGTGCGTCACTGATATCTGCTGAGGACAGAGGTGCTGGGCTTGGTGTGCAGCAGTCAGCAGCCCCGTTGGTCAAACAGCACATGCTGTATTTCTATCTGTTTATAGGAATGCGATGCCCGTTTCAGTCGGTAATGGAAACGTTTGTCTTTCAAGTTCAAGGAAAAGCTTCAGTGGAGCTAAAAACCTTCCTGCAGTTCAAGGCTGAAACTCATCAACAGCGAGACAGGAAACCCACTTTTTAATCTGAAATCAGCTCAGAGAAGGCCTCAATTATTAACAGGCCTTAAGGAATAAGTGTGCCAGCTTTAGGAGATTAGAGTGCAGGCTGAAGCTCAGCATTTGCACTTTGAAGGATGGCATTCGCCTGCACTCTGCTTGTGTTTTCAAGAACTCATTTGTACCATGTTGTGAAAAAGAAAGGAAAACGCTCTTTGGCCTTGCTCTAAAAATGGAGTTAATTCAGATTTTCTTTGCTGGCTGCAGGTGGAAAACTCTGGTGGGCAGATGAGGAATCAGGACGGCTGGGAACGGTCACCAAGAGAGACGGGCGCAACCTTGTTGTTTTGAGAAATAAGACGGGTGGGGTGGTTCACATGAAGGTGTACGACAGGGACAGCCAGAAAGGTAAGCAGCCTCTCTCACGTGATTCACAGAGATGGACATGCCTGCTGATGGTGCGTCACTGTCGTCCGTTTGCTGGTTTTGTTTTAATAATCAGGAAGAAATCAGTGCCAAGTAAACAACGGAGGATGCTCGCAGCTGTGCTTCCCGACTTCAGAGAACACCCGCAGCTGCTCCTGCACCGTTGGCTACAACTTGCGTAGCGATCGCACATCTTGCGAGGGTACGATTCCCAGTTTCTTTGAGCCTTTCGTTACCCTCGGCGTGAGGTTGTGGATAAATGAATAATCTCTACGTGCGTCAAAGGGCATTCGTGAGTTCTTGAGCTTTAATGCTTTTATCTGCGCTCTAATAGATCCCTCTGTGACTCTTTAGGTGTTGACTCATTTCTAATGTATTCCATCCATGAGGGAATCCGGGGAATTGCTCTTGACCCGAATGACAACAGCGAAGCCCTCATGCCCATCACAGGAACGCTTTTTGCTGTGGGAGTCGACTTTCACGCAGGTACGTGCAATCACATAAGAAGATAGTGGAGACCCGCTAAAGCGCGACGTTAGACGCTGAGAGCTTAAAGAATCTGACATTTTATTAAACCTACACACTTTATATTGCTCCTTGTTTTAAAGTCGTCCTTATCTGGAACTGCTGCAGCTGTCCGCTCTGATCAGATCAGTACCAGTGTTACAATATTAAATACCCCTGATAAGTGAAGTGGATAGCATTATGCATGCCATTATAAGGCAGTGCTGGGGAGGCTCGAGTCCTGGCATTGATGTGGATACTTGGACTTGTACTACCTGACATACATGCAGACCCTGTGGTGCCTGGCACGCAAACCCAAATGTGTGCCCCAACAGGTCAGCATGAGAGGGACCTGCTCAGCAGTATGTTTGATACTCGAAGCAGCCGCAACCTGTGAAGGATTCTGGGAGTGTGAGATCTGTAACGGCAGAATGATGAAAAGATTCAGAATCAATAATAATAATAATAATTACTTATGTAAATATAAAGGTTTGTCTTTAAGTACTCAGTCAGAGGAATGCATTACTCCATCCCTGAACTGAGTCAAGTCTTAAAGCCCCAAAGCCTTAAGGACACAAAACCCCTGAAGACGTGCTGCTCCAGTGCTTTATAATGTCAAGTGGCGAGTGGCGTGCATTAGTCATAGCACCTGTACACAAATACTACACAGCTGCTGCCACACTCTCATATTCGCTTTATTTCCTCTTTCTTGAGTTATTAAAGAGAAGATAAAGATCTTTGTTGCTCTGGGCTTTGTGTATCTTTTAAATAATGGTCGAGCTTAACTTGTCCAGATGAATGAGCGCCTCATGAATAACATCCACCATTTTCCATGTAAACAATCCTAATCCAAAGAAATTCCCAAGATGCACCAAAACATGAAGGTAGCATCACGTTGCAAAGCACAAACCAGCAGCTTGTGCTGATATTTGTTTCCTCTCACATGATTTATTATTCTAATAAAAGCTAGAAACATACCAGAGACCGGAAACGTCTGTTCTCTGCGATACGTGTAGGGTGCTGTCGAAGCATGATAACAGGTCTGTGGGGAAACTGTATAAAGGAGATGACATGCACAACAAACCACAAGTACAAAAAAACACATACTGTATCCTGAAAATGTTGTTTGGCTAATTCCACATGCAGTCTGTGATTTCGCTCTCCTGTCACTGGCAGGGAAACAATTACCGAGTGAGTATTGTTTTATAGAATGGAAACATTTTTGATGCAGTGAACACCACACATGGAATTCTGCTCATTTCCTGCATTTTCATTGAAGTATTCCAACATTTGATAGCTTAGTTATTTTGTTTGTAGGTGAGGTTGGTCAGATAGGATGAATCCAACCCTTTGTCTCATTGTTCACTTTCTAAATCCTTGAATCTCCTCGATATTAGCCCCTCCCACCAAAGATGTAAGCAAGGAAACAAGGAAGCGATAGATGAGGGGTCGAGTTAAGGCATTGTGCAGCAGCAGACGTGCTTTTCTCTCAGCCTTGTTCCAAGCCGTGTCAATTAAATGTGATGTGAGTCTTGGTTTGTTACAGCCTGCTGCTCTGTTTGATGATCTTAGATGTCATACTCACATCACAAATGGTGGAGGGAAGGTGTTATCATAAAAAATGAAACAACTTATAAATACAAAGGAACACTTGATTCATTTCTTTAGTCCTGCTCCTGACATGATTGATATATTTCATCCGTCACGCGTAAAAACACTTCCACACCTGTGCATCCTCAGCTTCTCTCTCCATCGTCTCTCCCAGATAGACCGGAATTGGGACATTTATCAAAATGTGTAAGATTGATTTCTGGGTGTCGTGGAGGAGGACAGATGACAGGGGAGGTGACGGGGAGGGAGAAAATAGAGCAATGGGAAACCCTTATTGACTTTTGGCAGTCTTTTCACTCTTAGTCTGATTCCACCACCACCTCCATTAAAGCCAAACTATCAAAAATCACAAAATTCGACTGTTCTTTGTAAACGAGCAGAGGACCACGTTCACTAATTAACTTTGCACGTCTTCAGGAGCCTGGGTAATATCCTCACAGGCTGCGATGTTGTACCTTTGCTCGAGTTTTTTAACCAGCTCCTTAACGCTCTGGTTTTCCATCATGTAAATGCAGCCATGCAGCGTTTCCTGGGATGTGGAGCTTGCATGCTCGTGGAGTCATCTGTTTACATCTAGGTCGCTCGTCACCAGCTGTTAGCTCCTTAGCAGCCTGGTTGTATTTGACGCTGTGTTTTTGCCTCGAGTGGTGAATCGTGTTTGTTGTTTGTACCTTCAGTGAGAACCGTTTTCTTTCTTCTATAAATGTCTACTTTAATGTTGGAGGCTGTTAAAATAACTCAATCTTTAGCTTCTAAATCATTATTCCAGCTGACACATCCCAGACAGCATCCTTATTGCGTGCTGGCAAAGATAAACTCATTCACTGCTAGAGCAAAGATATCATTATATGATGTAAATCATGAATCATGTGAAAATGGTGCAAACGAATTGTTTACAAATATTCAGAATTCCCAAAACATCAAACCTGGTGAAGAAACTGAAGTAAGTGATGCCATTAGATTTAAAGTCTTAAAGGGTTCATTAAATCCATTTATTTCTTATTAAGAAAAACTTCTAAGAAGCTTGAAAAGACGGTGACTGGACTCGTAAAAGTTTAACTTAGAGAACCTTCTTTTTGAACTCCATAGACAGTGTTTCACAGCCTTTTGGATCCACGGCACATATTTCACATTAGAAAAATCACATGGCACACCACCAAACAAAAATGTGACAAAAAGCATATTGATCATTTTCCCCAGCGCACCAGACATAGCAGACATGGCTCGGTTTGTCCCCACTATAGATTTTTTGCTTTCTTCTGACCACTACTCACGCTGGGCCTTCACCTGGGTCAGAGTTTTCACCAGGACCAGGTCAGACTGACTACTTTTTCTTTTCAGATATTTATCTAGTAGGGGTGCAACGATACTCGTATCGATATTGAACCGTTCGATACAGTGCTTTCGGTTCGGTACGCATATGTATGGAACAATACAACATTTTTAATCTATTTTATCAACTTTCCTTCTGACGATGCTGTCTGTGTTGAGCGCTCAGTGGATCTGCGCTCGACTACTCCGCCCAGGCTGCACTGTCGAGCACAGATCCACTGAGCACAGCGCAAGCTAGCAAGACAGAAGCTAAGCTCCTTGCAACATGGCAAACTGAACCTCCCCCACCCTCATTCAGATCTGGTCTTTGGAACTATTTTGGTCTTCATGTGACGTATGACCCTGAAGGTAAGCGAGTCATGGACTAAAGTAAAACAGTATGTTGGATGTGCCACGCAATGCTCAATTACATGGTGGGAGCTAGTGTGTTAGCGCAGTTAGCTCGTTAACATGTTGACGCCGTCCAGCCCCAGGCACGGGGCGATCCGCGGTAGCTCGTTAACAGAGATTTGCCGTGTTGTGGCGTTAACGTCATTTCAGATTAACGCTGACAGCACTAGTGGGAACACAACGAATATGACTGCACATTTACTCCGACAGCATCCTAGTGCAAAGACAAGTGGAAGCAGACAAAAACAACAAGCAGCATGCTACAAACTTTACCCGAGTCATTTAGACAGCCGTTAGCACAGGATTCTCCTTATGGGGACCTGATATGTTTAATATGCTGCTGAGAATATAGCCCAGAAGAAGCGTATAGTAGAGCTTTTATTTTGAAAGAGCCATTTCTCTGTAATAAACTCTCTTTTCCAAAGATGAGTGATTCCTCCATCAGATAGATTTATTATTTATTACTTTGTTGTTTCAGCAACATTAAATTTAAAAACTGTACTTTTGAGTTAAAATATATATTTATAATTTTAATAAATGACAAATTAAAAAAGCATGAACATTTTTTTTTGTATCGAAAAAAATATCGAACCGTGACACCAAAGTACCGAACCGTGAATTTTGTGTATCGTTGCACCCCTATTATCTATAGGGGCTATTAGCTATTATGGGCGGTGTTGTCTTCTTCGTCTTCTGTTTACTGGCAGTTGGCAACCCATTTAATTAGAGCAGGTAGTTGTACTGCCCTCTAGTGGTAGAAAAATAATTGTTCTGCCCGTTATTCACGCTGATCGCTTAGAGTACTAATGAGTTGGAACCAGATAATCTCCCACAGCACACCTGATCATTTCTCACAGCACACCTGTGTTTGGGAAACTCTGCCTCAGACGGCTATGACCTGGACGACTGCAAACCTTCGCAGACTTAAGAAAAAGTCTGAGTGCGGGGAAAAAGCCAAGTCAGGTCCCTCATTATACAGTAATTACAAGTCAGTGACTCATCCCTCGACTATCTTGAAAACCTAAAACCTCGTTCTGAATCCGAGAGACCTCAGGGGTCGTTGGAAATCTTGAAGTGTGACCACGGCTTTTGGAAAAGAGGAAATAACCTGAATATAAAATGAGATATTACTAAAGGACAGAACAAGATTGATGATGGTCCTCACCTTTATTATTTTGGACAGGTGAACACACAAATGTATTACTAAGCCCATCCAAGAACAGCAGTTGATAGCTCACACATAACATTTACATGTCATTATAGAGAATGGAGGTTGCTGGAGCAGAACAGATGAAATCCCTGCAGCTGTGTTATGTCATATATCATCTCTGTGTTAACAGAGTGTAAAGGCGGTGGGAATACGAACGTGCAATTAAACATATAACGCCAGCTACCCTCTTAACAACCTGTGCAGCCTAACTGACAATCATGCAGAAAGATCCACTTGAAGACAAGGGTATAAAAAAGGCAAACCACGCTATTTTATTAGCTTATTTAACAGCGCCGTAAAATGATAACAGGCCCGTTAAAGTTTTACCAACACCGTGTTTTGCATGGAGCCGTATTCTGCCCTGTAAAATTTTCCCAACATTTGCCTTTTCCATCCAGCAGCTGCATGTCAACAAGGACCTGTGCCTGAGTTGTTAGCGCTTCTGCTATCATGCTTTATTGTGCCACACAAAATCTGGTGAAATGGGCCATGATACAGTAAAATGTGCTTTCATGAGCTGCTTAGTTTGAGGGCACGGATACTGTTGTGGCAGCCGCTTTCATCACGTCTCCTATTATTAACCGTAGGGTGCATTTTGCAGGGAATGATACTGTGTACTGGACAGACATGGGACTGAACAGAATATCCCGAGCCAAACGTGACCAGACCTGGAGGGAGGACGTCATTACCACCGGCATCAGCCGTGTGGAAGGCATTGCTGTTGACTGGATCGCTGGTTAGTACCGTCACTGCTGGAGCCCTGGAGTCATTTCCACAGGCTGTCAAGTTTGTATCGATTGTTGAAAATTCACACTTTAGGTGCCACGCCTCTAGTTATAGCACCGAGTCGATGTCATTGTTGCGATCTGAATTGCCAAAAGCCATTAGGCTTTGGTGACAAAGTGCAGGCAAAGAATTAGATTTAATGAACTGTGTCTTTAACTTCTGTGTCCTGGAGGATGAATTCTACTTTAATTACATGTATGAATATTGCTTCTTTCCAAACAGGCAACCTGTACTGGACAGACCACGGTTTCAATCTAATTGAAATCTCTCGCCTGAATGGTGCATATCGCTCAGTGGTCATATCAGAAGGACTCGATCAGCCCAGAGCCATCGCTGTACATCCACAGAAGGGGTAGGAAATGACTCTGTGCGTGTGTTTGTTTAGCCTACAGTCAGTGCCGTCTCTATACTTTTAGAAACCACTTACTGTAAACAGCAGATATATTAAATACATTTGCTGCTAAAACTAGAAACCAAAGCAGGTCTTATTAAGCCAATTCTGGCTCATCGCATATTCGCTCAGTGGCCACTTTATCCAGTCAGCCTATTATGTGATACCACCATAGCTCACAGAACCCGTTAATATCAAATTCACAGAGCGAAAAAAATGGCTGACTTAGACTCTGGTGTGGCTGCTGTGTGCCAGACAGGCTTGTTTGGATCCGTCTAAAGCTTCAGATGTCCAAGGATGTTCACTTACAGCAGCACAGTAAAGCAGTCAGAGTCTCCAGTAAGCAGCACTTACTGACACGACGTTGCCAAGTGTGCTGACTTCTGCTGAGCCATGCAGATGGCAGGCTGTACCCGTCCTGCCTGCTGCCAGCATCCAGTGTGGCTCACGTTCATCCTCATAATACTGATCGCTCATTATTTTAATTATACAACCTATTTCAGAGATACTTGTCCACAATTTACCTCTTTTAAGAGAGTGGTGGAGAGTAAAGTGACATTTAGGGCAGCTTGCTTTGTCGAGCAGGAGGATAATTATATGAATACATAAGAACATGCATATGTTACAATGTATCCAAATGTGCTCTAAGCATTAATATGCAGCATCCTACAAAGCAAATGTTACCTAAACAAAGATAAAAATGTTTTCAAAATCTACAGTTCAAATAATAAATGAGGTGTATCTGGGCAGATATCTGTTCTGGACCGAGTGGGGTCAGAACCCCTGCATCGGCCGTTCCCGCCTGGATGGATCAGACCAGGTTACCCTGGTCAGCTCGGGCATCATGTGGCCCAATGGAATTTCCATAGACTATGAGGTACAGTCGCACACAGATAATACATCATGTAGAGTACCTGTCTCCTTGCTCACCTTACAGTCTTGTGCCTAACATTTAACCATACAAAGCGCTGCAGTTTGTGTTATGCATTTTAAAATTACCTTCCAGGAAAATACATTATATTGGTGCGACGCACGCACGGATAAGATCGAGAGGATCAACCTTGAGACCGGTGAGAGCCGGGAGATTGTACTGTCAATGGCCAACGTAGACCTGTTCTCCGTGGCCGTGTTTGGGCCTTACATCTACTGGTCTGACAGGTAATTTGTTATTTTCTCAAATGCAAACTCTTGCATTTGCCTGCAAAGCCTTTATAGTAACCTGGCAGCGCCCTTCCCCTCCTTTCAAGGCTTCCAAGGAGAAATATTACACAGCAGGCGCAATCCTGTTTTTTTTAATACTCCAGACAAGTATTAGTGTTTGTTTTAGGGTTTGACAAAGGTCTGAAATTAAAAACAAAATCAATCAAAATGTATTTCTATAGCACATTTAAAAAGACATCAAAGTGCTTCACACGAGTGCTGCAGGCGAATTCCAACAATAGACAAAGAAAAGAAGATACAGTAATGGTTACAGTAACAACTACAGTTATGTAACACAAATGCAGACCAGGTGGAAGTCCAAACTAATTAGCTTCAAAGGCTACATTGAACAGGTGAGTTTTAAAGAGTGATTTAAACGATTCATTGGATTCTGACATGCCGATATCAAGTGGAAGATTATTCCAGTTTGGGTGCGTCTGTGATGATGACAGCGAAATAAAACTGAATTTAGATGTAGATTCTGATTTTTATTGACAACATGTCCTCAGTGCTGAGTTTTGTTTTAGTGTTTTCAGCTGAAAGGATGTCCTGCAGCATGTCTGTGTAACTTCCCCATCCTTCACCCCGCCACGCTCACACAGAGAACCTTATTATTGTTCTTCTCCGACTCTCCTGACTTTCAGGGCCCACTCGAACGGTTCAATCCGACGAGGCTTGAAGACGGATCCAAGTGAGGCTGAGACCATGAGGAGCGGTCTAGGGGTTAATTTGAAAGATGTGACGGTCTTCACCAGAGGCAGAGAAAAAGGTGCGTTTTCAAACATTATAGCCGCACAGTTTCACTTCCTGTCTCGTATTATGCTCGCAGATTTTTATGCAATCGAATTGCAAATTTGTGGCTCCCAGACCGTAGATTGGATTTTCATCTGACTTGTATAGGCGGGCCAATTTAAACGTGATTGCTCACAGCAGAAACGGCTGCCAGTGACTAATCAAACACATGTTGTGCTTTGAAGGCACCAACCCCTGTGCCAGAAGTAACGGAGGCTGCCAGCAGCTGTGCTTCCACCTGGGCAGCGGTCGCCGGACCTGCTCCTGTGCACACGGGCGCTTGGCAGAGGATGGCTTTGCCTGCGAGCGCTATGAAGGTTATCTACTCTACTCTGAAAGGACTATCCTGAAAAGCATCCACCTTTCTGATGAAAATGACCTCAACTCACCCGTGCAGCCTTTTGAAAATCCCGCTTTTTTCAAGAATGTCATAACGCTGGCCTTTGACTACAGTCAGGAGACAGCTGGAGCCAACCGCATCTTTTTTAGCGATGTCCATTTTGGAAATATCCAGATGATTAACGACGACTGGACAGGAAGATCCATCATCGCAGAAAGTAAGTGGATTCCATATTGACAGCGTTTCTGTTATTTTATGTCATCTAACAAGTCCTCTGTGGGAAGCTGCAGGTCCACCACAGACGTTGAAGAGTGTGGTTTTCTGCAGTGTGGGTTAGCCGTATTTGTCACACCGCGTCTTTGCTTGGTGTGTTTTCAGTCGGCAGTTTCATGTGCCTGACATCTGGAAGCTTGCACTTTATGCACAGAGCTGCATGTTTGTACGCTCTCTAATTTATCCGTCCTCACCTGTACCTGTTTTGGCTGTCTGCTGGGTTGCAAGCCATAAAAATGTAGTTTGACTGTAAAGTGGCACTGTGGCCGACGCTGCTCCGATGATCCGTCTGCTTGGAGGAAATAGTGCATCTTTCTCCTGTAGTTAGGAAGCAGGGTTGTTAAGAAATCAGTGTAGCACTGATGTACGTCAAGAGGGGCATTTCTTCTTCAATCGGTTTTTTTACTCTTTTACTCCTTTGAGAAGACCAAACCAGCCTGGTTTAAATGAACTATGTTCCAAGCACACTGACTGAACATGGATCGATCTGGAGTCTGACTGGAGTCAGATGAGCAGCAGAAAGTCTCCGTTCTGCACAGCTCGCGTCCTCTGGCATTCAGTGGCGTTTCCACAGGGAGCAGAGCTCAGCACCTTCCCACCGCCCCCTCGCGCGGAGAGGCTGGCACAGTGTTACTGAGCCACTCTCACCCACCCCCGACCCATCTTTAGCGCTCCTGCTGAGGGAGCTTTCTGCTTATTTATTTATCTTCTAGAAATGAACAAGCGTTACCAAGAACCATCTGTCAGGATTTGTAAGTGTCCTTCACACCTTCAGACTTGTGAAATGCATAATGAAAGTGGTGATGATAATAATAATGCACGACAATACCACTGGAAACAAGCTCTTTTGATGCAGCCACAGTGCACAGAGAAATACCATCCTGTGGCCCTGCTGGTTCCTAATGAGTTTGTTTGTGTGTTGATTAAAAGCAGCACATCCACCTGCTCCATACTTCTTTTCATGGACCACGTTTAGGCAGCGGTGGATCTACTTCTGCAGTATCTTCTCTTTTATTCTAAAAGTTTCTGCCCGAATCCTGTCATTGAGGAAAGGTGAAGATGTTAATCATCTATATTTCCCTAATTAAACTCTGTGTCCCCCATTAATTAGTCCCTCGCCTGGCCAACAATTTGAGAGAAACTCCAAGCTGCCAGACGGCTTTTATTGCAAGCTATTAATTAGTGGTCGGCTGACTCAGGTAGAGTCTTAAGTATTCTGGAGTTTGGTTTATGGGTTTTTATATACTGGGGTGCAGCCAGATTAACTCATACTGGCCACATGTTTGCCATTCAGACAGTTAGAATTGGCTCTGACAGACAAAAGCGTGACAGGAAAAATCACGAGACAATCGTTTGACAACTGAATTACTTTAATGTTCACTTAATTAATGTTTGTATCTTAGCTGTTCTTGATGGAGCCCATCAGAGGTCTCGTACCTGCACTTCCACTGTTTGGGTTAGAATAATGATAATGGATTGCATTTATATACCACTATTTATTCACTCTCACACACTGGTGGAGGCAGCTACAGTTGTAGCCACAGCTGCCCTGGGGCAGACTGACAGAGGCGAGGCTGCCATATCGCACCATCGGCCCCTCTGGCCAACACCAGTAGGCGGCAGGTGAAGTGTCTTGCCCAAGGACACAACGACCGAGACTGTCCGAGCCGGGGCTCGAACTGGCAACCTTCCGATTACAAGACGAACTCCCAACTCGGTCGCTCCTAATGCTCCTGTCACCATTGGTCCCACGTTGGACTTTGCACATCTGCTCCAGCTGTTCCTTCAGCCCCTGGTACTCCTTTATTTTCTCTCTGATGTTGCTGGGATTTGCACGTCTATATTAACTACAGTCTTCTGCTCCTTGTCAGCTGCCACTATGCCTGGTTGGCTGACAATGAGCTGCTTATCTGTCTGAAACTTGAAGCCCCCCCGGGACTTTGGACTGTTGTTCTCGACCACCTTTGGTGGCGTCTCCTATCGGGACTTGGGAACATCAGAGACACATAGTCCATATGTGGCACAGATGTTTCTGTACAGCAGCGCTCCCCCCCCCTTATGTGCCACGGACCGGTTTAATGTCAGACAATAGTTTCACGGACCGGCCTTTAAGGTGTGGCGGATAAATACAACAAAATAAAATGATAGGACCGAGACACAAACTGTGGGATTTTGTAAATATAATAATAAACGTGAATTCACTGAGTAGTTGTGTAACTTTATTAGCAGCGTCCTCCAGAAATGCACCAACAACATTGAGACTAACATCCTCCTCTCGGGTCGCTATGGTAACGCAGAAATATTTCTTTCAAAATAAGACGAACAACTACATCACAGGAAACCGAGTTAACGATAAAAACCCTGAAAACCATAAACTTCACACCTGAGCCTCGACTCTCACAGCCCGGTACCAGACGAGTCATGGACCGGTACCAGGCCGTGGCCCGGGGGGTTGGGGACCGCTGGTGTGCACTATCCCAGCCTCTATGTGTACGCGGTCCCAGCTAGCCTTACTTCCTGCTGCTATGTGTTGGACAGTCTCCGGGGCACCTTTGCCTGATCTGAAGCCTGAGTCCTGACGGTTGGATCTTTAGAACAATAGCTGGTGTTTGGTATGTGTATGGGACTTACCAGGGAAACTGACCACTCTAGCATTAGTGCCTTGGATGTTGCACACCATAATATGGTCTGTGTCAAGTGTTGAGGATCCAGGATATACTGACGAGAAGTGGGCTCATGGACACATGGGTGGATATTTTCTGCTGGTGCTTTTGCTGTTGTTTGTTTTTAAAATCTTTCTCATCACTTTCATAACTTAGATCAACAATGCAGTTATTGTGACCTTACTTCTCCACAATAGTGATATTGAGAAACGCTGAAAGTCATATTCAGTCGATAAATCGAAGGGTAGAAAAAGAAAACTGCAGTGAGTAATCAAACATGAATATGACCAGATTCTCTGCTGAAAATCACGTCTCTCTGGAGGTTTTTTTTTTTGATTGATTGAATCTTTATTTTGAACATGTTGAAAAAGTATAAAAAAAAAAAATAGAATTAAAAGAGACAAATGAACAAAGCAAACAAAAGGAAAACGAGCAACCACAACTCCAAATAACGTCCATGTTCAAAAAGGTTCCATCTCTGTCAGTCATATTCATGCAATAACAAGAGAGACTGCAAAGGTCTTTTCATATTCTGTGTTTTGGAAATTGGTTTGCCATGAAAACACATTCGGTTCCTGAGTGACTTTAGCATCAACAAATAGCTGTCTGTCCAGTGTAGTGAGGCATGAAGTTATTTCCCTGTCAATCAGAAAAGAAACACGATCCCAATTCTAACACAATTGGAGCCTGCCATCTGTTACAAGCAAAGTCAGTACTTTCACACATTTATACACAACAGACAACTCTGAGGTTTGGAGCCCGAGATGACAGCGGCATATAGCTGGAATCTGCATTTACAGATAAATAAATGAACAATAAACGTAATGAATGCCAGCTCCAAAGTGATTATTTCTTTCGTTTTACTCTATGTGATGTTTTAGATGGGCGCTCTTGCTCTACTACGATTATTTTTCCCATGTGACTCAGTTATTCGCTAGAATAAAAAGGCAGACTCGTAACGCCGACTCTCATTCAGGTCACTTTGTTGCTCCGTGGTCTGATGTTTCTCTTGTTTCAGATGTGGGTTCAGTGGAAGGTCTGGCTTACCACAAAGGTTGGGACACTCTGTACTGGACCAGCTCCACTACATCCACCATCACCAGACAAACTGTGGACCAGAGTCAAGCCGGCGCCATCAGTAGGCAAGCTGTGGTGACGCTTTCAGAGGAGGACCACCCACACGTCCTGGCCCTGGATGAGTGTCAAAGGTCAGTCGTCATTCCCATAATGCACTTTTCACCATTGGCTCATGCATCTGTTACTTACATGTGGGACTTTAGCTCAGAATATTATCTGCTTGGTATTTGAGGTGCTCCAAGTTTGATCACCACAAAGGTGATTGTTCTCAAGGACAGTTTTGCTCTTGTCATGCCACGCGCTGCATTCCAGTCACATTATCACGCTCCCAGTTCTATTTCATGGTTCAAGAGCGTATATAACAACATAAACCAGTCATGAGTATTTAATGGGGGTGAGCGGTTCTAGTTTAATTATTGCAGTGCAGCACCTCAACCATCTAGTTATGCGTTACACATAACCTCTTACTTATGTTACGTGTTATGTGTAATACTGTGAGCTGTGACTCAGGCAGTGAGCACTGGCTGTGCTCGGCCTGCGCTCTGTTTCAACATCACTCATCTTTACAGGTGGTTGTAAAGGCCTGATGTTGAATTAGGAGCAGTGGGCAGCTGTTTCTGCAGAGTTTTGCCCTTTTGTGCAATAAACTCACTGCTCAGAAGTACATGCCCCTTCCTGTTGGCTTCCTGTTTGCTTCCTGTTGACTTCCTGTTTGCTTCCTTTTCGCTTCCTGTTTGCTTCCTGTTGGCCTCCTCTTGGCTTCCTGTTTGCCTCCTGTTTGCTTCCTGTTGGCTTCCTGTTGGCTTCCTGTTTACTTCCTTTTCGTTTCCTGTTGGCTTCACGTTTGCTTCCTGTTGGCTTCCTGTTTGCTTCCTGTTTGCCTCCTGTTGGCTTCCTGTTTGCCTCCTGTTGGCTTCCTGTTTGCCTCCTGTTGGCTTCCTGTTTGCTTACTTTTCGTTTCCTGTTGGCTTCCTGTTTGCTTCCTGTTGGCTTCTTGTTTACTTCCTTTTCGTTTCCTGTTGGCTTCCTGTTTGCTTCCTGTTGGCTTCCTGTTTACTTCCTTTTCGTTTCCTGTTGGCCTCCTCTTGGCCTCCTGTTTGCCTCCTGTTTGCTTCCTGTTGGCTTCCTGTTGGCTTCCTGTTTGCTGCAGTGTTTTAGATCAGCGAACAAATTGTAATATTAGACAAAAATAACAGTAAATACAAAATGGAGTTTTTACATAATGGTTTAAAAAATATGATTTTCTATTGATAAATAATTTCATTGATTAATTTAAAAAAGCTGATTAAACCTGCCTATGTGAAAAAGTAATGACCCAATAAACATTATAACTGGTTGTTTCGCTCTTGGCAGCTAGATGTAATTTCTGCTCTTTGTTATCATTGAACCCTGAACTCTGAGGCCTGCAGGTCTCTGTTCTGGGTTCTTCTGTGACCTCCTGGATGAGTCGTTGATGGACTCTTGGAGTCATTTTGGTAGGCCGGCTGCTCCCGGGAAGCTTCAGCACTGTTCCAGGTTCTCTCCATGTGTGGATAAAGACTCTCACTGTGGCTCAGTGGAGACACAAAGCCTCTGTAACCTTGTCCAGACTGATAGATACCAGCGACTTGTTTCTCAGCAGATTACGACATAATGTGTTGATGATCTGAAACAAGTGTGTGAGTGTGACAAATACGAAAAACAAACAAAGGAAACGAAGACATCAGGAAGGGGGGATACTTTTCCACATCACAGTACACCTGAACCTTTTTCCACGTCCACGAGCTGAAGTCAGCTGATTACTGTTCAAGGAAAAGAATTATTGATGATTTTCTTCAATCCATCGATCATCATAATTGAAGAGCCTTTGTAATGCAAGTCATGACAGAATCGTAACTGTTATGTGGTTAGTGAGTTAGTACAGTCATGCATTGCTCCATCATGCCAGCGCTGCCTGTTACACATTTTCATTAGAAGTACAGCTGACAACTATAATGCATCGCGCTCAGGTTTCTCCAGAAAGTCTGTAAATAAATTACACTTGATTCAGAAGGCTGTTGCCAGTTTTAACTAGATCATATTACTGCTGTTTTAAAATCCATATACTGCCATCCTATTAGTTGTAGGACACATTTTATGACCCCCGTTCTTGTCTATAAATCTATGCATGGAGGTGACTCTTGACATGGTGCCAAGATGTGCCGAAAACAGAGTCTGAAATCCACAGTGTGCGCCTGCTGCTGCTCGCCATGAAGACCTGCGGTCACACAAACGGTCGCTTCCTGGATCTTTGCACTACAACACTGATGTGCTGCCTCTGCTCTGCTGTGGTACTACTGTGGTACTGCTGTGGTACTGCTGTAGTACTGCTGTAGTACTACTGTGGTACTGCTGTAGTACTACTGTGGTACTACTGTGGTACTACTGTGGTACTACTGTGGTACTACTGTGGTACTGCTGTAGTACTACTGTGGTACTACTGTGGTACTGCTGTGGTACTACTGTGGTACTGCTGTGGTACTGCTGTAGTACTACTGTGGTACTACTGTAGTACTGCTGTGGTACTGCTGTGGTACTGCTGTAGTACTGCTGTGGTACTGCTGTGGTACTGCTGTGGTACTGCTGTGGTACTACTGTGGTACTACTGTAGTACTACTGTGGTACTACTGTAGTACTACTGTGGTACTGCTGTAGTACTGCTGTGGTACTGCTGTGGTACTGCTGTGGTACTACTTGACGCTGCTGTGGTACTACTGTAGTACTACTGTGGTACTGCTGTAGTACTGCTGTGGTACTGCTGTGGTACTGCTGTGGTACTGCTGTAGTACTACTTGACGCTGCTGTGGTACTACTGTGGTACTGCTGTAGTACTGCTGTGGTACTGCTGTGGTACTGCTGTGGTACTACTGTGGTACTACTGTGGTACTGCTGTAGTACTACTGTGGTACTACTGTAGTACTACTGTGGTACTGCTGTGGTACTGCTGTAGTACTGCTGTGGTACTGCTGTGGTACTGCTGTGGTACTACTGTGGTACTGCTGTGGTACTGCTGTGGTACTACTGTGGTACTACTGTAGTACTGCTGTGGTACTGCTGTGGTACTACTTGACGCTGCTGTGGTACTACTGTAGTACTACTGTGGTACTGCTGTAGTACTGCTGTGGTACTGCTGTAGTACTGCTGTGGTACTGCTGTGGTACTACTGTAGTACTACTTGACGCTGCTGTGGTACTACTGTAGTACTACTGTGGTACTGCTGTAGTACTGCTGTGGTACTGCTGTGGTACTGCTGTGGTACTACTGTAGTACTACTTGACGCTGCTGTGGTACTACTGTAGTACTACTGTGGTACTGCTGTGGTACTGCTGTGGTACTGCTGTGGTACTACTGTGGTACTGCTGTGGTACTACTGTAGTACTACTGTGGTACTGCTGTGGTACTGCTGTAGTACTACTGTAGTACTGCTGTGGTACTGCTGTGGTACTGCTGTAGTACTACTGTGGTACTGCTGTGGTACTACTGTAGTACTACTTGACGCTGCTGTAGTTGTCGGTGCTCCTCTTGTTTTCCCTCCTGATGGTGAAACTCTCTGAATGCTGGTGTTTCTGCAGCAGCAGATCTTCCGGATCGTTCCGTCGAGCAGGGTTAGCCTTCAGTTGTTTTGTGCATAGTGCAGCAGCACTGAAATCTCATCTATTTAACTCTTAGCTTTTGAAAAGATTCAGGTGCATCTTCTGTTTCCAAAAAGTAACGTGTGATTATTCCTCCTCTGTTGTAAGTTGTGTTTAAAACCTGTATTTCATGCATATAAAAGCTGCACAGCTGCACAGAGTGAGCACAGCTCTCTCTCCTTTATACTAACTAAATTAATTTCTTGACCTCAGACTATCCTTGGTTGGCAGTTTGGCACCGTATCCATCCCACTCTAGAATCACTGTCTGATAATTAGAATTCAAACACTGATGATTAATTAGTAGCCCCTGGTTGTGACTTCTGACCTGAATCTTTATTATCGCACTGGAGAGGACTTCCATGACTTCATTACAGCGAGAAGAGAGAAGCCAGACTTTGCAAACCACGTTCTCCTATTTGAAAGCATTTTATCTGGTTGTGACTTTGCTGCATGGCTCATACAGCTAATCCTATAAAGACCAATATGTAATTTATTTTGATTTACTTCCCTGTAAATAACTGTTAATTATCACAGAGCATGAATAAATGACCTTTATCTTAGAATTTCTGATGCTAATCCAGTTTATCTAATTGAAACAGAGCTGCGCTCTTCAGGGCAAAAAGGAGAAGCTGATGAGGATTTGGCAGCTGTGGAGTGATGCTGATCATTGACTGACACGACTGCATAAACCTCCAGCTATTTACTAAAGAGGGTTTGTCCTGTACACGTGTCTGTGCACGGCATCAGATCCTCTGCAGCACAGTCTTCTACACCACCTTCTATAAAAAGCTGTTATTTCTAAGCCCGTCTGAAGCTTCAGGTGACACATTTGTTTTGCGTTCTTGCTGAGGTGGTGTGAATTTTTAAATGAGTGTGAGAGGTAGTGGATCTTTTGGAGAGGGAGGAAGTCCCTGATGAAATTACTCCACTGTTTTTAATTGTGGAAGAGAACACTGAGGTTTGCTTGCTGATGTTAAAAAGCTTCGTTTGGTTTTGTGTTTCATATCTTTCAGCCTGATGTTTTGGACCAACTGGAATGAGCAGAGGCCAAGCATCATGAGATCCACCTTAACTGGCAAAAACATAAGGATCGTCATCAGCTCTGACATCTTAACGCCCAATGGACTGACCATTGACCACAAAGCAGAGAAGCTCTACTTCTCAGATGGCACCCTTGGCAAGATTGAACGATGCGACTATGATGGATCCAGCAGATACGTGAGTACGATCCCACTGAGCAACAAACTCAAATGGTCAGGGCTAGGGATGGGCACCGGTATCCGATCTGTCATAAACGGTAGTAACCAGACTGAAAAGCAGCGCACATTTCGGTGCTTTTTTTTTCCTGAGCTGTGATACACTTTGGATTCTAGCCAATCATTTTACGTTTCCGAGGATAGTAGGCGGGGCCAGGTACGTAGGTTCTTTTAGAGCAGAGCTACAGATTAAAAATGCCCAAGGTGAAGCGGTCAAAGTCTGGCTGTACTTCACAGCAAAAGATGCAAACTCAGCAGCAACACGTGCTTTAAGCTGATACTGTGATACTGTCAAAGGAGGTAACACCTCGAATCTGATGAAACACCTGGCGACGCATAGAGTTTTTTAAAAGCCGAGAAATGCGCCGTATTTGATTTCTTGCTGCGAGACCTCACACCGAGCACATCTACTGCGGGTGTGGTGCCTGTTATCGGACCCGGAGTTAGCAACATCCCCCAAAAACCCGAAGAGGAGAGTCCTGGCCCCTAGCCCTGCCAGTGTAGCAGAAATGATGAGGATGATGATGCAGCAGCAGCCGTTCTTCTCTGCGTGAGTAGCTTAATGTTGTTCGTGTGTAATTTACGTTGAGTACACTAACCACGTTATTACATTAATGCATGTAAGGTGAACTAGCAAACATCATCATAGCTACATGCGGCTGTCTTCTTGTTTGATGGCAGATACTCCCTTCACCCTGGCCAAAAAGGCTAAAATGACCAAAGAAAAAGTGGAAAACAGTTAAACATGAGAGGTTTTTGGACAAAGTTTGTGTTCTCCATTCTTTAAGAACCGGTTTGAGCACTCTTTAACCCTTTACAGCCGATCGGAGCGGGCACGCTCTGTTTTGCGTAACTATTTTTAAATCCCAGTAGCACTGCAACCACGTAAGCTAGCCCAAATATTTTGTTTTGCATATGAAACCGGAGGAGTTGTACTTACATCTTATGCCATCAGCTTGTCCTCGGTCACGGTTTCCTTCCACATAAAGCTTTGCAAAAACTGCATAAAAAGCGCTTGCAGGAACAAAAACATAATATTCCAGAAACACGCTTTACCGATCCGATCAGCTGTTCATAACACTTCCTACGTTGGAATAGACGTCAGCGCGAACTTTTGCATTTCCGCCATTACCTGCCCGAAACCGGAAGTGACGTCATTTCGCGGAAATGTAGTCTTTTTTACTATCAGGGCCTCAGGGCCTATACTCGTCTTTTTAAAAGTTATGTTTGACTTTATGACTTTCTGTGTTGTTTCTGGGATGCTGAGGACTCATATTGCACTGCTGGAAATAGTTTATTTTGATGCACATGCTGCTTTTTTGCAAATTTGCAGTATAATATTTATTTTCGTTTTTCCTGCAGTGTATAAAAATTGGTGTATTTCAAAAATAAAACTATGAAGACACTCAAAATAAATTTCCTGTGGTGGGAAACTATTTTGTGCAACTTTTTTGTATTTACAGTTTTGAGGGATAAGCCTCTTAAATTTCTCTAACTAGAAATATATGTTAAAAAAGCAAAAACGATTTTCAATTTTTTTGTAGTTTATTGCACTTTTTTGCAATTTATGTAATTACTATGCACTTAATGAATACATATGATTAAAATCTGGGCTATGATGGTTGTATTGATGTATAGCAACTTGAAATGCTCCCAAAAATGGCTCCACAACATGTAAAAATATAATATAAGCTCTGGTGGACTTGGTTCTATGGTAGGTCTTAAAGGGTTAAGCACCGGCACCGTTTCAAAAGTACCGGTTTGGCACCGGTATCGGATAAAACCTAAACGATACCCATCCCTAGTCAGGGCTGAGATCAGGTTCAAAGAGTAAGTAAAGGTTCAGTAGCTGTGTAAAGCACGCAAAACCTTTGTTTCTCATGAGACGTGTCATTTACATACAGCACTGTGCCATCCATCACCCACCCCTCGTTCTGTTTGTCTCTGTATAATCTGCCACAGACTCTTGTGTCATTTGGCATAACTCAGCCAAATTTCAAAGATGATCATTTCTGATCAGTGTAGATAGGTAAAAAAAACATCAAATAGGCTCTAATTGTTGGCTTTGCACCAAAGTAGAAGAGCGTGATGCAAACTGCATCCAGGACAGAAGCGTCTGCACAGACAGCATGCTAATAATAATAATAATAATAATAATAATAATAATGACACAGAGCTGGTGAGGAACTGAGATTGTAGTGAGTGCCTGCTGAACCGAGCCCAGCAGCCAGAGCCTGATGAGTGGTCAGACTTACCGTGGACGCCGTGTTTCTCAAGTAGAAGCACTGTGGCGAGTCTTTGGGCTGATCTTGCTGTCAGTTTTGCGATCATACATAAAACCGCAAAGAAAGATGCGTCTTCATTATGATAGAGTGTACGGGACTGTAGCCACAGGTTTACAGAATTAACTGATAATTGGGTACAACAAGTAATTATGTAAATGCTGCATTACTTTTTAGAAGATGAAGGCGTAATGTGTAATACATAGTTGTTTTTTTGAGAAACTGTGTGGACATGACACTGGTTCATTCATTTAGTTGACTGCTTTTATGCTGTTTTTACACTTGAAAGGTTCAAGGGGCCGTTTTAAGGCTTAACACGAAAAAGAAAAGCTTTCCTCTGAAATCAGAATCAGAATCAGAATCAGAATACTTTATTGATCCCTGGGGGAAATTATTTTTTGTTACAGTGCTCCATTTTAAACCAACATTAAGACAAGACAGACAATACACTAACTAAGAATAGTACAATATATACATATATATACATACATACATACATAAGTCACTCATAAATAAATAGTTGGAAAAGAAACATGTGTAGTTGTAGCAGCAAACAGTGTGTTAAGTGGATGCGTTGTACAGGGAGCCACAGGCAGGAATGATTTCCTGTGTCGTTCAGTGGTGCATCATGGGTAATCTCAGTCTCTCACTGAACGTGCTCCTGTGACTGACCAGCATGTCATGGAGTGGGTGGGAGGTGTTATCCAACATTGTCTTTATCTTGGACAGCATCCGCCTCTCCGACACCACCTTGAGGGAGTCCAGCTCCATCCCCACAACATTGCTGGCCTTACGGATCAGTTTATTAAGTCTGTTGGCATCTGCGACCCTCAGCCTGCTCCCCCAGCATGCAACAGCATAGAGGATCGCACTGGCCACCACAGACTCATAGAAAATCCTCAGCATTTTCTGGCAGATGTTGAAGGACCTCAGTCGCCTCAAAAAATAGAGACGACTCTGGCCCTTCCTGTAAAGTGCTGTGGTGTTTTTAGCCCAGTCCAGTTTATTGTCAATGTGAACTCCAAGGTATTTATAGTCCTCCACAATGTCAACACTGACCCCCTGGATTGAAACAGGGGTCAAGTGTTTCCTGGTCTTCCTGAAGTCCACGATCAGTTCCTTGGTCTTTGCCACGTTGAGCTGCAGATGATTCTGCTCACACCACGTGACAAAGGAGTCGACCACAGCCCGGTACTCTGTCTCATCATCCCTGCTGATGCATCCAACCACCGCAGAGTCATCAGAAAACTTCTGAAGATGGAGGTCTCTGTGCAGTGGCTGAAGTCTGTGGTGTAGAGGGTGAAGAGGAAGGGGGAGAGGACAGTCCCCTGTGGTGCCCCTGTGTTGCTGATCACCTTGTCAGACACACACTGTGGGAGACGTACATATTGTGGTCTTCCTGTCAGGTAATCAACAATCCAGGACACCAGAGAAGCATCCACCTGCATCGCTGCTAACTTATCACCCAGGAGGGTCGGCCTGATGGTGTTGAAAGCACTGGAAAAGTCAAAAAACATGACCCTCACAGTGCTCGCCGGCTGGTCCAGATGGGTGTAGACACGATTGAGCAGGTAGATGATGGCGTCCTCTGTTCCGAGACGAGGCTGATAAGCGAACTGAAGGGGATCCAGATGTGGTCTTACTATGGGTCGCAGCTGGTCCAGGATGAGCCTTTCCAGGGTCTTCATGATGTGGGAGGTCAGTGCCACGGGCCTGTAATCCTGGGGGCCACTGGGACGAGGCGTCTTTGGTACAGGGACGAGGCATGATGTCTTCCACATCACCGGGACCCTCTGCAGACTCAGACTCAGCATAAACAGTTTATGAAAGACTCCACACAGCTGGGGGGCACAGGCCTTGAGGACAAGGGGACTCACTCCGTCTGGTCCAGCAGACTTGCCTGAGTGAAGTCTCCTCATTTGCATCTCAACCTGGTATTGAGTGAAGGTGATGGGTGGGGGAGGGGTGTCAGGAATCTCACAGGAGGCAACATGTGAAGAGAGAGGCTGGCACAGTGGTGTGGCTCTGGATTCCAGGCTGACTGCAGGTGAGGTTGTGGGGGTGGGAGCAGACACTGTGGTGTCGAATCTATTGAAAAACAGATTCAACTCGTCGGCTCTATTCTCACCTCCCTCAGCTCCCCTGCTGTTGGTTGGCCTGAATCCAGTGATGGTCTTCATGCCCCTCCACACCTCTCTCATGCTGTTCTGCTGGAGTTTCCACTCCAGCTTCCTCCTGTAATTGTCCTTAGCCTCTCTGATCTTGTCCTTTAGTAACACCTGGACCTTCCTCACCTCCTCTTTGTTGCCCCCTCTGAAAGCCCTCTTCTTGTTGTTGAGGAGGGCTTTGATGTCCTTAGTCACCCACGGCTTGTTATTTGGGTAACAATGAACAGTCTGAGCTGGAACAATGGAGTCGGTGCAGAAAGTTATGTAGTCTGTGATACACTCAGTAAGCCCATTGATGTCCTCGGCGTGAGGCTCACAGAGTGTTTCCCAGTCGGTCACCTCGAAACAGCCCTGTAGTTCTGCTAAGGCCTCCTCTGACCACCTCCTGACAGTCCTGGTGGTCACAGGTTCCCTCCTCACAATTGGCACATAGCAGGGGGTGAGGTGAATCAGGTTATGATCTGACCTACCAAGTGGGGGGAGGGAGGAGGAGCTGTATGCATCCTTGACGTTAGCATACAGTAAGTCTAAAGTTTTCTCTCCCCTGGTGGGACAGTCCACATATTGTTTGAATGTTGGTAGTGTATTGTCCAGTGATACATGGTTGAAGTCACCCGAGATCACAATAAAGGCACTCGGGTGCTGAGTCTGTAGCCGAGCTATGGCAGAGTGGATAGTGTCACATGCAGCTGTGGGGTTAGCAGAGGGGGGAACATAAACAGCCACCAAGATGACGTGAGAGAATTCCCTGGGTAAATAATACGGCCTGAGTCCAACAGCACGCAGTTCAGTGTCCGGGCAACAAATCCTTTCTTTGATTGTTATGTTGGCAGGGTTACACCACCGGTTGTTAACTAAAACAGCAAGCCCACCTCCTTTCCGCTTACCGCTAGCGGAAAACGGTCCGAGGAGCGAAGAGCGAGTGAAGCAGCAGCCAGAGGCAAAGTCTGAAAGACGTTCATGAAGCTTTTTGTCACGATTACTTTAAAAAGGACAAAAACTTCTGTGTAAAACATAAAGAAATGAGTTTTTTCACTGTACTCTACATTTACAGTGAGTAGTGCCTCTGTGTCATTGTGTGGAGCACCGTGTGCTTGTTTATGGAGCCTCTCCCTTAATTTCATTTTTCATTATAATATTTTTATCGTTGTCCAAAAAATGAGCAACTGTTTTAATCAAATTTCATTCTGGCATCATTTCAAATCCCTGTAACTCACACAGTGCTTTATAAAAGAGAGTCACTGACACCGCTGCACTACTGCAGGTTGGTACAGTGCAGTCCAGCTGCACGCTGCCATTCAGTGCCATGAATGAGCGCACGCCTCCCCGACTGTCACGCAGCATGTAACAGCAGGGCCTGATGCCTTTTGTTCTAATATATATCTAATATATATTGTGCTTTTTTATTCTTTTTCTGTATTTTGTCTTATTTATTATTTTAATTTTAGATTTTTTTGTCACGCAGCCAAAAAAAAGTCTACTTAAAACTAATGAAGACCTCTGGGGCTTGATACTGTCGGCCCAGGCGTGCATGTTTTCACATATGCAGGGAAGAGATGACTTTCTCACCTTTGTACACAAACAGGTGGATGTTTTTTCATCCACATTAATGAGCGACCGCCAGCTCTGTCATCCACATTAGTCAGGTAGACTCGACAACAGGTCTTCACTTTAATGAGTGTCTTTATGGCAATATTAAGGCCGCTGCTTTCATTCCATTTGTTCCTCTAACAGCATTGAATTTGCACATTTTCAAGCTGCTATTATGCACGACAGAGCCACTGATCTCAAAAATTCCGTTAATTGCTAAGATTCTAGAGAAGATCGTGGCTAAGCAGCTTACAGCAGTTTTAGATAAATATAGTATTTTCGACAAATTTCAATCTGGCTTTGGTAAAGTTCATTCCACTGAAACAGCCCTTCTTAGAGTTTCTAATGACATTTTGTTACAAAGCGATGCAGGTAAATGTTCTGTTCTCTTAATGTTGGATCTTACGTCGGCCTTTGATACTGTTGACCACTATATTTTACTTAACAGGTTGAAATACTGGGTCGGTGTCTCTGGGACTGCATTGAAATGGTTCTCCTCGTATCTCTCTGACCGATTTTCCTCTGTGGCAGTTTCTAAGTATAGATCATCTTCTGCGTCTCTGTCTTTTGGTGTGCCACAAGGCTCTGTGCTAGGGCCATTACTGTTTCTAGTTTATTTACTCCCTCTCCAGCACATTCTGAGCCCTTTTGAGGATATTTGTTACCATTGTTATGCGGACGATATCCAACTCTATATGTCTTTTAAACCGGAGGAGGCTTCTAAGCTGCGGCTTTTAAATGTGTGCTTGGAAACCATTAAAGGCTGGATGGCTGAAAACTTCCTCCAACTAAATGAAAATAAAACCGAAGTCCTCTTATGTGCCCCAGATAGACATAGACCCAGTAATAATAATAATAATAATAATAATAATAATATTTTATTTAAATAGCGCCTTTCAAAGCACCCAAGGGCACTGTACATAGGGCTGCCACAAACGATTATTTTGATAGTCGACTAGTCACCGATTATTTTTGCGATTAGTCGACTAATCAGATCATCATCCATTGGACGTACAGCTACAGCTTATTGCACCAGCAGCATCTGCTCTTATATAACTATCATTAGCTTACAGCTTGAAGTGTTTGTGCTAACTAAAAATAAAGACAAGATGGTAGTTTATTAATTTTTAATGAAATTTGCAGATTGTTTCGGTGAAGTTTAATAAACTCCTTGCTTTCTAAAATATAACAGGACACCGGAGTATATTCTCCAGCTTCTGACAATCAGCTGTCTGCTTGACAGTTTTAGCTGTGCAAAAACTATAACTTTAATCTCAGCCAAACCGATTTACTCAGGAACAAATAAAATACTAAAGAAAGCCAAACAATAACATTTTTAAGTTATCTAAGTGACTTATATATATGTTTAACCTGACTAGCGAAAGACGGCGGTGGGTTTGAAAACGATTTGCCGGGAGTCCGGTGTTCTCACGGCTCTAGTTAGCCTTGCCCCCGCCTAGCTAACGAGCTAGTGGGTAACAGACGTCTCCGAAAACGTCGGAGCGCTTTTGAAAATATGTGGTGTCTTGATAAACTCAGCAGATATTTGAGGTTTACACAGCTACATTCCAGCCTGAAAATATGTTAAACGTTTATTTTGTGACCCAGAAAGAATAATAAGAGTAAAGTTAAAACTAACTAGCTGCCGCCATTGTTGACAGCTGCGCTATGAATTCTGGGACACAGCTGCTTCTTCTTCAGGGTTTAACGGCAGCTGGCATCCTTGTACATGCAGTGCTGCCATCTTCTGTTTCAGTCCGTTATTACACTCTTAAATCCTACTACTTATTCCTGCGTCCTTTGTGATCTTATAAAGCTTCAAACGATGCGTCGACTATTAAATTAGTTGTCGACGATTTTAATAGTCGACATAATCGTGACTAGTCGACTAATCGTGGCAGCCCTAACTGTACAACAGATAAAAACTGGAAATATACACAATGATAAAAATAGAAGATAAAAGTTAAAACATACAGAAATTTAAGAATAGGCAATTTTAAACAGATGAGTTTTAAGGGTGGACTTAAAAAGAGAGAATGAGCTAATATTTCTGAGGTCCGGGGGTAGGGAATTCCAAAGTCGAGGGGCAGAGCAACTAAAGGCCCTCCCTCCCATTGTGATCAGACGAGCAGAGGGAACAGAGAGAGAAAGAGAAGATGAAGATCTGAGGCAGCGGGATGGGAGCTTCATCTGTAATAAGTCAGAGAGGTACGGTGGAGAGAGAGAATGAATAGCCTTGAATGTATACAGAATTATTTTAAAATGGATGCGAAATTTGACCGGGAGCCAGTGAAGTTGCTTCAGGATTGGGGAGATGTGGTGGGTAGAAGAAGTCCTAGTAATAATACGGGCAGCAGAGTTCTGGACACGTTGGAGCTTGTTGATAGATTTTTGTGTGAGGCCAAATAATAATGAGTTGCAGTAGTCAATTCTAGAGATAACAAGATTATGGATGAGAATGGCAGTGGCGTGAGGTGTGAGGAAGGGGCGGAGGCGATTAATGTTACGGAGTTGGAAATATGCTGCACGTGTAATATTATTGATATGCGAGTTAAAGGATAATGTGCTATCGAGAATGACACCCAAGCTTTTCACAGAGGGAGAGATAGGGACCAGCGAGTTATTGATGGTGAGAGAGAAATTGTTAATTCTGGATAGCAGTCGTTTGGTGCCAACCAGAAGAAGAATATTATTATTACCATATTATTGAACTTTTACAGCCCTGTGCCCCTAGTAGGTCTCTGAGGTCGAGTAGTCAGGGCCTACTTGTCACTCAGTATACGAGACTGAAAACTAGGGGTGATAGAGCTTTTGCTACTGTGGCCGCCAGACTGTGGAATTCCCTTCCTCAGAACTTACGATCCGCTGATTCATTGATTACTTTTAAAAAACAGCTAAAAACACATCTTTTTAAAATTGCTTTTTGCTAACTTTGTTTGTATCTTGTTTGTTTTTTTTTTTATTTTTATAATCTGTTATATCTTGTAAAGCACTTTGTGATTTCTATCTAGAAATGTGCTATATAAGTAAAATTTTACTTACTTACTTACTTACACTGGCAAAGCAGCCAAAATCCATCCTTGTGCACAAATCGAGCTTTTCGTAGTGTCTAATTATTCGTCTGTTTATACTGCAAATCAACAGGAACTCTGGATACTGACGCAGTGAAAGCAGCACACAGACGAATGAAAACTATAGTTGAGTTAATCCTTTCGTTCATTTCACCCTGAGGACCGTCCACTCCTGTCGGTCACCTCACATTTTCTCTATCCACAGCTGTTACCTGGGTCAGTGACCATGTGCTCCATCTTCTTCTTTAAAAGTCTGAGAGGTTTCATATCTGAAATTACAGCACAGGTCACACTCAGCTTTGCATGCATCCAGAAACAGAAGGCTGATGGTGAGAACACTTATTCATGTGTGGATCATACATACAGTCACATTTATGAAACACGCTACCTGCCTGCCTCCAAAACCTGATTTTTACAAGCAAAATACTGACATTTAAAGATATAAAGGACAACAGCAGTTCTCTGTTCAGTTGGTGTCTTTTGCCACTTCAGTGATGTTGAACTGATAATGTGTGATATCACAAATAAACTGTTTTTGTAAGAAAAAGCACGATCACCTCCATATTTGAAATCATTTGTAATTTTAATGCGTAAACATCAGAGGAACAAAAACTGCCCGTGCATGGTGATGGTTAGAGCCCCTGTGCTTAAAGGGAGTGAAAGAATCAATGTTATTGGCTGCGATTATCGCCGTCTCTAATACCCCCGTAGTGTTTGTCCGATCCCAAGAGTGACCACAGACACAGCTGTGCTTCAAATATTCCACCTGGAAGTTTGTGTGAGGAAGGATTCATGGACGGAAAGTTCTGAAATGAAGCTCTCAGATTCCAGCCGAACTTTTATCTTTCTTTGTCACTCGTCTCCGATGGCGCCGATAAAGTTGTTCTTAGCCAGAGTAAATAAAAGTCTGTGAAAAGAGTTCACGTTGTGTCCATAAAAATTTGATGCATATAATAGAAGCTGGAGAGAACCAGCCTGTCCGAGGTGTGCAGAGCGTTACAGTAAGGCTGTGGGTTTAAGGTTCGCCTTAATATGACCTCTGCTGCTCAGCACTTTAGCCCATCTCAATTAGTCACCCATATGTTTGATGAGCCAGGTCACCAGGCTGAGGAAGTCTTCACCTGTGGGACCCCACATGCCCCTGCTGCAGTGTGCTCCTGCTAATGAAGGCTTTGCAGTGATACTGCTCGGGGAGCAGGTACTCCATTCCAATTAAAAAGTGTAAATTAAACAAAGATAGCTGACTGTCGACTTCAGCGCTTATCCAGACTGTTGTTATGGAAGAGAAAGCATGAAGACAGCACACATGAAGCCGACGATTTTAAAGGAAAACAAAAGATAGATTTTTTTGCACCAGTGTTTAAATCAACAGCAGAACAAATCTGTGTGGATTCACAGAATTAAAACAGCACAGGTCCCAGAACTAGTGTGAAACACTCTGCAAAGCGCCAGTTTGATTGTGACTCACATGCATGCAAACTTTGATGGCAGCAGAGTATCCTTGAGGGTACGACTAGTTTTACGGCAGCAGTGCCATCACATGCTGGCAGAGCGGTTGGCGAGAACAAGATCAGTTGCAGTGCTCTGTGCCATTTTGAGAGTGGGGACATTAACGGAGGCAATGCTTCACAAAGGGCAGCGGAGTACACGATGAGGGGGTATGTCAGCATGTTTAGCTGAAAAAGACAAAGATGCCCTTTTACCCCCGAGAGAGCGAACGTCCATGGAAGCAGTTTGTGTCGTTTTACTTCAGCAGCGTTCGTAAATCTGAGGCCTGTTAAAGTAATCAGCTGGGAGTTGGCTGACGTGACAATTAAAGCGTTATATTTGAATATATTTGAATGAAGAGAATCTGATAAGAAGCTATGAAATATTCTCATTTTCGGCACAAAACGAATGCGTTTCTGGCCGTAAAGCGAACGACTCCCAAATCTAATTTCCTGTCAATATGTTCTACCCGCCCCATCTGGCGGTTCCCCCTCTTCTCTCTGTCTCTCACTTACCTGATGGCCAGTTGTTGCTTCCGCACGCTGCGCTGCTTTAATCAACACCTGTCCTGTTAATCCCACTATGGCAGAGGGCTAATGTGATGTCACTTACAAACCTGTCCTGCTAAGAGCTGAGACTACAGAGCTGCTTCCCCACCCCTCGGCCCTCCACGAGCCTGCAGAGTCCCCGAGGGTGTCGTCTGATGGATTCTTGCCTTTCTGCCAGTGGCGCTGTCATTTACTCCCCAACATCTGGGTTAAGCAGTCAAGTGGGCGGCAGGGGTGACGTCAAAGTGACGTCACCGATCTCCGATCTAACAGCCGTGTTTTCTTTACGTTTTTAGGTCATAATTAAATCAGGACCTGGAAACTTCTACGGGCTCGCCATCTATGCAGACTTCATCTACTGGTCAGACTGGGCCCGCAGGTCTGTGCTGCGATCAAACAAGTACACAGGCGGCGACACCAAAGTACTTAGAGCAGATATTCCCCACCAGCCAATGGGAATTATCACTGTGGCCAAGGATACCAACAACTGTGAGTGTTTGAACATCTGGGATACGGCGAATTTCATAGCCACTGTATGCAGAGTCGTTTCTGCAAATATTTGTGTGTTGTGTGTTTGCACGAGCCGTGGCGTGTTTTTGGCCGGATATTAGACACATTAATGTTGTTTTGGATCATTGACTGAAAGACGAGGCTGGTAAATGTAGTCGGAGCGCGTCTGTGTCTGTTCTCGATACAGTTTCTTCCCACACTGACGTTTGTTTCGCTTCAGTAACATTTAGACCAATCCTGATCAGTCTCAATGTTTGATCACATTACATCAATAATCAACAGGTACACATTTCACGTGTGTTCTACCCAGATGTGTGTATATAGAAGATACCCAACAGAAAACATATATGTAAAAGTGAATCTTAATTTAATGCAGAAAACACCAGGGCTGATAAATGAAAGTGGTCTTATTTAGAGCAGCTAGAAACTTAAGCCTCAGAGGTAATTAATATAAAAAGTGACTTTTGTTATAAAGGGAGTCTCTTAAGTGTCATAAAAAGTTTAATTTCCAAGTAGGGCAGAGGGATGTGGGTGTGAGTGCGCCCCATTGGCTGGACTTGCAGATTTAGGTTGAAATTTAAGGAATTTAAAACTCACTTTATACTTTTTTGTCTTTACATTTATCATAACCATATATCCTCTTTATAAATAATTACATATTTAGCTAAGTTACACAACAGATGAGTGTTGTCAACTTTAAATATTGACGTACTCACAGCAGGATGATGTCCAGTCACGCGCACACACTGTACTGACAGAAGTAACGGCTCGTCTGCCGTCACACGAGCTCGACACGCCATCCTTAATCCACACAGTTTAATATGATTTATTATGAACCTTTGCAGCTATAAGAGTTTTTCAGTTCTTCTGGGAAAGCTTTCCATAAGGTTTAGGAGTGTTTATGGGAATTCTTTAACAATTAAGAAGCACATTTGTGATCTCAGACCCTGATGTCGGACGAGAAGGCCACGTCTGACGTCCTGTCAGGTTGAGGTCAGGACTCTGTGCAGGCCAGTCTAAGCTGCTGTTGTTCCCAATCGCTTCCACTTAGTTATAATTACACTTAACTCTGGAATATTCAGTGCCAGGACCTCGGACTCACAAAGTAACATTTTCATTCTTGACTTATTTTGGACAAAATCCTGCGAACAACACGTTGTAATTCCTGCTGCATGCTACAGCATCAGGCAGGTTGTTCCTTTTTTAAGTATGTTTTAAGCTGTATGTGTATATATGCGAAAAAAATCTATAAATATTAGCAACCTAGCATCACTATGTGGTTGCTGCTCAACACAAGGATGTTATAATATGTCATGAATAATGAACTTTTTGTTTATATAAATTAGATACCAAATAATTGGCAAAAAGGTGCTTTCATCCCATTGCTAGGTAGTTGCCAAGCAACCAGATGATGTGTCATAATATGCAAAGTCATCCAAAGTTGAAGTTTTCTGATATAACATAGATGTTGTCATTAGATAAAAAATGCATGCCTTTATAAGATGTTGTGGGTAATTCTGAAATGCTGCATAAATGCTGTCAGCCATATTGTTAGGCAGCTGCTAAGCAACATGATGATAACATCTGGTATAGATATTGATAGAGACCTTCAGACAGTACAGGGGAAAGAAGCTGCTCTGGAAGCCGTTTTGAAATAAGTCATGTTGTTGCTGATGTCAGTGCGAAGTCTGCTGAAGGTAAGCCACTCGACTTTAGGATTGTGTTTTAAAACAACATCACTGTGACTGCTTTAAAAGCCGGACTTGCTTCTGTTTGATTCTTATTGAAGGTCAGCTGTCCCCATGCAGACACATGAACGGAGGCTGCGGCGACCTTTGCCTGCTGACCCCGTACGGGAGGGTCAATTGCACTTGCCGTGGAGAGCGTGTGCTTTTAGACGACAACAGATGTGTGTGTAAGTCATCAGGATTACTTTGCCTACATTTACGAGCTCGGTGTAACCCGGCCTCTGCCCGTCTCTTTACATAAACTGACATTTTTGAACTCCGTCCTCGCTACATAACTACACACAATCAAACAGCTGTGCTTTTACAGCACGTGCAGAGGTTCAGCATGAGCTACTGCATGTTGCCGTGCACAATATTTGAGTATCAGAAAAGTCGAGAGGAGCAGGTTGTTTTCCACGTATAACGTCGAGTCACGAGGCAACATGGCAGCAGCGTTTGCGTCTAATGTGACATTGCTGCTTGAATATGAAATGCAGTGATGGTAGACCATATGGTGGGTGGAGCTGTTCAAACGAGGAAAGTTTGGCCAGCTTGAACGTGGCAAGTGACTCGGAGCTGGACGATCGCTTGGATGTCATGGCAGACGATGTGGCTTCTTACCCACACTCCAGTCTGACTCATTAGGAGGAAGTTTGGCATTTTTGACTTGCAAAGCTGCAAGTAGCAGTTCAGAGGACGGCTGATCAAAGTCTGTGAAAGTTGCTGGAATTTTAATTCATGCCTGGAGAAAATCACGACAAATGTTGGCATTTCATGTTATGGCGCTGTACACCAAATCGACCATCAGTGCAGCATCATGATATTCTCCACAATTCGCAGCCGGCCGACTGAAAGTGTGTTATTGAACGCAGCGTTTTCATACTGACCGAATGTAAATGTCGCTCCATGCTGGAACACAGTTGTGCAATAATATTTCCACACTCTTCCTTTGCAGCAGAGAATTCCTCCTGCAACATCTACACTGAGTATGAGTGTGGGAATGGAGAATGCATCGACTTCCAGCTGACCTGTGATGGAATTGCCCACTGCAAAGATAAATCAGATGAGAAGATGCAGTACTGTGGTAAGAGCCTCAAAAAGCACGTTAGCTTGGTCTGGAGTTCTTATAAGAGCTAAATGTCACCATACTGGAGTTTAACACATACATGCAATTCTATTTGTTTAGACAACCGGAGCTGCCGGAAGGGTTTTCGGCCCTGCTACAACCAGCGGTGCGTGGCCACCAACCGCTTCTGCGACGGGATCGATGACTGCGGGGATAACTCCGACGAAGCATTGTGTAGCAGTAAGTTACAGCCCTGTGATCTGCTGGGCCATCCATCCTCCTATCCATCCGTGAAGGCAGAACCCAGTTACACTACTGCTTCTGTCAGTGTTTCACGCTGGACCCCATGCTGTGCTGAGCCTTTGCTCTCCAATGAGCCACGAGATCATAGCGAGTGCAAAAATTCAAAGAATCTTACCCCAAAAGTTGATTCTGGGAGCCTGTACGGTGTTTTCTTTATTCCAACAGAGCGCAGTGATTTTATTTAATGTGAGTATTTAGTTTAAAGGCAGAAACATACTGAGGTGTTTATATCAAGCTGCCTGAGCAGACAGTAGCAGCTTTATAACAGAGCTGAGTTTACCTGACTACATGTTGTACCTTCATCAGCGTTTTCTTTTCATGACACTTTTTTACATAATCAAAATAGCAGAAAATGGCAGATTGATGATGCAGAAAAATGAAATGGACATGGGAAGAAAACTGAAGCGCACACAAGGTCATGGCATTCAGGTAGCTGTTAGCACTCCACCTGCACAGATGAGTCCAAGTATTGCTCCGAGCTGCACGAGTGCTGCTTTTGTTCCCGTCTCTCTTTGAAATGCTGATCTTCTACCGTAGATGTCACGTGCGGCTCATCAGAGTCGTCGTGTAAAGACGGGAGCTGTGTGCCCAGCTCAGCGTGGTGCAACCAGGTCATTGACTGCGCCGACGCCTCGGACGAGAAAAACTGCAGTAAGTCCTCCATCGCAGTTAAAGCACACACAGACACACACAGCAGTGGCATTGTGACGAGTTGTGCTTCTGTGTTTTGTATTCAGACCACACCGACTGCTCTCACTTTTACAAGCTGGGAGTGAAAGAAAAAGATTTCATCAGCTGCAACTCCACCTCGCTGTGCATCCACGCCTCGTGGATCTGCGATGGCGCCAATGATTGCGGCGACTACGCTGACGAGACCAACTGCCAGGGTGAGCGCAGGCACGCACAAAGACACACATTTTGCCTCTTCGTTCGCAGGCAGATCGAGGAAGCCGGCATCAATTAGAAAAGACTTAAGACAGATCTCGTTTTCAGAGACGATTATGACAGAGGAATGAGAGCTCCAGAGAGAGCTTAGGAAAGATAATGATCTCAATCGCTGCTAAAGCCCAGCGCACTGACTTGGTTTTGTTGCTTGTGCCAGTTTCCCATGGGCAGAAGTGTGAGGAGGGACACTTTGCGTGTCCAAGCGGGAACTGCATTTCCAGCGTGTGGCTGTGCGACGGCCAAAAGGACTGTGAAGACGGAGCAGATGAATTCCAATGCGGTAGGCCAACAAATCTTCGCCCTCTCAGAAGAGCTTCCCCAGAATAAACTGAAATAACAGATGAGGTATTTTATTCCCGCACACAATGCTGTCAGCGCTTGCAAGGATATTTATTTTCTATTAACTAGAAGCTGTTTGCTGTAATGTTTTTGTCATTTAAATAGATCCAGGCCTGCAACAAATATCACGTTAAATATATAAATAGGAGGCAGAAAGACGAGATGATTGTTTATCGCGCCATGAGGCACTTCCTTCTCACTTTGTTTTGCTTAGCCTGATTGTGCGTTTGAGATTTCTCAAGTGGGTGTTGCTGCTTGTTTGAAAGTCTAATTCTGACCCTGAATTCAGAGCGAGGCGGTGGTAGACGCACCATTTTCCCCTGCTCTCTTTGAATTATAATATACAGCCCCTCCAGTGTAACAATTAATTAATGAGCCATCACTCACTGAAGCGGTTACACTGAAGATGGAAATATGGGTTCACTGGAAAGCGGTGACATATGAAAGGATTACACAATACAATGCCACTCCTCTGCTTCCCTCACCAGAGGCTGCGAGAGCGTTTATTCTTCTGCTTTCGTGCATGCTAATGTGTTCAGAACTTAATGCAAACTCGAGATCTCTCCAATTAAACAGGAGGACCGTAGTTAAGTCGTGGTATGGATTAACGTAATTTGCCCACAAAATGAGAAGCTTGTACACACGTCCGTTCACATGTCAGTGCTTCTGGCGTCAGGGAAAAACGAGCCGGGTGCTTTAATGCGGGTGGTGGTTCGCGGCGTCGTAGGTAATTGGACCTGATGAAGTTATGCGCACACACACGCAGGGTGGAAACCGTTGCTGACTTGATTGGCGCTGTCAGTTCATTGCATTGTCTCAGGCTGCGTGGCCTGTGGGCGGAGTCGCTAAGCAGTCGGCTGTGCTCAGCTCTGCCTTCTCTGTGAGGTAAACGAGCACTTTCACACTCACAGGTCCGCGTCAGCTACTTCTCCTCCCAGCATCCTCCTCTGTCGCACCAACCATCTGCATCTCCACAAACCTCCTCGTTTCCTCTTGCTTGGCAGCTCCATCTTCATCCTCTCTCCCTCATCTCTGCTCGTGTCGCGCCTGATCCCCTCCAGTTGTGACGCCCACCTCCAGGCTCCTTACATGTTCTCCTCCCGTCTCCCCTCGTCCACACGAGTACTCTGTTTTGTTTCTACTGGCTTTCATTGCTACCCTCTGCAGGGATTCCTCCACCTGCTCTAAAAATCACAGTGTCACCTGTAAACACGAGAGACTCCGCTTCTCTGTCATCACTGCAAACAAGAAGGCAGTCATCCTGTATCCCACCCCCACCTTGTACCCACCTGTCGCGCCTACTCAAAGGTGGCAAAAGTACAGCCTGTCTGAAGTACAGATACTAGTGTTTAAAAATACTCCAGGAAAGTACAGAAAATTCTACTTTCTTATTCTACCCACCTCTGCTCCTACTGCACACCTCAGCCAATCATCTGCTTTCTCTGAGAGACAGAATGAAGCTCTGACCTCCTCTAAACGTCTCCATCAGCACGCTCAAATCAAACCTCACATCTGAGGAGCTCTTTCTCAGCATGAAGCCACCTCTGCTCATCGTCACCTCTCTTCCTGTCCTAGCTTCAGCAGCTGATCAGCTGCATCCTCTGCAGTTACTCCAGCTCTGCACATCAGAGCATCAGCATCACATCGTTGAACATTAGCATCTAATTCAGCTGTTTCTGCGACTGATGAAAGGCATCCTGTGACTTCTATGATTCCTTGATCTTTGTAATCACTCCACAAACAGGTCACTGATGAATATTTCAGGAACTGTCAAACTTCTACTTCCTGTGACACATGACCTTTGCAGAACCAAACAGCTTCATGTTAGCATGCTGACATGCTAAACTGAGATCATGATGCCAAAAGTAGCTACACAGTTAGCATTTAGCATCCACGTGTCATTCAGAGTACAGCCTCAGCGATTTATTTTTAAACGAGCAGCTCGGCAGCAGCTTACATAATTAAGACAAACACAAATAAAATGCGAGCAAAGGACTTAAGTGCATGTCTTTGAAAGCATTTCTCTGCGATAACACAAATGTGGCCTTTCTTCCTGTGTAATTACCGAGGACTTCAGCCACAAACAATAGAAGAGGGAGTTCAGTGCAATTTTCAAGTTTAATGCATTTCCGAGTTATCAGATTTATTTTGTAAATTGCCTGCGAACGTTGTAGCAGATGCATAACACACAACACCATTTCCATTCCTTTAACTGGAAATGTGGTTTTGTGTGAAACGATAACGTCCCCGTGCTTCGAATGTGCTTCTGTCAGAGCTGATATGAATTACGCCAGAATTCTTTGAGAAGTTCTGAATAGCTTTTCCCGGACAAATAGACAATATTCCCATCCCTCTGAGTTAATTATCATATAAAAAGCCCCATCCACTGATAATCTAACTGCACCGGGAATGTGCTTTGAGGAAAACGTTATTACGTTTCAGAAATGTGAAATTCCACGGCTGATTAGACCAAACACTCGTTTGTCTCGTCACGATTCACAGTGCACTTTTCCACTGTGCAAAACACTATTGAGAATGAGACATGAAAGACTTTCTTTGATACGATTATCATGCTGTAGACCTGCTGTTCTGTCATACACAGGAAGCAGCTGTTTGCATTTGAAGTGCAAATTTGGTATCGCACACGGAAAGTCTGGATAATCGTGGTTTCCAGATTTAGCTGTTTAATGTTTATCTCGTCCTTATCTTCCATCGTGGTATCAGAACACATAAAGTTAGTGCAAAGTCTGACAGAAAGGAAGAGACACCCCCCACCCTCAGTCGTATCCATATTTGCTCGTGCTGCGGTCTGACCTGGTGTGCGCATCCCGTATCCTCCTCCCAGTATCTTATCAAAGCTCTGGCAGACTTTGCTGGGCCTGACATCAGAGAGAATGAGACCACAGAACATCTCGCCGGGGAAACGAGGTGCCTCAGTGACACAAATTCTTCCTTCTGCACACGGTAATCAGCAGAATGCATCCTTGGTTTCCGGTCCCACTCCAGTATCGTTTCACGAAGAGCAAAAATGATTTGAATTAATATTCAAGTGATTTTATTGCCTTGTAACTACAATCCATCATTCCTTTGGGAAAAGTGCTGTTTGCAAAGGGCGGTGTGGCAGCTATGTGCACGTATGTGTGCTGCTGAGCTGAAAAGCTAAAGAGAAAAACAAGCAAGCCAAGGGGCAAGTAGGAGTCAGCCCACTTTCTGAGTTTTGATTAAAATGCTCTGCTCCCTCTGTAGACTATGGCACATTTGTTGTTGTTTCCTCCTCACTTTGTGTGATTTATGGCACTGAAATTCCTCGTCCACTGCCCTCTGCAGACTCATCCTGCTTGTGGAACCAGTTCGCCTGCTCCAAGAACAAGTGCATTGCCAAGCAGTGGCTGTGCGACGGCGAGAACGACTGTGAGGACGGCCTGGATGAGAGCGTGCAGATCTGTGGTTAGTGCCCTTTCAGCTGTCGTGCAAAGTCTGATGTTGCTATAAAAGGTCACATTCGCCGGATCGCATTACAGCGCCGTGGCTTCACGTGGTCCTGTAGCCGAGCTGGAAATGAATGTAGAGAATGAAACTATCTTAATGAGGCAACAAATGAGACTGCGGGCGTTTCTGATAATTCGAGCGAGCACTGAGGCAAATAGATTTTTCATCACTGAGGCCCCGGAGACATAACTATTTCAATGGGCAAATGAGATGTGTATGTAATGAATTTTACAATAAAATGAAACGAATACTACCGCAATAAAGAGACAGGAATTGCTGTGAGCACCGGTTGTATAATTTGGTTGTAATGGAGTGTCAAGGAAGAAACGGTCCACAGGCTCCTCACTTACAATTACTGTCCAAAGCAAGATCTGCATTCAGCTGTACGCGGCTAATTGAACGACTGTATTTACCTTTGTCTCATTGCTGACGTGCATCATTTATGCACCAAAGCACAGTCAGGATGTTGTTTCTGCACAGCGATGGGTCGAGTTTACTGGGGTCAGAACTGAGTATCAGTTGAAAGCGTTTCCAAGGTAACATCCAAACTAAACCTAAGACGTCCGCTTCTGATTGGATGCACTCTTTTGAAAGTGCGTCTGTGTTTTGCTCTCAGGCACGGTGACGTGTGCTCCGGGGCTGTTCAGCTGCCCCGGGTCTTATGCCTGTGTTCCAAAACGCTGGCTGTGTGACGGGGAGAGAGACTGTCCTGATGGGAGTGACGAACTTTCCGCTGCTGGCTGTGGTAAATTCTTCAGAACTAATTCTTTCAAAGAACGAAGCTTCAAGTCGACGCGTGTTTGCACGCTGTCATTTTGTTGCAACTTATTTTGTCCCACAGCAAATTAAAGAACCCACCAACCAAACGCCCACTGCTAATCTCTGCGTAACATTTATGTTCAGAGCAAACATGTGAAGCAGTGGTTAATAGATTAGGATTGTTCAGTTTCAGCCTGTTTTATCTGCATTCAGACGTTTGATTAGCCCCAGACGTGATGTCATCTGCTCAGAGTGCTGCATGTTTGGTTTTACAGTGTTTATCCACAGATTTGCAATTTAACTAATTTCTTTTAATGCATCAGCACCCAACAACACATGCGATGACAGCTCGTTTCGCTGCCGCAACAAAGCGTGCATCCCCCAGCGATTCGTCTGTGACCACGATAACGACTGTGGAGACGGATCTGATGAGTCGGTGGAATGTGGCAAGTAGATTTATCTTGTTTTTCATTTTTCTTATATTCACTATCACGGTGCTCGTGCTGAAAGCTGCACCAGGCAAGTTCCATAACAGTATTTTATACATTAAATGTGTTATATGAATAATGTAAAAGAATAAATATTAATAGTTTCATTTATACAGCATCAAATCACAACAACAGTCGCCTCAAGGTGCTTTATATTCTAAGGTCGACCCTACAATAACACATACAGAGAAAAACCCAACAATCAAATGACCCCCTATGAGCAGCACTTTGGCGACAGTGGGAAGGAAAAACTCCTCAGGCTCAGGAAGGGGCGGGGCCAGCTCAGACTCTGTAAGATTACAGCAGGGTCTTTCCAGGATGAAGCAACTTGAGGCGACTCTTGGTGTAGGAGCCTACATGCAGTTTAATTTGAAATGCATGCTTTTATTTTGATAGTGCGGCAGAAACAGGAAGTTGGGGGACAGTGGAGCCACGTAGTTTTTTGACCTCGAAATCTCTCTTCATCCATTTTGAATTGAGCTTTACGTTTGCATAATTTGGAGTTCTGTTGCTGTGGACCTGTTTGGACTTTAAAGAAACTACATCGAGGACTGTTGTCTATTTAAGCTACGGCTCCATTCGCAGGAAACCTACACTTGGTGTCGTTTGGTGCTACGTAAATAAAACTGAATTGATTCTTTTGTAATGCAGCAGTTGTGTTGATGTGATACTTGTAACTACACTGCACTGTTTATCATCACCAAACCACTTACTGTATTTCAGCAAGGCGTCTGAGTGACCGTCTTATTAATGTAAAGTAGCAGGAAGTTTAAAAAAGGCCCAAAGGCAGCGAGCAGAAAGTCAGCGTCGGCCTGTGAATCACATCCTGTCCTTGTATGTTGGGCTGCTTTCAAACACGTGCACGACGTTCTGTGTTTATTAGCTTCGCTGCAGCTTTGACTGTTTGTCTCGCAGAGGGGGGGTTCTCTGTGGCAGCCGTGGTTTATGATTACCGGCTGATGAAACGTGTGCATTTAGTGTAGAGATGTTGGCCAACGCAGCTGAATGCCATTACGCCTCCAGATCACCATGCTAATGACATTATGAACCATAGTCGTGGAAATCTCGCTTTTGCAGCTTGATTTGACAGAACTGATTTGGATTCAGCTAAAGATGCGCCCTAATCTGAAACGATGTCGCTGCCACCTGCAGTAAGAGAGCGGCTGTCTTTCTCTTTCTTCAGTCTATCGTTCCTGTGGGTCAGAGGAATTTCGCTGTGGGGACGGGCGCTGTCTTCTCAGCTCTCAGTGGGAGTGCGATGGCTACGCGGACTGTCCCGACCACTCTGACGAACTGCCTCTGAACCTTAAATGTCTGGCTGCAGGTAAGACTGCTGTTTGGCTCTCAGCTGGACTCTCGTCAGTGCCATCAGCAGCACCAATCACCCAGGAAGCTGGTGCGTATATATGCTGCAAACAAAAACGGCGCTGCATCCCGGAGAGATTTACTTAAAGGGATTAATCTCCCAGGATCCCAGGTTCAAGTCATTCCTCGCCTTCACGGAGGAATTGCAGGGCGCTCTGCCTTCACACCCATGTCTTGCTCTTTTCAGGAAGCTTGTGCAATGGCTCCTTCTTCATGTGTTCCAACGGACGCTGCATTTCTCAGGGGAACCTTTGCGATGGCAAAGACGACTGCGGGGACCGATCGGACGAGAGGAACTGCAATGTGAACGAATGCTTGAACCGCAGAGTCAGCGGGTGTACGCAGGACTGCCAGGACCTTCCTGTAGGCTATAAGGTAAGTGTCCAGTGGGCATCACCGATGATAAAGACCAGCAAACCAAAATCAGTTTGCAATTCATGCAAAGCAGCCTAAAAATTAGTCTCAGGGTTTCATCTGCATCTGGAACCATGAGTCACGCTATAAGGTGCCAAACACTGTGACCTACATTTTAAGCACTTGCATAAATTCCAATTCAGCAGCAGGTGAAATATGGAGCTGATATTAGCAGTGGTGGACCTGAATGATTAATGGCCGATAATAAATCAAGGCTAACTTTGCACTTCATTACACAGATAAAGATGGGTGGGAGTATATACAGCACACGCTGCCTCTCACTTTTTGAATAACCTTGAAAACTGTAAGGTGAGCTTAATGATTTGCCAACACCTGCTCCCTCACTGCACTCTGCGGTTCTACGGTACCTGGCAATGGTGCGGGGGTCAAAGTTCAAGGCCACACCCCCGGAGTGTTTTGGTGCCTTTGCCCGTTGTCGTTCTGCGGCGGTTTTATCGCTTCCTCTCTGAATTTTCTTCTCCTGCTCTTCCTCGTGATGGTGGTTTACAAAGAGGCTGGAAGCACAGGAAGCATCTCCTGATCGCAGCAGGGGCAGAGCTGCACGTCGATGCGGACCCTTAGCTCATCCATTTGTGGCCTGAACAGGAAGATCAGCAGAAAGGCCCTCAAGGTTATAACTTTGGATAAGAAAGGGATTTGCAGCGGCTCCAGAGCAGCTGATTCAAGCACTTTCAGTTATTTTGTGGGGTCCTCGGTCACTGGAGTGCAGTTTTTAAGCTGAGGAACAGTACGTCTAAATCATGGCTTAGATGCCAACTTCTGTTTGGTGCTTGGTTTGGGTGCTTTTTGCTGACCTGCATTACACTGAGGCCCAGAGATACATGGTTTGTTACTGCCAGCTGCTCTAAAATTGCTTTGATGTTGCTTTAATAACAAAGCTGTCTCTCTGACACAAGTTAACATGTTAATAATTTGTCTGACTGCAGCAGAGGAAGCGTCGCGACAGCTCGACTGAGGCTTTTTGTTTCCTGCGCTCATGATCAAAACTCTTTGTTTCTGCTTTTGTGATCAGTGTAAATGCTGGCCTGGTTTCTATCTGAAGGACGATGGCAGGACTTGTGTGGATGTTGACGAGTGCTCCACGACGCTTCCTTGCAGCCAGCGCTGCATAAACACGTACGGCTCCTACAAATGCCTGTGTGTGGATGGCTACGAAGCCTTGGAGCGTAATCCTAACACGTGCAAGGCTCTGTCAGGTAAGTCAGATTTTTTTAAGTTTCTCAGGTTTGCTCAGCGTGCAGAAGCCCTCTAACGATGCATGTTCCTCATTTTAGCTGAAGAGCCCTTTCTCATTATGGCAGACCACCACGAGATCCGCAAATTGAGTGTGGATGGCTCAAATTACACCATCCTGAAACAGGTAAGTGATACGTGCATGTTACTCTTGGATAGAGGATCATTAGATATTAGAGGCAGGCTACAGATAATCATCCTGTTCTTTTTTGTGCTTGAATGTCCGCTAACCCTGTTGGACTGATACCTTTACAGAGAGAAGTCCATAGTAACACAATAGAAATAATTTTTGGTGCTTTGTTTGCCTTTAATCAGTCTGTGCTGTCCAGGGGTTGCACCCTAATGACCCTGTAACGCTGTTGCCCCATCGTGCATTATTTTACATAATAAGATTGAAACTGTCTGCTGCTGTGTAATGTTCTACAGCTGCAATGACACTAAGATGGTAACGTTTAATGATCTAATATGTGCGTTAACACAGTTTGATGATTTATTCTGAACACTTTTGTGTCACCTGGTTGAACCAGATTGAGTTTGTGCACAGGTGAAACTTTATTCTCTGACCTTTAGCATCAAACCTACACATGATGCACAAACCTCTCTAACTTATTTTCTCGGTATTTGGTGTCCACCTTGACCTTCCAACCTCCCATAAAGGCAGAGGACAGTTGGTAGTTCTGATTGGCGATGAGAGAAATCGCCCAGGGGACCGGAGGAAACACTATTTCAGTCATGCTGAGGTCTCATCTCTGCTGCTTCGGGCGAAGCTTAAATCTGACTGTTGAGCATCACAAATGTTTAACTGTGATTCACTGTAAATCACCTGACAGCCGTCCGAGGGTCTGCTGTCACGCTCATATTAACCTCTTGACTCGCTGTATTCTGCTGATTGCACTGCTGTTCTCATTAGCCACGGCTCACTTTAATCACAGCCTGTTATCGGCAGCTGACCTGATTTCACTTCACCACACCCTCACGTACCCGGATTTTATAAAAATGTTGTTTTTTTACATCCGTGTTGTGTAAAATCTGATCATTTGTAAAACATCTAAACAACATAATTAAATGTAAATACAGAGAAACATTTCCTGTTATTGTACATGTATAGTGAAATAAATCATATTAATAGTACAGTATAATAAATGTTATAGTACTGTGTTGCATAGAGAATAATCTAATTAATATAGTGCAATTGTGTTCGTTCCTCTCTTGTACTATGAAAGATGCCGGCTTTTGTCACAGGTCTGCCCCTCTTTGCACTGTGTGGTTACAGGAGCTCTGCTTTATTCAATATTTGAACAACCCGGAGGATTATTGGCAGGCCTGCTTAATTCAGGTTGAGTCACTGTTCTCTGTCAGAAAAATTCAAGAGGCTACATCGAGCCTGAGTTAAAATCTAAACAGCAGAAGTAAAACAACACTAAATTGTTATATTTACAGTTAGATATTTACCAGTTTTTGTCGTTGGCAGAGGAGATACGTCTGCAGAGAGAGAGTCAGGGGGCCTGGTCTGGGTTTAGTGTTCGTCTAGTTTCTGTCTCCTATGTCTCCTTGTCTTTGTAGGTTCCCCTTGTGTCTCTCTTCTCTGTGTCCCTCATCCTCTCTCTGTCTCTTGTGTCAAGCTTGCATGTCCCAGTTTACGTCTCTCCATGTTTCCTGTTTTATTTTGAAAGTCTTGTCGTTCCATGTTCAGTGTGTTTAGTTTTGCTTCGCCTGTGGCATCATGTTCATTTGTGTTGGACTGACTAATAATAACCCCAGAAGCATTATCTCATAAGTAATCAGACTCATTTTTATTTTGAAAATCTAAATATATCTGAAATAAGAAAAGTTTTCATGAATGTCTCCGTGTCTACACAATGTTTATGCTGGAAAAGCAGCAGGATTATTTCCCCATTATATCAAATCCCCTTATTTACCAAACAGTATTCAGAATCGGACATTATATAATCCATACATGTTTAACTATGTGCAAGTCTGCTCTCACAACACACATAAAACTATTCAAGCTCACAAACGGTCTGTGGTTAACACTAAACCTCTGAGCTCTGTGAAAATACTCGATTTGCTGCAAAATTGATGCAACATAATTTTGCTCAGACGAGTTTTAAGCAGTTTTATACAGTCATGTTGTACATTCGCTTTCAGTTATGCTTTCCCTCAAATTCATCAACAATCGTGGAACAGAATGAAAGAGTCATCTTTAAAGTTTTATTTCATGTTCGAAGAATCCATTACGAGTGCTGGATTCTGCAGCGTCTGCAGGGAAACGGAGGGAAAATGCAGCGGCGGTGGAAGCGCTGATAAAGGGGCGTGCAGGCTTCATCTCTATAGCTGGTGTTTAGAGTGAGAAAGGTCCCCCCAGGACGCTTTGGCACCTGTCTGTGAGGGTGTTGATGGTCTGATGAAGATGTCTCGTTTCTCCTGTCAGATTGTCTGACATCTTTCCTCAGCACCCACAGTGTGAGACAGCGGGGTGGGGGCACTTGTTTGGCGAGCAGCTCTGTGTGACTGACAGAGGGGTCCTGTGAGCGTGACAGAGGAGGAGAGCACTTCCATCTTCTGTTTTGATAGACTGCAACGTGGTCTCGACTCACTTATCCAAAGCTTTGTGTGGTTGAAAGTACTGGAACCTATGGGAACATAAATCGATATCACAGTAAAATCACATCGATGCTGGAGAAATCGAGCATTTCAAGCTGAGCCGTTCTCGGTAAACGAAACCTCATTTCCTGTCTTTGTGTGATTCTCAGGGCCTCTACAACATCATCCATCTGGATTTTGATTACAAGAAAGAATTTATCTACTGGGTGGACTCAACCAGGCCGAGTGGTCGAAAGATCAACAGGATGCGCCTGAATGGGAGCGACCTGAAGGTACCGCGGACCTCCGGCGCTGACTGTGCCACGCAGCGCCTCGTAGCACCCTGTCAAACATCCATTTGCTCCACCTGCTCCAACCCTTTGTTAACTTCTTTTTCTCTCTTTCTGCTGTGCCGAGTTCTCTCTCAATGATCCATTTAAGCCATCAAGCTGCAGTTCAACAGCAACCTTTCTCTATTTGGAAGATGAGTCATTGCATGTTGCTTAAGTGGCTCATTATCACTGCTAAGATGATGCTGGTTATTTTTTATCCTTAGCAGCGTTTTTCTTTTTCTGTCAGCACTCGATGACCTGTTTGCTTAACAGAAATTAATGCATGTTAGTGATAATGGGAATATCATCAGTGGCTTTTAGATGAATGCAGCGGGCGTAATGATACAATGGAGTTTTTTGTGTCATGGCCGAGGTTTTGCGCGGGCCACGAGATTGAAATCCGCACAATGGACACTGGGATTTAAGCAGAACACCCGCTGAGCGCCCCGTGCCACTTCTCATTAAAATAACTGTGTGGGGCATTAGGCTTATTCAGCTCAATTACTTTCACTCTGTGAGCTTGAGCCACTGCCACCGCTTAGCAAGAGGACAAAGTGTCTGAGACACAGATACAGGAGCGTCTCACATCAGGTTAATTAAAAGAGTCACTGATATCCAGTCCTCATAGTAACGGTTGGCCACACGAGGAGGGCGAGACTGTTGAGCAGAAGCTTTTTCTGTGGTTTTCTCTGCTTTTCAGAGATGTTTGCATTGCTTTGCTTTATTAGAACATTTCAGATTTTGGAGCTGCTGCTGCTGCACGCTGCTGCACTTACACATGCATGCATTTGATGGCAAATAGAAAAGTGCAGCTGTGACATTAATTGTTGGTTTGCATAGAGTTGAAGGATCATTTCTCTGCATTCACCTCCTATAGCATAAGTAGAGCAAGTCATCACTGCTGAACTGCTTTTAACAGTGTTGCGCCCTGTTACACACTGCAGTACTGACTCAATAAAACATCTGTAGATATGCCGCAGTTTAACATCAGGCATGATTTTCCTCACACAGCTCACACACCGTGAAGATTTATATCAACTACTGTGGCTTTCTTAAGAAGCACTAGTTTCACAGAGTCTATGGGAGGTGATGTGGTGCAGAGCAGGTGATACCAGGACCCCGAGCCCCATTAAATATGCAACCGTTAGGTACACCGAGTACACCGAGTACACCGAGTACACCGAGTACACTGTTCTCTGAACAAACACAAAGCCGGGCTGTGAACTCATCAAGGCCATAATAAAGGAAGCACGTTTTAAAGCCATCATACTTGCTGGATGTCCTAATTTTGCAGATTCTATCACCTTCTGAAATGAATACAGTGATGTATGTGCAGGTCATTTAAAAGCCCATCAGTGTTCTGTAGCTGCAGATATGCACTTTCTGTTTTGTTCATTAAACTCAGATTCTGCTGCCCGTTAATGATGCTGCATTTCTCAGTCAAACACTCAAACAAATCTGTCCTACTAACCACAATAGCACTAATTTTACTTCTGGATGTGTACAGTTGTTAAATACAATAGAACAGTTTAATGTGTCCTGAAGAAGAGGAGGATGAAGCCTTTCTGAGGGCAAATATCTCCCTATTGTGGAAGGGCGTGTGAGGGATTTAGGAAATGGCTTCTTAGTGGCACAATTCTTCTTTCTATTTCTATTAAATCTGACAGCACCGACCTATCAATAGTGCGCGCCAGTTCAGCTGAAATCCAATATATTTCTTGACATTCATCCATGAAAGAAAATGTTAATGACTTCTAAGATATGCGCCAGACAAACCTATGCACCGAAATTAATTCTTCTCAATCTCTGCTCCCAGATAGTCCACAGAACAGCGGTTCCCAGTGCCTTAGCCGTGGACTGGATCGGAAAAAATCTGTACTGGTGCGACGCAGAAAAGAAAACGATGGAAGTGTCCAAAGCCAACGGGCTCTACCCTACGGTGCTGATCAGCTCGGGCCTCAAGAACCCGACAGATCTCGCTCTGGACCCCCAGACGGGGTAAGCATGTGGTGGCTGCACTTTAATGCGTCCCTGCTTAGAAGGATCGTCGCAGCTTCACAGAGATCCGCTCTCACGTTTTCAGTTAGGCTCTTTTATGATCTCACATTAAGTTGAAATTGGAAGATGCATTTGTGTCTTGCACACCCGCTTTTTTGTTCTCCCGTTGAATGTAATTATTGATTATTCTTTATCTGAATCTTTGTAAAACCCTTTTATGGCCGTCATTCATCACCGTGTGCGCTACGCTACCACGCCAATAGAAGCTGCTGCCTCATGACAGCAGCTCTTTGAACCGTGCTCTCCTTCTGACCAGGTACATCTTCTGGGTAGACTGCTGCGATCCTCCTCACATCGGGCGCATCGGCATGGACGGCCGAGGGCAGACGGTTATCATTGACACAGAGATCTACAGCCCCACAGCTCTCACCATCGATTACACCAACAAGAGGCTCTACTGGGCCGACGACAACCACATCCTGTTTGCCACCATGGATGGCGCCCAGAGACGCAAAGGTGAGACGAAGGTGTCGCTCGGTTAAAGAACAGCTGCTTATCTTCTCAATGAAAGTTAAATGAGGAGATTGTTGTCACTGGTATGTGATCATTATTCACACTGTGTTACATGAGTGCAGCTGTTACAGGATTAGCGGCACCGCGGTTGCTATGCAGAGTAGGACAGAGTGTAATTGAGGTCCGCTGTGGTTATTCGTCCCGTTCCAGTGTCCTACGATCACATCCAGGGAGTAATGGCGCTGACTTTGTTTGAGGACTTTGTCTACTGGACTGACGGGAAGTCCAAATCTCTGCGACGTGCTCACAAGACAACCGGCGCTCAAGGGATCGAGCTCCTCAACTCCTGGCAAGCCATCAAATCCATCAAGGTCTACCACTCCCTGCGCCAGCCCGAAGGTATGAAGTCCATCTGGCGCTCGTGTTCGTTCTGTCCTCCGGTTTGAACTCGCTCACGTGCTTCTGTCTCCTCTGTAGTTCCCAAGCACCAGTGTCAGATTGCGAATGGAGGATGCAGCCACCTGTGTCTCCTGTCCCCCGGCGGGGAACACAAATGTGCCTGTCCCACGAATTTTTATTTGGCGGCCGACAACAAAACCTGCCTCTCCAACTGCACGTCCAGTCAGGTGAGCGTTACTCTTCCCTCCTCCTCCTTCTGTCCTGATCAGGATTTTCCCCTGAAGACAAATTGCTTGAGCGTCGTAAGCTTCCCTCGTGCACCTCGGGGCCGAGGAAACGTCTGCTTTGAAGCGCCGACTGTTCGCGCTGACTTTAAACTCTGTGTTTTGCTTTTGAAAGTTCCGCTGCGGCACAGACGAGTGCATCCCTTTCTGGTGGAAGTGCGACACCGTGGACGACTGTGGGGACGGCTCCGACGAGCCCGCCGACTGCCGTGAGTGCCGTGCTGTTTCAAGGTTGCTTTAGAGCCGCACTAAACCAGAGGAAGCCAGCCTCATTATTTTAGTGAGCTTTGAGCAATAGCAACATTGATTTGGCCATAAGGACACTCGGGTCACAGAGCCTGCTACAGTTAAGCTGCTACTGTTTATAGACTGAACCGTGTTTCCTCAACAGCTGAATTCAAATGTCAGCCTGGGCGTTTTCAGTGCGGCACCGGCCTTTGTGCTCTTCCACCCTTCATCTGTGACGGCGAGAACGACTGCGGCGACAACACGGACGAAGCCAACTGTGGTGAGGATGGAAACGGCGCTCCCGTGTCGCTCGTTACCTGGCAGCATTGTTTCCTTTGTGTGTTTGGCTGCTACTTATTAGCACTGAAATAATGACTTAATCAGGCGATTAGTTTAGTCGGTCACCAGAAAATGAGCTAAAACTGTTGTGATAAATCACTCGTTATTCGTTAACAGCACTTTCAGGCCTCTGCTGCGTTCAGCCTCACAGTGTTTGTGTTTGTCATTGTTGACAAACTGTCACCATCAGCTCGTGTCGTTTTATAGACGTAATCATTAATAAAATCACTCTTTTTTTAGTCTTTGCTTCATAATTAAAGCTGTTTTGATAAACTGACCTGTTGTCTGCTGAGTTACTGCCACTCAGTCTGAAACTGACTTCTTGCTTCTTTCTTTGCTCTAATTCAGAGACGTACATCTGCCTGTCGGGCCAGTTCAAGTGCACGGGCAAACAGAAGTGCATCCCTCTTAACCTGCGCTGCAACGGCCAGGACGACTGCGGCGACGGAGAGGACGAGACAGACTGCCGTGAGCGTCATTACGTTTAGACTCATTGTCTTGAATGGCTTAATCAGGATGTTAGACTGGGGGAAGCTTACATGCATCCCTCACTTGACCAGCGTCCTAACGCTGCAGAAACAAGCTGAAAAACAAGACGGTTTAAGGACTTTGGCGTCTCTGGTTTAGAGGTATAATCTAACTGATTAAAAAAATCACTTTTTCCAGTGCAGTTAGTGCGTTTCTGTGCTTGGACAGAATATATGAAGCCGTTAACTTTACATAGTCTTCATTAAGTATTCCACAGACAACCCTTGTTATGACCTGTTTCTGTGGAAAGAGATTAGATATTGAATCATGCAGAGGATAAGAAGAGATTTTCTCTGCAGTGATGTAACTCATCAGAATATCATACCCTATTCAACTCTTTCAGATTGCCACATTTGTCTTGCATGTGATTGCAGGAGGGGGTGGAGGGGGGAGAAATGCAAGACAGTCAGAAGGAGAAAGAGAGACTTAATGAAAGTGAAGCTAATTACTTTCAGGCCTTAGACTTCCAGCGTGATTGGATGTGGTTTTGAATACTCTTTTGTGAGGAACGTGACACCGCTGATATTAAAATGCCGTTTGAAACAATGTCAGGCTCTGTAACAAGAGGCGGCTGCTACCTCGCTAGATTCAAAATGTGTGTGAAGGAGATGTTATTGAAGCACTACATTTTTTTTCCTTTTCTGCAGCTTCTTCTACAAATATAATATCATAAGATGTCTGGATTACTTTCTCCTTTTCACACGACTTCATTCCCTCCGTAGCTGAAAGCACCTGCTCCCCAGACCAGTTCCAGTGCAAAGCCTCCATGCACTGCATTTCCAAACTGTGGGTTTGTGACGAGGACCCTGACTGTGCAGATGGGTCGGACGAGGCGGACTGCGGTGAGTTAACCGCAGTTTTTCACTCGGCCTCGCTCGCTCTCACTCGCTGCTTCTAGTTGTTTTTCAACTCGGGCCGAGCGAGAAAGACGCCGTCCCCGTTGTTAGTAAGAGCTGAGCTTCACGACCTCGGCGTGCCGACGTTACGCGTGAATATCAGCTCACAATTACAAAATCAAAGTGGGTGTGTTGTCAGTGGCGCGCTGGAAGCCCAGGGCAGGGCCGGGGCAGGTAAATGCAGCGCTGTGAAATCTGCATGACGTGCCTTTGAAAAGAGGAAATGAATGAAAAACCAGAAACGGTGCTTCTGAAATTATCGAAGATTAAACATTTGCTTCCTCGTGACAGATGATGAAAGCTGACAGCTGCTCTTTTAGCTGCGTTTTGTCTGCACTCGAATGCATCTTTCTTATTCATCTCATCGCTTTTGTCTCTGAATCTTAATCAATCACGACTCGTCTCCCTTTTGAGGGAAATGATAATCAGTTCTCATCAAGCTTCTAATTTAATTTGCAGATCTGAAAGGACGGCGTTGTGTTCCGCTTTAAACCGCGAGCGAATAATAGACGTCAGTAAAACGACAAAATAAAATCTTTGCTGTCCTATAAACTTGAAATTGAGCTACTGTCAATCTGTCAAATGCCGTCCTGGGAACAGTTCCCTGTAAACGCTGTGATATTTTCCAGACCTCATGGTGACCTCATGAAACAGGCGTTGCTGCTGTCTGCAGAGCGTTACAGGGGATTTACGGTGACCTGCGTTTACGCTGCTGGAGTTTTGTGCTCATTCAGGATGGCTTTGTGCTGACAATAGTGCGTCACTACTTGGAGTAATGCCTAAAATGCAAATTCTCCATTTAACTTGTTCACCTATCAGCCAGTATTCACTTTGATTTCACTGTAAAAATATGTGAGAGGAGGAATTGTCTGTGATGATCTATAAATTCCTGCACAGCTGCTTTGTGATGCATGAAAAGCTTCTCATTCACTGCTGCAGCAGCGTCCATCGGGCCATCTGCAGGCAGCTGGACGCGTCGTGATTGTAGCAGGGCCTCGGTGTCGTTACGCACAACCGTCTGTGTTTACCTTTATTAAATTATGTGCAAATGACAGCAGCCTGCTACAAAGCTCAGCAGCACACACAGCAGAGATGCCTCGCTCGTGGCTGCATACATATACAAGTTAAATAAAACTGCACCATCTGCCTCTGGCTGCAGCTCTGAAACGTTGCGCGTTGCATCATTTCCTGCGTTAGTCGTCATCAGGTGCCGTCGCCCTGCGATGACACAGGTGATCGTCCTGGATGAGAGTGAGCAGCGCTCTGCTTATCCTCCTCTTCGTCGTGCCTTCGTGCTTCGACGCGCGACGCCTCAAACGTCTCCGCAGCGGATTGTAATTACACTTTGTTTCATTTCCAGCTTCCCTGCTTTTCATGTCAGCTTGAGGCACCCTGAAGTAACGCCCAATTAATGTTTTGCCACTTTGTATACGTCACTGATGGCTTTAGCCTCTCAGCCTCCTCGGTGGCATCTGAGCACTTTTCACCACTTCGGAGCGTGGTGGGCTCCATCAGCAGCTAATGTAATTTCACTTTGAATTACTGAGACTTTTTAAGGAAGTTTTGCTTGTTAACTTGGTAATGAGCTCCGACTTAACAAGGAAATATTGCTTCTTTTCCTCGTGTCACATCTTTTATATGCTGTAAGTGACTGAGCCGCTTCCTAATGAACGTCTGCCTCGTGTCCTCTGCTGCTGCACTCAGCTTTCCCTCCTGATTCTCTCCTCCTGCTGTCGTGTTGGAAAGAGATCCAGGCAGAATGTGCCACCCTCCTCTTTTGACACATCTCTTCCCTGACTGATAACAGTGTTACCTTGGCCATTATCCCTGATGGTGTCTGCACAGAAATGACTTTTTAAAAAGGAGCTCTCGGTTTGACTTTGGAAAGCCATTCTGAGGAAGCATCAAATAAATGCAGCTATTTTGAGTAATTTTTGCTCTGGCCATTAAGGTTTAACGGCGAGACGTCTGCTTTCATTTCAGGCTCAAACTCTCGGCCCTCCATCGTTTCTGAACTGCGAGCTGCCGTTCATATCGACGAACGCACACAGTCGTCCCAAAAACCAACAAAAAAGTAAATGAAAGAAGAGTCGACACTCGGTTAAACTCTCAAAGGCTGTTTATTGCATGTGTGGGAGGCATTTTAAGCCTACACCTCTGAACTGCTTCCCTATCTTTGAATATTTCAGCGACTGCCTGCTGAGACGTTTCGTGACGACAACCCGTGGATCCGTTTCCTGCTCTGGTGAAACGAGTGTTTGTATCTGTCGAAGCTTCTGACAGATCCAAACATATCAGAGTTAGTCGTGGCTCGCGTTACGTCTCAGAGGAAGTGAAACACGGCGAGTTCGGTTTCCGACTAAAGCCGCATCGTTCGGCAGCTGTCGCCGGTGTTTTCTCACAGAACGTTCGGTTTTGCCAACTTCCTGTCACACGTTTGTTGGGATCGGTGGCACAGTCGGGTTCGCTCGCCTCTTGAGTGTGCACCGTGTTTTGAACTCGGCGTCGGGAAACCCTGAGGAAGCCGTGATTGCAGGTTGAAAATGTGATAGCGAGCGCAGTATTAATATTCATGCTCTTTGAAGCCATTTTCATCTTAGTGTTTGTTTGCTCCTGATGGAAAAGATGAAAAGACCTGCGGACCTCATGAATTCCGCTGCGAGAATAACAACTGCATCCCCGACCACTGGAGGTGCGACAGCCAGAACGACTGTGGAGACAACTCGGACGAGGAGAACTGCAGTGAGTACCTGACTACAGTTCTTCTACAGTTTCACAGCTAAGATCGTGAACATTTACAGAATAGTAACTTAATGTTAAAGCTGTAGCTCTGACTCCTTGTTGAACGCAGCAGAAATAACTGAGAAGCTAAGTGAGCCTGAACGCTAACAGCTGAGCTGTGCTTTCAGGTGTGCCAGAGATCAAAATGAAAGCGTGCAATGCAAAGATGTCCCCTCCTTTGAATGAAAGCATGACTGTGTGGTTACTCAGTCTGCTCCGTGTTGGTATAAATCATGGCTTTGATGTCAACTACTTTTTTTGGATGTCAGAAGAAGAATTATGGCGATGCTGGAAAAGCCTACAGAAGCATTTCTAAAGACCCGAGTGTTCATCAATCCATATTAGCTCCAACTGTCTCCTCATGGCAGAGTTTCAAGAGTACTCTCGCTAGTAGCAGGCTGCCTGCAAAGATCATACCGACAGCACAACATGCACGCTGGAAACTTGTGAGAAAGACATCAAGAGAAACATCAGAATACCTGCAGACAGTCCTACAGGTATTAAATCTTTATCCCGTTATGAGGAAACAATAAAGGAAACGACAGAGCCATGAAGGAACCTCAGGCACATCTAAAGTTCCCAAAAGGACAGAGCTGGAGAGGCAGTGTTCTTCAGGCAGGTCACACAGGAAGCTGCGATTAAAGTTTAAAACAAAGAAAACGCCGCACAAATAATCAAATCTGACCTGTGGAGCAGGTTTGTGGGCAGCTTTGCTTCCTGATGACCTGGAAATGTTACGATCATCGAGAAGCTTGAAGGAGTTTTGTAATCCACGAGAGGAGCGACTCGAATGAGCAGGACGCTGAGCGGACGGACCGCTCACATCTCTCAGAGGTCATCCATCACCAGCAGCGGTTTTAAAGCTTTGTTTTAAATTGCAAAATGGAAATGTGTTGAGGACGTTGTGCTCTCACAGTCAGCTGTGCAGGTTCATCGATCTCCTTCTGCACTCAGAGAAATGCTTCTGTCTGTAATCTAAGACTACATTTCTCTGAGGGTGAGAGCACGCTTTTTATTTTTTATTATCAAGGTGAACTTAATGACACGAGAGCTGGTCGCCCATCCAAAAACACAATAAACATTATAATCCAGAAAGAGTAAACTCTCACAGCCTGGGATCAAATCCAAAGAAAGGCACAGAGACTTGCACAAACACCAAGCAGCACATGCAGAAAATGCAACCAAGCACAAAGAAAAGGCAGGGCTATATATCCTGAGGGTAACTGGGACAGTGACACCTGTAGAGAGCTATTTGGGACCAGTACACCAGTACCAGCTGTCTGTACTGGAGCCTCATGCGAGGTCAGAGGTAGGGCTGCTTGATTATGGCAAAAATGATAATCACGATTATTTTCACTGAAATTGAGATCTCGATTATTTGACGATATTTATTTAACAATAACAATGTGTTGAATAATGACTTTAAAAAATAATATAAAATAGTGCAAATACTGATAACAGTGCAAATGTTTGCAATATAAGAAACAAATGAAAAATGTAAACATCTGTGTTTAGTGAGCTTTGCAGTGTTGCTCTGTGGTGCAGCTACACCGTAGCGAAGTTTACACACTGTGTCTACTTGATCCACGTCTGACTGAGCCCATAATGTTTCCACACCACTCAAGTTTTTTACCTGTCTTTTCAACCAACAGCAGTCACTCTCCTCTCCAAATAACTTCTGCTTAGCTTTCCCAGCTTCCCTCGGGTCCTCTTAATCAGCGGTCCCCAACCCCCGGGCCTCGGACCGGTACCGGTCCGTGAGTCGTTTGGTACCGGGCCGCGAGAGTTGAGGCTCAGGTGTGAAATGTCTGGTTTTCAGGGTTTTTATCGGTTCTCAGCGTTATTTTGTTATCGTTTTTATCGTTTACTTTTTTTCCTGGGTCTTTCCACGTGTGTTATGAATAAATCTTCTTTTTTTCGGTCCCGGTACTAGTTTTATTTTGTTGTATTTATCCGCGACACCTTAAAGGCCGGTCCGTGAAAATATTGTCGGGCATAAACCGTCCGTGGCACAAAAAAGGTTGGAGACCGCTGCTCTTAATTGTTGTGACGCGTGTTCGAAATGCAGAGAGGTGCGCTCGATTTGCCACACGGAGCAGCGCGAGACTAACGCACGAGGGAGGGGCTAATAATCGGCTCAGTCATTTTTAATGATCGTTGAAAGCCCAGATCGTAATCGTGATTACAATTCGATTAATTGAGCAGCCCTAGTCAGAGGTCGTTTGAATCCCAGAGGGTCAGAAGAAATGCAGTTCTCTGAGGACAGCTGACTGCTGCTCCCGGCGACTCAGCCACACCTCTCTCCAACACACACACATGCAAACCCTGGAGCAGGGTGCCGCCGGTGCATCGAGCCGCCTGGGGGGCTCTTCAACTGGTGGGGGGGATGGTCACATCTTGCAGGAGCTTTCTTCTCTCAGGAACTCTCTGCAGGAGGGGGGGATACAGGAGAGGTGGAGGAAGATCTCAGCCTGGGCGTTTACCGTCTTATGTAGTCTGGAAGATGTGTGGTTGGTGGGGTGGGTGCAGTTTTCTCTGTGGTGGGGTTGGGTGGACTGTCCAGGGCTCTGTGGAGCCGGGGGGCGCTACTGCACTGGGCCCCGGTCTGATGGGCCTGGGCCCCCTTCCCTGGCGGGTCGCGGAGGGTGGGAGTGCCTACTGGGGTCAGTGGGGGAGCTGGCCCCAGGGAGGGGTTACCTGCCCCTCCCTTCCTTCCCTCCCCATCTCCAGCTGCCTCCCTCTTCCCGCTCCTCCACAACCACCCACACATGCAGGGCCTTGGAGTGGGGGTATGTCACCAGGGTGCAGAGGAGGCTACCCCCCCCCCCCCCCCCCCCCCCCTGTCCCCTTCTGGCTGCCTCTGCCTCAATTTTATCCCACAACTTAGACATTCACATTATTCACACTCTCATTACACATACATATAGGATCTTGGGGGTGGGCACAATCACGGAGTCCAAATCACCATCAGGGTGTACACCTCACCCCTGACGTCGTTGCCCACCTCTCAATTTTAAATACACTTAGTCATTGAGGGCTAGCAGGAGGGACCATGCGCTTACCTGCTGCTCCATGGCAGGTAGCTCCATGCCCTCCTGGGTTTTAATTGCACCTTAGAACACACATGCATCAACACTACTATGAGCGGGTGGAGGGAGGTTTGGAGTCTTCTCCCACCCCCATTCTCTGCGGCCTGCTGGAGCGGGAGGGCTAGTAGGAGGTGTGGGGCCTCCCTGCTGCTGCGGAGTCGGGGCGGTCTGCCTCTCCCCACCGCAGGGAAAAGGGTAACACCACCTGGGTCTGGGTGCAATTCCCCCCTCCAGGGGCAAGGGTACCTAGACCCGGTTTGTAGAGTACGCTTGGGGAGTGTGATTGTGTGTACAGCGTCTCTTTATGTCTGTCTCCACGTTGGTTGAGTGTGGAGTGAGTGCATATGAGAGCATGAGGGTGGGAATGGATGTTTGTGTCTGTGTGTGCCTGTATGTCTGTGTCTATATGTCAGGTTGGGTATCAGACGCCACCTCTCTGGGGACACCTCAGGCCCTCCAAGGTTTGGAGGCCTATCTCCACCCACCACCACTTCCCCTGCCAGTGGCAGACGCCCTCAGGTGTCGGTGTGTTGGTGGTTCTTTGTGTCTGGGGGTGGGCGTCCGGGTGCACACCGGCTCACTCCTTGGCGGCCGCTTGTCGGGGCCTGGGGCCTGGGGCTCGCTCGGGCCCCTTTGGAGGTGGGGTGCCCCCGGCCTCTCGGCCTAGGGCTCGGTCACTCAGGCGCAGCTGGGGGCCGGCGGAGCTCACGGGCGCGTCACTGCAACTCCCCCTGACTTCTGCTCCGCGGCTGCTGGGCGAGCCCTCATCTGGGACTCTCCTCAGCTCTTACTGGAACAGTGGCGCGGCTGCCCCTCTGTTGGTCTTCCATGGTCTCTTGTGTTCTGGGGGCCTCTGGATGTCTGGAGTTTTGATCTCCTCCATACCCGCTTCACACCCTGGAGGACGGGGCTGTGGCCCCCCCACACTCCCTAGCAGATCATTACATGGAGAAACCTTTGGAATGCAAGCATGCTGATCCACACAGGTATGCACACATGGGTATTCACAGACGCGGACTAAAGCTTTCTTGGCTGCTGCCTCAAAGCACACTGTGCGCTGTCTATCTTGCGTGCTGCACAATATCGTTTATTATTTAGTAAATATTGATATCTATGACTAGCTAGTTTATTGTGATGGTGCTTTGTTTTCTCTATTATTATGTTGCTCTTTGTTGTTTGCTGTCTCCTCTGTTTGTTTTTTTTGTTTGTTTGTTTGTTTTTTTTTCTCCATACAGGTGACCCAGGAGTTCTTTTTTTTTTTTCTCTCTCTCTCTTCCCCCCCCTTCTCACCGTCTCTTCTCCCCTTTGGTTTTCTTTCTTTCTCTCCCCCTCTCTCTCTCATTCATTCCCCCTGTCCTATTTATTAAAAAAAAAAAAAAAAAAAAAAAGACAAAGGATGAACTGAAGCTCTGCCATCACGTAATGTCTTTTTAAAAAATTAAAAAAAAAAAAAAAAAAAAAAACACATGCAAACCATCCAGGCCCATCTGAGGAAAGCTCTGTGCTGTTTCTCTGTGAGCCACACGTTCTTTCTTCTTTTGACTTGTTTGGATATTCATCATCACTTTTGGGAGAAAACTTTTTATTTCCGTTTGAAATGATGCCGGAAACCCAGCTTGTTAAATTTCCTGGTGTCTGCCTGCGTGAGGGGAAGGCTTTTGTCTGCACATTAGACGTGCGCCTTTGCTGAGTGTGCATAATGTGTGCGATTTATTAGATGCTTATTCTCCAAACCTATTAATGTCACTTAAAATGCAAATAAAAGCCAGTCAAGTGTTGGACGGTGCAGAATTAAACAGGTGGACTCGGAGACAATAGAGAGGCTGCAAATCAGATTTTGCTGCAATGCCTGCTGGGAGTCTGGGTTACAGCACAGCTCGTAACACACACCAGAGTTAGCTAAGAGTCCACGATAACGGGGGGAGGCCCAGGCGGAGGATGTGATGCAGCTGTTTAGCTGCGTCCTAATATCGTCCTCGGGGACAGACTTGCACTAAACGGCAAATACAAGATTGTTGGCTTCAGAGAGCTGCTCTGCTTGTTGTCAGCGTAGAAATGAATGCATTTACATCTTGATCAGCCAGTTCATCCACTTCTAATACAAAATGACTCTAATTAGATAAAACGGCGGTTTTGCCGAGGCATTAGCGTGTGATCCTAAACACGCAGCGTTTGGCTGATGACAGTTTGCTGAGAGTGACGCTGGGAAAGAATCACATGGTTGATTTTGTGTCTTCTTCCTACTCAGAGCCCGTCACCTGTAACCACAAGGACTTTGCCTGTGCCAACGGAGACTGCATCTCCTCCCGATTCCGCTGCGACGGAGACTACGACTGCTTGGATAATTCAGATGAGGTTCATATTAACCTTATGCTATGAAACATTCATGTATTTAGTTTGTTTTTCTTTTTGTTGTTCATAAAATGAGGAAACAACAGACATTGGTTTTATTCTGAGCGACCAACAACCTAATACAGGAAGTCAGGATCAGCTGTTAAAAAAGTGCTAACCCTGATGCTGTGGGTGTTGCCCAGCAGGCAGTGCAACGCTGATACACCTGGTTATATTCTGATCAGTATTAAGCATAATTAACTGTCAGCACAGTCACATATTAATTATGAATTTAACCATTCAAACCTATATATATACAAACCTAAACCATGGGCTGTTGACACATTCCTGTGGCCACCCACACACATCAAGGTCAAACTTGGTCTGCATCTACACACACAAACTCATCTACATTTAACACACTAATCACAACTATACTTTGATTGTATCTCAGCAAAGATGGAAAAGCTCACTTTTAGCACAGAAGGCTGGATGTTCAGACGATTTTGTCACAGGTTGAGGCAGACTGTGTGGAGAGTGGATCCAAATGCAGATGAAACAAAGCGTGCAAACAGACTTAATATTAACTGAAAGCAGCAGGTAAACAATAACCTAAAATAAGCTAAATATAAAAACCCTAGAACAAGAACAGGAACCTAGAAACCTGAAGACCTGACATGTGTCTGTAAACCCGGGAACAAAGCAGGCGATCGAGCGAGGAACGAGTGTAAACACACACAGGAGGTGATGAAGGGAAACAGCTGATTAGAACAAACATAATGACGCCACAGGGGAGTGAAACTAAACACCACGAACATGGGACACCAGACCTCTTCAAAATAAAACAGGAAACGTAATGAGATACAGACATGACAACACAACATGACAACATAAGACACGCAGACATGAAACACGTCTAAGAAACAATGACCCGTAACAGCAACCTCGGCATAATAGAAATTAAACATAAACCATAAACATCAAAATATGTAAAAACTCAAAACGCTGAGTCAGATGAAGCCGATCGTTGGGAGACGTGAACCCATCTCTGTCCCGCCGCTCTCGACATTAGAAACGGACTAATGTGTCAATATTTGTAAATGAATAATCACGTGTTTGGCTGTTTTAGGCTAAACTGCATCGGTCAGTTACATATTTATAAAGTTACTAGAAGTTTATATCATTTGTTTTAATGGACTTTTAAGGTGCGAGCGTATGAGGACTGATCCTCTGTTCACTTTTATTTCCAGCTGTAGTTTTGTTTGCCGCCTGGTTTACTGCTGTGACTCTAAACGGATGCCACCAGTGAAACCTTTATTATTACGCAGCAATAACATCTGGTAGTCATTAATTATTAACCACATATATGGAGTACGTGCGCCTTCAGAGCGTGCTAATCAGCCATGCATCAAACGTAGTTTTAGCACAAAAACCACTGAAATCAATAAACACACGTTTACTGTATTATTTACCTTAATAGTGTAATTACACCAGGCGTTATTAATTATCAGTTCATTGTTTGTAAATATAGTAAAATATGAACACACTGAATTTGAATTAATTATCAGTTCATGTATAACAGTCATTATAAATTGAGCTGCTAACAAGGCGTGAGTGGTCCCTATGCATCATATCAGTGCTAATGCTGTCAAATGATGCGGGTCAATAATAAGTAACATAAAAATTACAGGTCACATAAATGTGCTATTGTAGACACACACAAAAGGACACAGAGGCTTAACGCGTACAAATCACAGTGTACATGAGCCAAATTATAGCATATGGATAGTGTAATTTAGTCTGCAATTGATCCCTGGAAAATGTCTGTCACTATCTGAGCGTGCAGCACAAGCACGCATTAAATATCCAAATTGGAAAAGAGAACTGGAATTAGATGGCTATATTGGCGCCTGCAAAGAAAATAATCCCATTGTGGGCATAATTCACCGCGCTGATCCAAATCTCCTCGTCATGGTCGCTATATTCCAAAACAATGCTGGACAGGAAGCATCGCCACGATGAATTGTTGCACCTTCAAGTACATTAGTGCGTGAAAAGCCTCGTATTCGTTTCCTTTTGTAAATCCTAATCCTCCCCGTGCCTTTCAGCAGCACAAAGACGGCCTGTTTTGTCCATAAAGATGCTTCAAAGCCTCAAATTTCTGTTATAATTTTACACTCTTGTAATGTGTGAAGAACTTAAATGTGGCTTTATCTGGCATTTCATGGCGTAAAGAGATTTTTGTGGGATTCATATAAAAATGCTCCATCAGTGATAACGATGCATAATTCAAGGACAAAGCCTTGTTATTACCATTCATTATTCGTGTTAATTTATTGCTCTGTTCAACATTTGCACAGCAATTTTTACATATAATCCTCCTCCATGCAAACCAGTGCAACCCTAATTAACCCTTTATTATGTGGCTCCCCGGCGCCAGCTTTGTGGGTCAGTGCAGTCAAATAGTTTGAGGAGAGAAAGTTTCCCTTCAATCAGCAGTTATTATTAAAGTCAGTCATTCACAGGAGCCACCTGTGTTTACGTAGAAGAACAATGCTGGCTGCATTCATGCTGGATTCAATGCATCATGAAGTTTAGCTGCTTTTAAGAAAAGTGCATGCATCTATTTTCAGTCCCATCGGGATAAAACTCTGAGGCTTTATTTCTGTTTTTATTTATTTCTCATTCGGAGAGGCTGCCGGCTGCTTTGGAATCAATGTAAATCATTTTTTAAACGCTATTTGAAATACTTTCTAAAAACCTCGTCACCTGTTGGTCCCTTTCAAGCCTCACTGAGCACCAGACTTTGCTCTGGAATAGGGCTGAACGATTATGGAAAATAATCTAATTGCGATTTTTTGCCCCAATATTGCGATGCGATATGCGATTATTTTTTAAGGTCTTTGTCTTCTGTATTATTAAACAAAGACAAGCAATACATCATATAGTATGGCCAATACTATATTACATTAATTTTAAACTGTTCTTTCCTGGAAGACAGACCTCTGTTATGATGACATGAGGTGATGCATGAATTGATGACTGACATTTTTATTTAACTTCTTCAATCACAACAGTATATTTGAACATACACAATAGTTTATTTTTAGCTTACAAACATCTGAGCATAAAGTGCTGACAAGGAACCCTGGTGTAAACATTAAAATGAAAGTCAGTACAATGTGCAGATTGCAGAAATATACATAAACAAAATCAGTGGCTTTACCACACTCAGTTTTTCGACATCTGTGAACTACTAGACTGTCATTCAATTAAAAAATAATATTAAATAAATAAAAAATACACACATCTTACTGATCTCTGCAGTCAGTAACATTACACATAAAGTGCAAACATAATAGCAATTGTATAAACACACACACAAACACGCCTTTAAAGTTTAAAGGCGTGAAATTGGACGGTCTAGTTCTGATTAGCGTCACCGCTGTCTCGGTGGAGTTTAATAAACTCGGCCGTCTGCTTCTTGCTATCTAAAATATAACCAGACACTGGCGTAAATTCTCGACTGTCTCATACTTCTGTTTAATAAGTTTTCTGTTTGACGTTTAGTCAGCTGTGTGAAAACCAAGGAGGAACCCACCCGGGGGATTAATAAAGTTTTATTTTATCTAATCTAATAACTTTAATCTCAGCCAAACCGATTTACTCACGAACAAACAAAACACTGAAAAAAGCCCAACAATAACATTTTTAGGTTGTCTAAGTGACTTATATATTACGTTTAACCCGAGCAGCGAAACTCCGCGGTGATCTGAAAATGATGTGCCGGGAGTTGTGCCGCTCTCGGCCGCATCAGTAACCCTCGAGCTCCCGGCTAGCTGTCGAGCTGGTGGGTAGCAGACGCCTCTGAAAACGTCGAAGCACTTTTGCAAATATGGGATATCTTGATAAACCGAGCAGATATTTGATGTTTACACAACTACTTTCTCGCCTGAAAATATTTTAAAAGTTTATTTTGTGACCCAGAAAGATTAGTATGAGTAATTTTAAAACTTAGTAGCGGCCGCCATTGCTGGAAACTGGAGTTTGGCTGGGCCGCGCTATGAATTCTGGGATATGGTAGTAATTTGGACAGCCTTCGGCGCGTCGCTGTGACGTAATCGGTCTACAAATGCGGCCTCAGGAGGATGCAGCCCATGAATTTGGACATGTCCAGAGTATAATCGCAGCCTTTGCAGTTAGAAAATTGCACTTGATCATGTCGCGATATTATCGCAAATGCGATATATCGTTCAGCCCTACTCTGGAAATAGTATTTAACAGCGGTTACATCGTTAGTTTGTAATGGACTGCATTTATACAGCTTTGTATTCGTATCGATCACTTAAAAGTGCTCTGCACTATAAACCACATGCACATTTAAACAGCTCTTCTCTGAAACCACACGTGTAGTCCTCACTCTGTGCTCACAGACACAGATTGAAGACGCGCTTCGCCTCCTGAGCCACAGCGTGCACGTGGCGGCGGGGGCGCTGCGCGGTTCCAGCAGTGTAGGTCGGCTTGTGTTAGAACAACGGTTGCGTTCATGTGACCGTTTGTCAGCCCTTCGCTGCGTTCCTTCATTGTGACCGATTGTGTCAAACTCCTCTGCGTGAGCTGTTTTACTATGTATGATGTCGTTTTCTGTTTCCGCCCAGCAGGGGGCTGAGCAGGAAACAGTCCGGCTGCTGGACGCTGGACGTGTCCTTGATGTTTTTCGCTGTGTTTAATTGCAGAAAGGCTGTGAGGCACACTGCTCAGACGACCAGTTTCGCTGTCACAACAACCTGTGCATCTCGATGAAGTGGCTGTGTGACGGGCAGGAAGATTGCAAGATGGGTGAAGATGAAAAAACCTGCCAGGAAACAGGTGAAGAAAGCTCCCACCACACACTGAACCACAGAGCCGTCCTCCTTTGTGCAACCTTTGTTGTCCACAACATTGTTTGTATTGCAAGTGTGAAGAATTCAATTTATAGTTATTATTCTTTTGTAGGTCAAAGAAACATTTTCTTTTTGTCCACTGTGAATAGCTCAGAGTGCACTCTGTGAGGTCACTGCTGTCTCCAACCAACCACAGTCTCACAAATCCCCCTGTAACACTCTTCTCTTCTGCAGTTGTGCCGTCCTGCTCGGTCAACGAGTACGTGTGCACCAGCGGCGGCTGCGTGTCGGCCAGCCTGCGCTGCGACGGACACGACAACTGCCTGGACGGCTCGGATGAGGTCAGAGAATCCCCCTTAAACTGTAGTAGCATAGTGTTGCAGTACTAAGTAATCAGAAAGCTGCTTTTCATGCATGAACCGAGGACCAATCGGTGCTTTTTCTAGACTTGATGGTTTGTGTTTGCGTGAGATGAGCTCAACTCATCTCAGGACAAAGCAGGACGATGGTTTAGCCGAAGTGTTGCTCACAAACATTTGAAAAATGTGCAGTTTCAGCTTTACTGAAGCTTTTTGCTGCCATCAAATTAAAAAACAAAACACATGTTGTACTGTTGCAACAACATAATTTTCAAATCATTAGACTCTGTTTTTAAATTTGAACTGTACAGTTTCCCAGTTTGTGGCCATGAAGATGAAAATAGACAAATGAGCAGAGAAAAGGAGTGAATGGTGTCTTTATGAGTTAAGCAGCAGAGAGAGACTAAAACTGTATTTTTATGTTTAACTCTCTTACTTCTTTGTTCTGGAGTGAAATGATTGAAGCCTTTAATATGTCCGTCTGTGTTACTGTGCAGTCTGCAGCCAGATGGCATAAACGCTCTCATGACTTTGTGGCATACGCGTGACCTTTTCCCAGCTCATCCTTGAGGGTTTGTTGCGCTCATTGAGGAGCACGTACTAAGAGATATGATTCTATGCAGAGTTGTGCATATGTTGGGTCGAGGTCCTCGAGATAAAAAGGCTCCTGAACTAAAAACATTTAGCATCTTTTGTGCTCGCGTGGCTGCGGTGACATAAACCTTCATGGTTCTGCAGTGCTGCTCCCTCTGTCCTGTCTTTGTGTTGATGAGAACGCCTGCTGGCTGCGCCTGCGTCTTTGCTAACAGATCGGCTGTGTGAAGGAGTGCAGAGAAGACGAGTTCCTGTGTCTGAATCGGGCCCACTGCATCCCTCGGCGCTGGCGCTGCGACGACGTGCTGGACTGCATGGACCACAGCGATGAAGAAAACTGCGGCCAGGGTAGGTGTCAGCGTGATGTCTGAAGGTAAAAAAAGTCTCATTTGTATAACTGAACAGAGAATTGATTTGAGCGGCTGCACAGCATTTAATGATAAAAGGGCCGAAACAGCAGAGAGGAAGACGACTCTGAGACGGGAGGAGAGACAGGAAGAGAAGCAGGTTCTGCTGGTGTTGGTGGGAATGATCCACATTGTCAGGATCATCATGTAGAAGCATCTGTTACTAGAATCCTGTAATGGGCCATTTGTGACTCCTGTTCTCCTTTGAATGCACTGTTTTTACCGTTGGCGTGTTCGCGGCGCTAAAAGTCTCGTTGCACTCTTCGATTGCAGCAGCCTTCTTCTGCCGAGCTGATGAATTCATTTGCAACAACACCTTATGCAAACTCCACACGTGGGTGTGCGACGGCAAGGATGATTGCGGAGACAACTCTGACGAGGACGCGGACATGTGTGGTGGGTTGAGATTGTCACTCTCAAGAATTTCCTTTGAAGCAGACGATGCATATTTTATAGACCTCTGCTTTTCGATCTCCCGAGAGGGAACGTTTCGTTGTCTTTTCATAAAAGATTTGATGCTCTTATTAATTTATTTATAGTTCCACTGAAGGACACCTCCATTAGCCGTTTGTGTCTTTTGTCCTCCAGCGAAGCTTCCCTGCCCCCCCACGAGGCCGTTCCGCTGTCGAAACGATCACGTGTGTCTGCGCACGGACCAGGTCTGCAACAAAGTGGACGACTGCGGCGACAACTCGGACGAAGAAGAGTGTGGTGAGCGCAAACCGCACCAGCACGGGTCTAACGATGCCTCGAGCGGTATTAGTGTGAAAGTTCAACGACTCTTTATTCATCAAATTAAGTGCAGAAGGTTAAAAGCGCCCCTGATGCAGCCGTCCTTGTTTCGTTCTGTGAGGATGATAATTGGAGTTGGGAGAAAAAGAAGCACCAACAATGAAGCAGCGTCTGCTTAGTTGTTGAATGACAGAGATTTCTTTTTCTCTCTCATGCTGTTTAACTAAAATAACCGAACGTTGAACATTCTGCAGAGCAGGAGGCTTGTTGGTCCTACACCGTGTGAGGCTGTGTGCTCGTGCACTGCAAACCTGCAAACACAGGTTTTGAACTTTAGCTCGAGTACCAGGAGTCTAAATGTGCTGCAGAGGAATCTGAAAGGCAGAAAAAGGACTGTGACTGCATGTTAAACGGGAGCCACGTTTGGTGCACTTAACACAGTTTACAATTTATTCCTGCAGATTTTTGTGGTGAAAGTGAAAATGCTTTTCAAACACACGAGCGCTCCCAGCCTGTTTCCTCCACACAGCTTTGTGTGAATAATCCCAGACAGGAAGGAGAGGACGCATCTCTGCTCTCCTCCATCGCTCTCTCATCTCCCTCTCTGCTTCCATCACTGATCCATCTCCTCCATCACTTCATTACCTCTAAGAATTCTGTGCTTCTGCTTCTATCCTTCTGTTCAATCTGAGCTTAATCCTAATAATCTCTTCATCCGCGGCTTCATCGCTGTGTGATATTCTTTATCTCTGTCTGTTATTGGAGGAGGATGGCAAACTTTTGCTTATGTTCTCTGAGGACAAAAGCAAAACGTGTGAAACACCTCAACAGTTTTTAGTTTGAATAATTAACAGATACAGTCAAAAAGCTCTTTCTCTGATTTATTTCAAACACTTGCAAAACGACCTGCCGGCAAATAAAGAGACTCCGGGACGTCGCTTCAAAGTAGTAAACACTAAACGGACTTCATGATGATTTCAAAGTGTTCAGCTAAGTCAAGCGCAGGTGACTGGACAGGCTGTTTCTCATGAGCTGATGTCGGCTCTCGGTCTGTGTGCACTGAAGCAGAGGTCGTGGCTGGAAGACCTCGGCCCTGTGGGAAGACCGAGTTTTCCTGCAGTAACCGCCGCTGCGTCCCGATCCAGCTGCAGTGCGACCTGTTCAGCGACTGCGGGGACGGCGGCTCAGATGAGCAAGACTGCAAGGCATGTAAGTACGGCACAAGCTGACTTCAGCGGACACGTCAAAGGAGCCGTCGGTGAGATGAAAAGTACCAAATGTTACCGCGGCGTTATCAGAAAGCAAAGCTATCCTCGTTTTGTTTTGTTATTTATGCTAATACATGTGCGCCCGCGCCTGCAGTGTGCTTTGTAAAAGATGGAGATGCTCCTTTGGCTTTTGCACCTGAAAGGAGGAGCCCAGCAGGGCTGATGTGTAATCTGCCTTTATTTGTAGTTTCCAGTGGAGATGTATGTGGAAAGAAAACCAATCCGTGTGGAGAGGACGCCGTCTGCAACCAGACAAATGCTAATTCTATATGTCAGTGCAAACCTGGCTTCAAGAGGAATCAGAAGACGGGCCAGTGTGAAGGTAACCGTGTGTCATGTAGTTTCTATGGTCTGGCTTTTAACACACACTGATGGCCTTAGCTGTTGTTGTTTTTATTGACTTATTTTATTTGTTTTTCTGTATTTTACTGCATCATTGTTGCGCATTTCTTTTACTTTAGTGGCGTTTTACATGAAACTGACTGAAATGTGCTATAAAAATAAACTTAAGAGCATTTTACATATTTACTTATTACGTATCTGTTCCTTCAGTTAGTTTAGAGGAAGCTGGCTGGTGCCTGTTGTTCATTTTGAGCGAGTTTAGTCCTGATAAAACCTGCCAGGTGTCAACAGGTGAGTTTGTGAGTCAAACCTCAGTAAAACTGGGGAAATAAACGGTCTTAATGGAAGCGATTGCTGTGACTTTATAACGTGTTTGTAAATGTCATACATGCACACAGTTACGTGGAAAACTCTACATTTGCAGCATCATAAATGAGGCTGTACTTCTTTGCAGAGATAAATGAATGTCTGCAGTTTGACGCTTGTCCTCATTACTGCGCGAACACTAAAGGGTCCTATAAATGCTCATGTGACCGGAATTTTAAGGAGATCAACGGCAACTGTGTAGCAAGAGGTATGCTAAGAAAACTCAGTGTATCCACTGTGGTGACCTCTCTGTGGACGTGAGTCGTTTTAATGAATGGTTTTACCTTTTAACACGTGAACGACTCACCGGCAGGACCGGAGGAACGAGTGTTCTACGTGTCCAACGACACCGAGATCCGCAGCTTCCTGTATCCCTTTAACCAGAGCCTCGGATACAGGCTGCCCACGCACATTGAGGACAACGCCCGAATCATTGGGATGGATGTTCTGTTTCACCACCAAAAGTTTATCTGGGCGACCCAGTTCAACCCTGGTGGGATTTTTTACAAAGACAATTTGGAAAGAAGTCAGAGCAAAACAAATGTCAGAAATATTGTGAGTATTTTTTATTGTATTTTAATTTTGTGCTTATTAGGAAGAAAATGTGTTTAAAAATAATCTGTGTTTTAGTTTCGTATACTGCACCGCTACGTCTCACTTTGAATCAGCGTGTGCACGAGCGCCTGACGGTGTGACTCTTATCGGTTGCAGTGCTCAGACTTCCGGCGACCCCGAGATATTTCTGCTGACTGGATTACAGGAAACATTTATTGGACCGATCACTCCCGGATGCACTGGTTTAGTTATTACACAGCCCACTGGACTAAATTACGATATTCCATAAATGTGGGCCAACTTAAAGGACCGAACTGCACCCGCCTGATTACTGATATATCTGGAGAGCCGTACGCCATCGCCGTCAACCCCACCAGGGGGTAAGTACACATCACACAATATTCAACTTCACAGATGTTTCTGCCAGAGCACCATTATTTAATCCTGTAACGAGCCGCTGTTTTCGAAAACGTAATCAATTTCACATTACATAATACTCAGTAGCATGTTATTAATTACTCAGCTGCTCCGCTCGGCAGAGTAATCGGTTACATTTCCTCTTACATCACTTAAACTCGCCAGACCTGCTCCAACAAAGGTGTTACAACAACGACAAAGCGGCGCACAGCTGTGACACGTCGCTCTGCTAACGAGTCTTTGGTTTTCCTCATCGTCTCAGCTCCTGACGCTGTGTTAAAAAATAACCTGTTTACTTTTTAATATTATTATAACTGTAAAACATGACATCAACACAGAAACGTGCTGGTTGCAGTAGCTGTGATACTGAGCATGTATCTGTAAAATAAATGCATATTTGTTGAAGCTGATTTTGGTTCCTCGCAGAATGATGTACTGGAGCGTGATCGGTGATCATTCTCAGATCGAGGAATCAGCCATGGATGGCTCACTGCGCAGAGTGATGCTGGACAAAAACCTGAGGAGACCCACTGGTGGGTGGCTCGTTTATTCCTTTTGTTGAACCACATTTTTTAAAAAGTTCATCATTAATTTTGAAGTCATATGAAATGTTGTGAATTTTATGAATGGACTTTGTGTGTTCTGATATCTCTGGCCAATACCTGTCCATCAATAATTATTCAATAACTATTTAATTTCCAGTTACTGAAATGATTGAACGATCATAAAAATAAAGATAAAAAGTAACACAGCACGGTGTCGTTGGGCTGATATCTGCACCTTCTTTATTTGTGCAGTAAACACACATTTGATGCACAACGTGCAAATTCCACATAGCAGAGCTTCAATATAAACTCGTGTTTGTTATTGAGGCAGCTAATAAATACCTGATTAACTAACAATGTTCTGCCAACATGTGTAACACTTACACACACGATGTGTTTCGCCTGCAGCGTCACGTGACGTTTGCAGTTATATATGAAATAAAGTTCCGCATGCAGACTGTCTGTTATTCTAAAGAATCAAATGGATATATATATTTATTTATTTATATATATATTTATTTATTTATTTATTTATTTATATATTTATTTATTTATTTATATATATTTATTTATTTTTATATATATATATATATATATATATATATATATATATATATATATATATATATATATATATATATATATATATATATATATCCATAGGTCCGTCATCCTATTCATGTAGCCCCTTCCGCCGGGGTTACTTGCGTAGTAGCATTCCAACAACGCCCTGTTTTCATCTCTTGCCCACCGATGCCTTCTTGCCTTGACACTAACAGGCTGATCTACAATATGGCAGCAGTGATCAGTGAGATGCTTGGCTACAAGTTGAACAGCCACAAGGGGCAGTACCCTCCATGGAGAAGAAGGCTAGAGGGCAAGATCAAAGTAGCACGGAGGGAGGTTAGCCAACTAACAGAGTTGCAGAAAGGTGCGACAAAGAAGGTGCATAAGAAATACAGCAAGCTGTCCATACCTGAGGCCTTGGAAACTGCCAAGCAAAGACTCACAGCCTTGGCCAGCCGCTTGAGGAGGTACACCAGAGAGATAGAAGGCAGGAAAATAAACCAGCTGTTCTCCACAGAACCAGCAAAGGTGTACTCTCAGTGGCAAGGGAACAATAATAAGAGAACAGCACCACCAAGGCTGGAGACGGAGCAATACTGGAAGAGCATATGGGAGAAGGACGCAACCCATAATGGCAATGCTCAGTGGCTAGTGGATCTGAGGGCAGACCACAGCGACCTCCCTGAACAGGGTCCAGTAACCATCACAGTGGCAGATATCCAAGAAAGGGTCTCCAGTATGAAAAGTTGGACAGCACCAGGGCCCGACATGGTTCACGCCTACTGGCTGAAGAAGCTGACTGCACTCCACGAGCGTCTGGCAGCACAAATGAACCAGCTGCTAGTTAACGAGAGACACCCGGAATGGCTAACTGAAGGTCGGACGGTCCTGATCCCCAAGGACCCCAAGAAGGGACCGGTCCCCTCCAACTACCGACCAATAACCTGCCTCAGTACTACATGGAAGCTCCTGTCAGGCATCATATCGGCTAAGATGAACAGGCACATGGGTCAATACATGAGTGGGACACAGAAAGGAATTGGCAAGAATACCAGAGGTGCAAAACACCAGCTACTGGTAGACAGAACAGTCAGCCGAGACTGCAAGACCAGACTGACCAACCTGTGCACTGCCTGGATTGATTACAAGAAGGCCTATGACTCAATGCCCCACAGCTGGATACTGGAATGCCTAGAATTGTACAAGATCAATGGGACCCTAAGAGCCTTCATCAGGAACTCAATGGGGATGTGGCGTACAACACTAGAGGCCAACTCCAAGCCCATAACACAAGTCACCATCAAGTGCGGGATCTACCAAGGAGATGCTCTGTCCCCACTGCTGTTCTGCATAGGCCTGAACCCCCTCAGTGAGATCATTAACAAGACTGGCTACGGATACCGACTACGGAACGGAGCAGTTGTCAGCCACCTCCTGTACATGGATGACATCAAGCTGTATGCCAAGAGTGAACGAGACATCGATTCACTGATCCACACTACCAGGCTATACAGCAATGACATTGGAATGTCGTTCGGACTGGAGAAGTGTAGTCGGATGGTAACAAAGAGAGGGAAGGTAGTCAGAACTGAGGGGATTGAACTACCAGAAGGCAACATTGCAGACATAGAGGACAGTTACAAGTACCTGGGGATCCCGCAGGCAAATGGGAACCATGAAGAGGCCGCTAGAAAGGCTGCAACCACCAAGTACCTGCAGAGGGTCAGGCAAGTCCTGAGGAGTCAGCTGAATGGTAAGAACAAGATCCGGGCCATCAACACGTACGCCCTGCCCGTGATCAGGTACCCTGCTGGGGTAATAGGCTGGCCAAAGGAGGAGATAGAAGCCACTGACATAAAGACAAGAAAGCTCCTTACCATGTATGGAGGGTTTCACCCCAAGTCCAGCACCCTGTACGCTAAGCGGAAGGAAGGGGGCCGGGGACTGGTGAGTGTCAGCACCACAGTCCAGGATGAGACAACGAACATCCAAGAATACATTGGGAAGATGGCCCCAACTGACCGAGTGCTCAGTGAATACCTCAGGCAGCAGAAACCCAAGAAAGAGGAGGAAGACGAGGAACCATCATGGAAGGACAGGCCCCTGCACGGTATGTACCACCGGCAGATAGAGGAGGTGGCTGATATCCAGAAATCCTACCAGTGGCTGGACAAAGCTGGACTGAAAGACAGCACAGAGGCACTAATCATGGCAGCACAAGAACAAGCTCTGAGTACAAGATCCATAGAGGCTGGGGTCTATCACACCAGGCAAGACCCCAGGTGCAGGCTGTGTAAAGATGCCCCAGAGACAATCCAGCACATAACAGCAGGGTGCAAGATGCTAGCAGGCAAGGCATACATGGAACGCCATAACCAAGTGGCCGGCATAGTGTACAGGAACATCTGTGCCGAGTATAACCTGGAAGTCCCGAGGTCAAAATGGGAGATGCCCCCAAGGCTGGTGGAGAACGACCGAGCTAAGATCCTGTGGGACTTCCAGATACAGACGGACAAAATGGTGGTGGCTAACCAACCGGACATAGTGGTGGTAGACAAACAGAAGCAGACGGCCGTAGTGATGGATGTAGCGGTTCCGAATGACAGCAATATCAGGAAGAAGGAACACGAGAAGCTGGAGAAATACCAAGGGCTCAGAGAAGAGCTCGAGAGGATGTGGAGGGTGAAGGTAACGGTGGTCCCCGTGGTAATCGGAGCACTAGGTGCGGTGACTCCCAAGCTAGGCGAGTGGCTCCAGCAGATCCCGGGAATAACATCGGAGATCTCTGTCCAGAAGAGCGCAGTCCTGGGAACAGCTAAGATACTGCGCAGGACCCTCAAGCTCCCAGGCCTCTGGTAGAGGACCCGAGCTTGAAGGATAAACCGCCCGCAGGGGCGTGCTGGGTGTTTTTTTTATATATATATATATATATATATATATATATATATATATATATATATATATTAGGGGTGCAACGATACACAAAATTCACGGTTCGGTTCGGTTCGATACTTTGGTGTCACAGTTCGATATTTTTTCGATACAAAAAAAAATGTTCATGCCTTTTTAATTTGTCATTTATTAAAATTATAAATATATATTTTAACACAAAAGTACAGTTTTTAAATTTAACCCTAACCCTTGTGCGTGTTGTTTTTTAGCTCGTCATATTGCAGCCACAGAAATTCTTTTGTCCATGAAACCATAAAGCTGCACTTTCTTTTTGCCTTATAGTCTGATTTGTCATAACTTTTCCGTTTTGTGGTAAGCTTTTCTTTGGCTCAGCAGAACTAAAATATATATCTGTCTGTGAAGGTTCTCAATCATCCAGGTCATCGTAGTGAAATATATATCCTGCCGCACTCACATAAGCTCAGCGATTCTCTGCGCGATCAACCTCTCACATGTTTAAGCTGCGGGAGATTTCACTTGTCATGTTTGCATAGTAAGCTAACGATTAATAAGACGATGTCAGAGGAATTGGTGCACAAATTATCATCACTCACAGATCAGTGCTGTCGCTCTCTATACACAGTTCGCGCGATTGCAAAGTGAAAGCAAAAAAACAAGCGCAAATTCAAACGCGACTTCAATATGTCACATATTGACAGTGGCTCACCCAATGACATAATTACCCAGCTACATTTCTGAAAGAATGCAAAAGCATTGACATATATTTTTCCTTCCTACAATAGCCCGACAGGCAGGGGAGAGATAGCCCCGGGACGTCGGGCTAGCGATATTGCGAGCCCTGTATCTGATTGAGGAATCACTCATCTTTGGAAAAGAGAGTTTATTACAGAGAAATGTCTCTTTCCAAAATAAAAGCTATACTATCCGCTTCTTCTGGGCTATATTCTCAGCAGCATATTAAACATATCAGGTCTCCATAAGGAGAATCCTGTGCTAACAGCTGTCTAAATGACTCGGCTAAAGTTTGTAGCATGCATGCTTGTTTTTGTCTTTGCACTAGGATGATGTCGGCGTAAATGTGCAGTCATATTCGTTGTGTTCCCACTAGTGCTTTCAGGTTAATCTCGTTGAAATAACCTTAACGCCACAACACGGCAAATCTCCGTTAACGAGCTACCCTATACAGAGGGGCTAGACGGCCAACACGTTAACGAGCTAACTGCGCTAACACACTAGCTCCCACCCATGTAATTGAGCATTGCATGGCACATCCAACATACTGTTTTACTTTAGTCCATGACTCGCTTACCTTCAGGGTCATACGTCACATGAAAACCAAAATAATTCCAAACGCCAGATCTGAATGAGGGTGGGGAGGTCCACTTCTGTCTCGCTAGCTTGCCCTGCGCTCTTCCTTCTGACGATGCTGTCTGTGTTGAGCGCTCAGTGAATCTGCGTTCGACTACTCCGCCTAGGCTGCACTGTCGAGCCTAGGCGGAGTAGTCAAATGCAGATTCACTGAGCGCTCAACACAGACAGGATCGTCAGAAGGAAAGTTGATAAAATAAATTACAAATTTTGTATTGTTCTTTTTTTTTTCTCCCCTTTGGTTTTCTTTCTTTCTCTCCCTCTCTTTCTTTCATTCTTTCCCCCTGTCCTATCCCACAGTCATGTCTGTCCCGTTTGCAACTGAAAATAAAATAAATTCATAATTATAATAAAGGTCAATCAAATGGACCAATATGATGATCCACTTAAAATAAATCCTCTTGGCATCTTTCTTGGCCTCAAGACAACAATTCTGATGGCTATAGATCCAAACGGGACACAAAAAAAAAAAAACAAATTGAAAAATTGAAAGAAAAAAAAAATTGAAAAAAATTGTATTGTTCCATACATATGCGTACCGAACCGAAAGCACTGTATCGAACGGTTCAATATCGATACGAATATCGTTGCACCCCTAATATATATATATATATATATATATATATATGTATATATATTTATATATATCTCCATCCAAATCAGCGCACACGCAGCAGCGTACAGCTGCTCGGGATGTGTTGTACGCCTGTAGGGAAGCACTTAGTGCTGATCTAGTTTTGAAGAGCTGCTTTGGCCTCCTTAAATTCAAGGATGCTATGATCTGTCTTGGTCACACAAAGAGGAATTCATCATCAGCTATTTAAATGCTGCAGCCTGGTGCTCAATTATACGGTCAGACTTCTGGGAAACAGTAGAATTGTAAAAAAGCTCATCGTGATCAAAAGGCGCCGTCCTTTCTCAGGATTTTAAACACAAGCTGTTGAATAGAAACAACCGGACGGAGAAACGTTGGTGCTGGAACCGTCCTGACCTTAAGGTCTCCTCCTCTGAGGGACTCCACAGTGATCTCTGTGTAATTTGTCAGGTAAATGAATCTCTTACCTTCATCCTCCCACAGGGCTGGCCATTGATTATTTCAACCAGCGTATTTACTGGGCTGATCCTGAGCTCTCGCAGATAGGGAGCATGAGATTGGATGGCTCGGACCCTCTGGTGACAATCAGCGACAGACACGGTAAACACAAATGGAAAACTTTTTCATCTACACAAATTCGTTTCATGCTTCTCTTTGTTTTTCTCAACTTTATTTATCAAATAATTGCCAGATTAACATTGCTTTTATGTGGCACAAGGTTAAGGTTCTAAACAGTGTCTGTTAGCACCAATCCTCTTACACAACACAGTCGTCCTTCGTCTGGGCACCTCAGGATATAAACTTTATAATCCCAAAGCTGCAGAAACCTGATTTTATCTGCTCTTTTTTCTCTGCTGGATGTTTAGGAATCTCCCAGCCGTACAGAATCGATATATTTGAGGACTACATTTATGGAACTGGGTTAAAACACGAGGTCTTCAAGATTCACAAGTATGGGAAACAGGCTGTGGAGTTTCTCAGTTTGGGGGTGGAGAAGCCCACTAATGTTTTCATCTCCCACCGTTACAAACAGCAGGACGGTAAGCTGCCCTGATGTTCACTGTTTATCTGTAAAATGTCCCTTTAGAGCAGAAGAGGAAACGCTGTTCAGTCAGTTGAAGTTTGATTACTTATTTACTTGGTAATTGTGTTTGTAATTCAGTTCTATTGTTATTATTTGTTCCTTTGATGTTCTAAAGACTTCTTATAAACACAAACACACACAAACAGCCACCGATCATATTTCTGAATGAACGACTAGAGCAGCAGACGAGGCGAATAATAAATGCAACCATCAGCAGTTGGTAACCAACCACACATACTGGACTGACAGCAGTAGCACGATATTTAGGTTTATGATAAACATAACAACAATCATTTATTGTGTGTGTGTGTGAGAGGTGAGGTCCAGCTGTTCCAACCAGTACGGGAGGAGTTTTAATAAAACTTTAAGGTTTCAGTGATGGATGTGTGGATGTTGAAGGGCCGCTGATGTCCAGACCACATTATATAAACAATGTGACAACAACGTACAGTTCCAGTTCCCTCTGCATCTCCACACAGCTATAAGAGGGCTCCAGGCACTATCCTAAATTTGACCATCACACAGACTTTAGAGGAACCAGCCTCCCTCAGGGAACTCTGAGAGTCATCAAACATTAAATATAAGGTTAGAAATGTGTGTGTACAACAAATAGAAACACGTTTCTCTATTTGTGCTGTTTCATGAAACTATCAGATAAAATCTCTCTCTGGATGCTTTGTTGCTTGTTTACTTTAACATCTGGCTGACAACTTTTAAATGTCCCATTTGGCTAACGTTGGTCTGTTCACGGCGACACGTTGACCCTGGAAAAGTAACATGAATGTGGTGAAGAGACATCAGCTCAGAAATTCATCCACCTGCTGCACGTCTGACAAATAAGCTAAAGACGAATATTCAGCAAACCTGAGAGATCGTTTTAAAAACTGTGCCGAGTGAAACATGTGGAGCTGTTTTATAGAGCAAACTATAAATGATATTATTCACTGTGAGCAGCTGAGCGACGCTCAACAGTGAAAAAGTCATTATTTCATTAAAATTCGATCAATCCATTTTATTTATCTGGTATCAGTTTTATTATTAATGTTATTTGACATATTAGGATGTAATGCAGTTTGCCACAAACAAACAAAACCAATTGAATTTAGGATTCATTTCTTTTATTGGTTTCTTTAAATAACACCTGCGTATCTGTCTGATCTGCTGAAGCTCTTCGTCCCCACTCGTTCGCTCCGGTCAGCTGTTGCTCTCAGTCCCCAAATCACTGAGGAGACCGAGCGTTCTCTATCGTGGCTCCTGAGCTTTGCAATAATCTTCCTCTTCACATTAGGCGATCGACATCAGTGCTGGTTTTTAAATCCAGATTGAAAACACATTTTTATTCACTGGCTTTCACTCAGTGGTTGACTGACTTGTATTTACTTATATTTTATTGTTTTCGCTATGTTTATTATTTTATCGTATTTATTATTCTTATGGTATCTATTATGTTTCTATTGTTCAGCACTTTGGTCGGCCTTGTGTGTTTTTAAAGTGCTATATAAATAAACCATGATGATGATGAAAACTGGAGTCATGCAGTATGCAGGACTGTGGATTAAGATAAATTTATGATTAGTGAACAATTAGGTTTTTGATAAAAAGTTTAATTCTACATATTTTAACGAAACAACTGGACTAATATTGTGAAACGATGCTTTATAGATATAAATGATATTTAGCTGCGTGTTTCACGTGTGCAACATAAACCACTAACCTGTTCAATCAATCAAGGCTTTATTCGCCACGTGCAGGTTGCCCTGCAGTGAAATAGGACACATACCCCCCCTTTCCCCCCATCACATGGGGATACAGGTCGGAGATCGGTAGCGTTACAGAAAAACACTGAAATATACACTACAATGGGAAAGTACAAGAGGAATAAAGAGACCTCTGCTCATGCTGGGCTCCTGGGAGGACAGCATGAGAACAGGAAACAAAAAAACTCCTCTGCACAGAAAAGCACATAAATGTCCACAGCACAACATTATGGAGCACGTGACCAGCCACAGGGTCAGGTGGGGGGTGAGGAGTCATCCGAAGCAAACACAGCAGCCATCCTGCCCAGCGCTACCATCCAGCGCGGGCTCAGACCCGCCGTGTTCCCAGGAGGCAACAAGCATCGAAGGCGTTTGGAAAGGGAGGGGGGGATGAGTGTGTGCATATCAGTGTATATGTATGTGTGCGTGTCCAGAGTTCAGCTGAGACAGTGTCCTTCGCCCTGCCAGGCTAAGTAAACAGTCTGCCAGCCAACCCAGGTGGCCTTGCATGGATGGGAAGAACAGACTCAACACAGTCGTTATCAGGGTGTTGTTGTTCGGCTCCAGCCTTGCGACTGCAGCTGGCGCCGAGAGGGTGTCCGCATGAAGTGATGGTGCTTTTTACCATCACTTCATGTGATGGTAAAAAGCGAACAGCTCATATGAATTTCAAAGCAGTTCTACAGTCCAACACTGGTCTCTCAATCTCCCGTTGGAGAGCCGCGAGCTTCTCCATACTTGCGCTCATTTCTTGTGCTCAAGGAGCCGATTTCTGAGAACTCACGACCACAGTGTGCTTCCCCAAGATGTGATCCAATTTTTTTTGAGAAACTCACGCCTCTCCCATTGTTTCAATCCCAGCGGGCAGCCTTGTGGGGGTTTGAACAGCCGGTTCCGCTTCCTTAATTCTTCGATAAGTCAGGGCCAAGCCAGCTCCGATCAGCCAGAACCCTGTTATCATGGTTCATAGGTAGATATCTTCAGCACTCAGGCTCACCCGAGCCCAGACTTCTCGTTGAGAAAGGGGTGTCGATTGCATTTAGGGAGCAGTTGATCAAATCCATAATTCCTCTTTTAGGTTTTAGAGAACAGACTGTGAGAGAGTGTTCAGGGAAAGTAATACAAAAAACACGAGACTAGACAAGGACACAAGAGGCTAAGCAGGGAAGCTCAGGGAGAGGAGGAGGAGGAGGAAAGTGTGACCGCCTTCGTCAAGAGCAAGAGCGGTCGCACTGTTCTGATCAATACAGCCACGTCCGTCCTCTCACTTCCTCCAGGTGATAAAGCATGGCAGTTATTGGTTCCATCTCTGGTGTTAATGATGAGAAAGCGTGAGAGAGCTCAGCCTCGGTCAGGTTTTCACTTAAACGACAGCTGTTCCTCCCTACAGACTCATTAGTGTACACTGTGGAGTCTGAGGGCACAACATGTGCTTAGCTTGCAAGTAGCTAAGACACAAAGGCTCGATATGTAAGAGATGGCAGAGATTTTGATTTCTCTCTTTTATCGTCATCCTTTAAACTGAATATATAAATAAACTCTCTTAAACCAGTAAATGGATCTCAGGGTTCGTTCTGCTCGGTGTGCAGCAGGATTTGTTTGACAGAACAGCATGAAGGACAGTTTTAGATTCACACAAAATGAGAAAGTCTCTTGGAGACATTTCCATGATCGTCAGTTCAAACAGTTGCATATAAGTAAGTTATTGGGAGCACCGAGGAAGATCAGCCCTCGTGAGTCAGCAGGACCAGGTCACATCCCTGGGTGACCTCTCTGTGTCTCCGATGCTTCCGTCTTCTGTCTACAAACTGCGCCCCGGTCTGCCAGGATTGGTAACTTCAGCTAACATTACTACAAACATGGGCTCTCCACCTACCTGAGCAGGGAGGAGCATTTAACACCACACAGCGGGTTTCGAGGGGCCATCAGCGGCTGCATTTATGGAGCAGACTGAGGAGCTTCTACAGCTGCATGATTGAGGCCATCCTGACCAGCTGCATCACCGTGTGGTGCAGTAACACCGCTGCACCTGCACAGAGTGCTGAAGACTGCCAAAAACATCATTAGGACTCCAGCACCCTCTCTGCAGAGGATCTACCATCAGTCCACAGCTGCCTCCATCAAAGACCCCGCCTACACGCTGACGTAGCATAGATTGGATAAATATGTACATTTGCCCTGCAGCTCAGATTCTTCTTATTTTATTTCTATCTTCGATTTATATTGTATTTCCTTTATTGTACTAACTGTAGTTCTTTATAATTGTTTCTGTTGTTTTTAAATGATCATTTATTATAGTTATTAGTTTTATACATGCATCTTTCTGTTTGGCACCAAAAGAAGAATTTCATTCACGTTTCTGTGGATATGACAATAAAAAACCTGAAGGGCTTCCCTCAGACTGACAGCGAGACGGCTGAAACCTGAACAGGACACTGATCAGAGCTGGTTTTGGGATGAAGCAGGGTGAACACCAGGTCCGACCCAAAAAACCAACCAATTCAAACGAACTGTGAAGAAGAGTGGCGCAAACCCAGTTTTAATGAGGGTGCATGTAGAGGACATTCATGCTCACGATGAGTGGATGTGAACCTCTGACAGCAGCTTGATTCAAACATTATGTTGAGTTGTGTTTGCCTGTTTCAGTTAAAGCAGTTTGATTCACAACATGAACATGTCGTCCTCTCTGCTAAAAGCAGCCCTTCTAAAGGTGACACATCAGTTATACAGTTATTTCTCAGCTTTTGATTATTCAATGTGAAGATGCATGTGTAAATGATTCATGTGCTGTGCCTCTAAAGCCTACAGCACTTCAATAGCTCTATTAAAAAAGAACAACCGCATGTTTCACAGAAAGAGAAGTTGTTCTTGTTCAGCATCACAGATGATCTCCTCCGTTGTTTCTCCACAGGACCCAATCCATGCTCCAGAATGTCCTGTGATTTCATGTGCTTGCTCAACCCGACTGGTGCCAGGTGCACCTGTCCAGAGGGGAAGGTGCTGGTGAACGGCACCTGCAATGATGTCAACGTCTCAGGTATCTTAACAGTAATATTGACTTTGAATATATAACAATGAGCAGCTTTCTGAAGCGTCACGATGTGTTTAGTGAACACGCTGGTGATAACTGCATTCTGTGCGTGTTGCTGTCTCACATTAGCTCCATAACACTGTTAAATATCACGTGACTGTGCACATGGCGCTGCAGTAAGTGATACAAACTTTGCCGCTGTGAAGGTGAACTGTGCCACCCCCCCTGTGAGAATGGAGGCCGCTGCTTAGCCAATGAGAAAGGAGACTGGAGGTGCTACTGCTGGCCTGACTTTTCAGGGGAGCGTTGTGAGGTCAACCACTGCACAGACTACTGCCTAAACGGAGGCACCTGCATGGGCTCGCCGCTGGGTACGTCTGTGCTTTCAAAAACTCTTTACTGCATGATTCCTTTGGACGATTCACATGTTTGACGTGTTTCTGAGTCGCTGCACGGAGAATAATTCATATGAACGTTTATGCTGCAGGATTCTTTATGTTCTTTGTTTACCAGTTTTGATTTAAACCCCTGCTTGATGGCACGCAGACACATTTGTCTTCATTTAAAGCGATGCAGCTTCCTCTCTTCAGGTCAGATTCGGCTGCATTGCAAAAGCCAGTTGAGCAGTTTTATCATTGATGCGGCTCTGAAAGGAGCCTCCAGCCTTCATGTGAAGGTCTCCTTTGAGGAGCTCTCCTGAGATGTCAGCAGTGAAACTGAAGCAGGACGTACAGACCTGTTAAATAAGCTTTCCTGGATTTAAAAGCCTTTGTATATCACGCCCACATCATAGTAGTTAAGTTGCTTTTAAAAAAAGATACAGATAAAAAATGAAACATGTTTATTGGCCTAATGTAGAAAGAAAGCTGTGACAAAGGTGTGGCGTGATTTCTCATTGCAGATCTTTATTCAAGTGGTTTAAATTCATTAAATATTTATTAATTACATGGATTTAATAATCTAACAGGAAATAAATGTTTGTTTACAAAAACAGTATTTTTGTTGTTTTCTTACAGCTTAATGTGACTTCAGCAGATGGTAAAATAACTGCTGCTCATTAAAACTGTAACAGAGATGAAGTAGTGAATGTTACATTGTTTTGGGTCTTTCATGGTTAATATTGATGATCGGACCCGTTCATGCTGCTTGCATAGTGAAGAGATTTTCCTTTTTTAGTGGGCAGAGGAAACGTGTGCTGTATTTAACTGTGTGCTGTTTTACTGCATTGACCACACGTCTCATGCAAGCATCGCTCTAAATGGAAAAAGAGGGATGGATTATTGTCCAACAGGATCTCCTTTGGTGATAAAAAGGGAAACTCGGTCAGTTTGGAGGCTGGATTCGTTCCCAGTCTCATCCTTAAAAACACAAGAAGGTGTCTTTGAATTTCTGCCTTCAGATTCGACTGGTTTACCAGGATCTTAATGGAAGGTTTGGCAGCAGCATGTTTGAAACAAACCTGTGTCTCTGTGACATGAAAGTCAAGAACTTCATACTGTGTCAAACAAAACAAAGTAAATATATCATAACAGTTGTGGATCACAGTTGTCTAAACACATTTGTGTAACTTGTACAAGACTTTTTGTCTGCCCAGCTGGTTGTGTATGATCCAGCACAGTTACTGTCCGCTGCATTTATTTCCTCCCCGTCAGGCCGGTTGGTTTCAGGCAGATCTTTCCTTTATGATTCTCGCCTGCTCTCGTTATCCAAAACTCCCTGAAGCCAAACATCCAAAGTGTAAAGTGTTTTCTTTAAAGTGATGTCAACTCAATGATTCGTGTTCCCGCCCATTAGCAGGAAAGTAGGGACACGGATGCAGTTAAAGGATGTAGTTTGGATAATTGCTACGACGTGAAGATGACTCGAATCTGCAGTTCAGAAAGCACGGCTCAGGTTCTCTGACTGAAACATTTTGCATATTTTTCTCAAGCTGTTGATAGAAATTTACTGCATAGAATTGTAAACAATCTCTTTTGAGTTCTGGGGCCTTTTTCCATCTGTTCATGCGGCTGCACGCTCCTAGTTCTGGACAACAAACTGTAACCTGTTTGTTTACAGGAAAACATGTTATCGTCAGCAAGCAGCTAGATTTTGTGTCATGTTGGTGCTGCTGCAGATAAAGTCTTTGAGTAGGATTGATAACCTTTGACCTCCTTTCTGTCCCTGTGCCCTCCAGTCTTCACTCTAGTGTGTTTTTAAGGCAGAGTTTCTGTTTCCTGTTTTACTTGGATAGTTGGGTTTCTCCTGTTTCTTGTTTCAGGTTATATCCCCTCTCTGTCTTATAGTCTTGAGTGCTTTCAGCTGTGCTGTGTTCCCCTTCTGTTTCTAACCAGCACATGGTGGAAATTGTCATTTCCACCATGTGCAGTGGCACAGCGCACAGTGAAGCACCCTGGTGCTACATATGACGTATAACAGACAGTCAACACAGGACTGCATGAAGTGCAAGTGTGCAAAAACTGCAAAACACGAATGAAAAGCAGTGAAACACCGAGCAGAACAGAACAATACAGATACAACAGTGTGTGTGTGTGTGTGTGTGTGTGTGTGTGTGTGTGTGTGTGTGTGTGTGTGTGTGTGTGTGTGTGTGTGACATACGGTTTGGTGGAAGAAGCTGTTCCTGGGTCGGGCAGTGAGGGCCTGGATGCTCCAGTACTTTTTTCCAGAAGGCAGCTGGGTGAGGGGAGTGTGTGAGGGGAGTGTGGGGTCCTCCACGATGCTGGTGGCTTTGCGGATGGAGCAGGTGTGATAGGTGTCTGTGATGGAGGGAAGAGAGGCTCCAGTGATCTTCTCAGCTGCTGTACTGATACAGTGCAGTTAGCAACCAGACAGTGATGCAGCTGCTCAGGATGCTCTCGAGCCCCTCTGTAGAAGGTGGTGACGATGGATGGAGGGAGATGGGCTGTCCTCAGCTTCCACAGGAAGTAGAGACTCTGCTGGGCCTTCTTAGTTATGGAGCTGGTGTTGAGGGACCAGGAGAGGTTCTCTGCCAGGTGAACACCAAGGAATTTGGTGCTTTTAACGACCTCCACAGAGGATCCATCGATGTTAAGTGTTAGGGTTAGTGGACAGTGATCCCTCTATGCTCTTCTGAATCCTTTGTTTTGTCCACATTCAGAGACGGGTTGTTGACTCTGTCCATTAGCTGCTGCACCTCCTCTCTGTATGCTCACTCGTCGTTCTTGCAGATGGGACCCACCACAGTCGTGTCATCGGCCAACTTGATGATGTGTTTGAGGGGTGCAAAGGTTGAGTTTCTGTGCCACAAACACGGCTCTAATTTTGACGTGGCTCAACCAACATGGTCACAACTTTGCAGCATATTGGAAGTGCAACACAGACGTGTGCTGGTGGAGGCAGGTTATAGATGCAGCTCGTTACCCTCGTCACAAATGAAAGCCAGCTGTAAAGTTACTAATGTTATGATGTTTTCTTTGGGTGAAGAAAAAACTGTATGAATGTTTTTGCTCTTAATTTGAAGTGTAGGAGGAAGCTGCTGAGTCTGTGTTTGTGCTCGTTTGGATGCTGGAACAAAGACACAAGAATACCTGTTCAATCAATACAGTTAATTACACTTTGATCTGCTGACAACACAAAGTGTTTCCACGTCTTCTTTATTAGGCCGTGTGACAGTAACTTCTGATCTTTAAGTAGAGCCAGTTTAGGGCTTCACAGCTGTAATCTGCAGCCATAAACTGAGAAATAAGCAGCAGTACTAAGACTGCACATAATGTTGAAATAATTAACTCTGTCTGATCCGCTGGTTTGCTCTTTGTTTCCTTTGTGACTTCCTGTGTTTCTGGTGTCTGTGCTTCAACCTTTTTGTAGCGTTTGGCATTTATTTACTGCTTTTTGTTGTTTCCTGATTTTTTTCTTTTGGTTCTGTTAAACATTAATTTTTTCTGTACGTTTGTAATCAGCATGTGAATAAAGTGTCCTCATTGTTTTTACTAATGTACCAGGAATTCCTCCAGAGTTCGTCCACTGTTTGAAAGCACTTCTTGTGGGTGCAGCTCCTTAGAGAACGTGACAGTAAAGATGTTCCTCATTTCTGATTGTCAGCCTATCAGGAGAACTCGCAGGTGTCTGCAGCCCAATGAGGTGAACTCGTGCAGATACACTTGCCTCTGTTTGCGTTGCTCTGCACAAATTAGCATCAGTCTGCATCTCTGGCAAACCAAAACTTGATATTTGGTGTGAAGACACGATCAGGCTGGTGTCGCTATGAGAACAGTCAGTGACACCTAATTTGACTAATGGGACACAACAAAATGTCATAAATTATGATTTGCAGGCATTGTTATGAAACAACAGTAAGAAGAAAATCCCCTCTCAGTATGGACGTCAGTGATATCATCAGATGTTTTTGTTTTTCCAGTGAAATCATCCTGTAGCTGAGTGAATGATTAGGACAAGCAGGCAACGCCGAAACTAGAAACCACAGCATCAAAGCACTGATGCAGGTTTGCAGCTTAGTGTATTCTTTTCAATGATTCTCCTTTGTTTGTATTTTTATTACACTTGTAACAGTAATAAGAAATATCCCATAAATAGGGATTTATTTCATTTTGTAAACGATCTTAAATTACCCAGAATTCACAGTTTGTAGTCAGGCCTGAGATGGTCAGTGTCTAAAATGCTTGGTGCAGCAGATAAATGTTGACGTCTATTCAATTCAGTTTTATTTATGTAGCACCGAATCACAACGGCCGTCAGCTCAAAGTGCTACAAAAAACAGAGAAAACACCAACCATCAAACGACTCCATATGAACAAGAAGGAAAAACTCCTTTTTAACAGGAAAAGACCTCCATCAGGACCAGGCTGAGGGAGGGGCGGGCAGGTCCCCTGAATCCAAACTGGAAGCTGGTTCCACAGAAGAGGGGCCTGAAAACTGAAGGCTCTGCCTCCCATTCTACTTTTAAATACTCTAGGAACAACAAGTAGGCCTGCAGAGCGAGAGCGAAGTGCTCTAATAGGGTGATATGGTACTACAAGGTCATTAAGATAAGATGGGGCCTGATTATTTAAGACCTTGTATGTGAGGAGCAGGATTTTGAATTCTGGATTTAACAGGAAGCCAAAACAGGAGAAATCTGCTCTCTCTTTCTAGTCCCTGTCAGGACTCTTGCTGCAGCATTTTGGATCAGCTGAAGGCTTTTCAGGGAGTTTTTAGGACTTCCTGATAATAATGAATCACAGTCGTCCAGCCTGGAAGTAATAAAAGCATGAACTAGTTTTTCAGCGTCACTCTGAGACAGGATATTTCTAACTTTAGAGATGTTGCACAAATGGAAGAAAGCAGTCTTACATATTTGTTTAATATGTGCATTGAAGGACATGTCCTGGTCAAAAATGACTCCAAGGTTCCTCACAGTGTTACTGGAGGCCAAGGTAATGCCATCCAGAGTAAGAATCTGGTTAGATATTATATTTCTAAGCTTTTCAGGGCCGAGTACAATAACCTCAGTTTGATCTGAATTAAGAAGCAGAAAGTTAGCGGCCATCCAGGTCTTTATGTCTTTAAGACATTCCTGCAGTTTAACTCATTGGTGTGTGTTATCTGGCTTCATGGACAGATAGAGCTGGGTGTCATCTGCATAGCAGTGACACGATTGCAAAAGGTGAACCAGGAAGTTTGAGCTCATTTCAGTGTTTACACTACCATGTTCCTATGGTAACAGTTGCATTGGCCATTTATAATAAGAAGAATAGGCAAGAAGAGTATTATTCACTTTCTGTGTTCCTGTAACATTTTAGTGATGTCTTTCATAAGGTTTTTGCTAGTATTACTAAATAACAGCACTGAAACAGTTTGATTTGTGCATCCCATAATAAGATAATATTCAATATTCAAGAAACATAAGAAGTCTGTAAAACTTACAGCTTGCTGACACATCCAAAACCAGTTGGCATCAGTATTTGTGAAAACCTGAACTAATGTTTTAGTTTTCCAGAGATGAAGAGAACAGCTGAGTTCATCGCTGTGACGTTTGGCCTTCTCAGAAAGATTTAACCCATCAGTTATTGAGTTATCAGATCCGAATGGAGAGATTGATTTCCTTTGGACGTTTCAGTCAGATTATTCCAGGCACAGAACTGTAGAGTGTGAAATTACCAAGTGGTGTAGTGTGACCTACATGGCGAGACCTGTATCCATGGCAACTTGGTTGTGTGCTGTGTAAGTAGTGTTCAATTGTTACCTTTTCTTGAACTTGTTTCCTGCTCTCGCTTGTCCGTTATACAAACGGCGAGCATGATTGGAAGGTTACTGTTTCAGATCACCCGCACAAGGAGGCAATTCTCAACACTCACACGTCTCTAATTGTAAAAATAATCAGAAGGTGCAGCACGCGTTTCTGTACGGTCTGTGTGAAGATCGTTTCAGTCTGTGCTTTTTCTTTTACCCACGTGTGAGGATTGTAACAAAGTTTCACACCGAGGCATTGATACAATCTTTGTAACTGTGGCTGCTGGTCTGGGGTCAGCAGTCACTCCTAGCTTAGCATTAGCATGCTGTCTGTGCAGGTGCTAGTTGTGTTAGCAGCATGCTGTGGTTGTTTCTGTCCTGGATGCAGTTTGCACTTCACCATCGTGTTCTCGCCTCTCTGTGTAATAAAAATAAAAGTAATGTTTATATCCACACTGCAGGCTCCACCACTGTTTCCTGCTCCGACTCACCAACTGGAATCGATACGGAGAATCAATAGGCAAACAGGCTCTACTCTACTACTGCGAGCCGTTTCACTAGAAAAACCTGTTCTCGATGGCCATCCCTACATGCATGGAAATACAGCATATGAGGCAGAAATAGAGTTTGTACGATTTTAACAAGCTTGAAAGTCGATATTTGTTTTCTTGTGTTTTCTGTTATATCTGTTTTGGGGCTTTTTAGACTTTATTGCATTAGGACAGTAGATAGAAGACAGGATGTAAGACCAACAGAAGTGACCCAGAAAATGGCCCGAGGCCTTAACAGCATACAGGTTGTCTCCACCCAGCAGCCTGCTTTCTCGTAATGTCTACGTGTAGCCTGCAGGAATCGTTCTCCAGGCTTCTTTCACTCCATTCAAATTTTGACCTGCTGCCGTTAGTATTCAGTCCAGTTCTTACTTCTGTTGCCGTACCTCAGATTTTTCTGCCTGTTTCCCTTCATTAAGAATAGCTGACAGCCGCTCTGAACAAATTAAATGTTTAAAAGCTGCTGGTAACAAAGTGCCCGTGCTATGTTGTCCGGCTCAAAGTGTTATGGGCAAAAACACCCAATGTATTAAATGCGAAACAAAAATATATAATAAATATATAATAAAAAGATATCAAAAACAAGATGATACAGCAAAAAAAGGGGATTTTGTTATAAAGGTTCATAAACATCTCAGTTCCAAAAAATCTGAATTTTCTGGCTATTTCGTGATGTGTTGGGTCTCACAGGGTTCAGTTATTTATCTTCTTTATCTTCAGCTCAGCAAATAAACCGAAGAAAATAAACCTTTGAAAATCATCAGCTACAGTGATGTGATGTGTGAAATTATTGCTCAAGATGACTTGAAAAAGTTAGTTTCTCTATATAAAGAATATTAAAAGAATAATTTCTTTCTCTATAAAGAAATTAGGTGAGGCTCAAGACTTTTGCACAGCCCTATATATCCATGTAAATATGAAGTGCATCTGTGTAGGTGTGTTTTCAGGTGTGTTTACAGCCACGAGGCAGTTTGGAGCGCGTGGACGCGTCATGTTTGTGCACAGCAGTTTTGGCTCTGTGGAACAAACTAAAGCAGTTCTGAGACGGATGAATTCATCAGTTCGTTGCCGATTTCCACCTTTCCGTGCTCTAATAATCTTTTATGCTCATATTTCTTTTCAGGAAAGCCCACGTGCCGCTGTCCTGTCGGATTCTCAGGGCCTTTTTGTGAGAAAAGGATTTGTGACAATTACTGTTTAAATGGGGGGACGTGCGACGTCACTCAGGGGAACCAGCCGGTGTGCCGCTGCATGGCCGAGTATACCGGGGACCGCTGTCTTTATCGTGAGTCCTGTTGGCAGCAAACAAACACAAACAGTCATTGATGTTCCCCTGGCTGGCTGTGGCTGCCAGTAGCACCTAATCAAAAGAAAATCATTGATTTGAATTCAGTTATGTCACATAAAATCCACAGAACAAAGCGTTTGAGAGTTCCCACTCTGAGCGAGAGACAAAAGCAATCCCCTCAAAGTCTCTTCTTTCCAAAAACACCACATTTGCTTCAATTTGCAGATAAACAAAAATCAAAATTCTACCATCAAACAACCTTTGGGTGTTTCTGCACCGGGGCGATAATGCATTTTCTTTTGCTGCGCTTTGACATAATGTGTTGCGGGGAAACAATTTCATCTGCACATCATTAGTTTTTCCCACTGTTGCTTGCCCAAAGGGTGATACGTTTTCATCTGTGGCTAAGATATCATTTGATGTGGATAATTAAGTCCCATTAAAACCATGTACTGTTGTAATCAGATCAGCTTAGACTGTGTTTCTACATTATCCTCTCTCTCTGTTTATCTCTGCAAACCTAAAACAGACATTTGTCATCACTACTGCGTGAACTCCAAGGCCTGCACTTTATCCAGCAGCGGCTACGTGGAGTGTGTGTGTCCCGCCAGGTTTGAAGGGAACAAGTGCGAGGTGGACAAGTGTCTCCGATGCCACGGCGCTCCTTGCCTCATTAACGAGGAGACGGGAGAAGTGGTTTGCAAGTGAGCGCTCCGTATTTACTCGCCACTCTTGTCCATCATCTCTTTGGCTGTGAGGCTTCATAGTTGATTTTTATTCATGGGAAAACACGAGTTAAACAGTATAATGTTCATTCAGGGCTCAGTCGCTTCACCCACAGGCTGCCGGCGGGAAGAATTGATTTAATTAAATCAATAATTTAAGGCCACGTACCCTGTAGCGTTTTAGGTTTGGTCATGTCAGTGAATTTGAAGCTGGCTGAACTCTCTGCTTCTTAGTTTTCTGGTTGTAACTAGGATCCATTATTTCTTCACCCTCTAGCTGCACAAATGGAAGAATAGCACCGAGCTGTCAGCTGTGTGACGGATATTGTTACAATGGAGGTACCTGCCACCTGGACCCTGACACCAACCTGCCTTTCTGTCAGTAAGTCCCTGCCTAATGGTGAAAGTAAGGAAAACTCAATGTTCTCCACTGTTATTCACACTCACATCACTGTTTCGATTCAGCCGTCGGCTCTGTGCCCGGCTTTAAAAACTGAAAGTCGCCGCGTGAGATAGATGTCTTCCTTTGGAAAGAAATCCTTAAGTTGAAGGTTTGATGTCACTATGTGGAGGCCATGAAACAGCAGGGGGCCGAGTGCCATACAGCATCCTGTGCTGTGTGACACCTCGCTGTGGCTTAAGGTTTTAGGAAGATAAAGATGGTTTCAGACTCCTTCAAAGCCAGCTATTCTCAACATATCACACTTTTCCTCCTTGCAGCTGAGAGCTGATGTCAGGCCTCTGTGGCTCTCTTCAGTCAGAGGGTTTAGAAGTTTGCTCAGTACTTCAGCCGCCACGAAGCTCGAAAAATTGCACGAGACAAAAGCTTGACTGGCACACGTGAAGAAATCGCCGTGAAAGGCTACTCAGAGGGCTCCCTGTAAATGAATACCTCCTCCGCTATAATCACTCGCAGTGCTGTGTTAAAAATCTGTCCAAGGAGGAAATTGGAAATCCATTTCAAAGGCCAACTCTCCATTTTTTTTAAATGCCCATTGTCCACTGTAGTTAAATTGAAATTTGCAGGCGCCGCTCACAGATTCCAGGGAATAGAATCAATTTCTATGCAAATGATTCCATCTTATTCGATGAGGTTAACAGATCCTGATAATGCGGTTTATCATTGCTGCAAGATGAGAGATTATGTGAGATGATGGATATGTCGGCGTCAAGAAATCATAATGTTTGACCTTAATACTCTGAGTAAATGTATATTTCATCAAGCCTACCTAAAGAAGCTGCTACGGCTGCAATCATTCTTGCTTTAAAAACCTCAAATATACGAAGAGAATACCTCAACATTTCACTGCTGTCTAACAAAATTCAAGCATTCCTGTTAAGCAGCTCTGTACTGTATGACTTTATGTTGTTGCTCTTTTCCTTTTCTGCACAAAAGCTAAGTTACTTTAGCATCTACAGTTAGAAATATCCATCAGTCAGCTGTGCAGCGGGGAAACAATTATTTGATCCCTAAATTTGTAAGTTTTTATCAAACAAAAAATCCAGAAAAACACACACATTACATAAAAGGTATAAAAGAATTTGCATGTCAGTGATGGAAATAAATATTTGACTTGGTCCTTCCTGCATGACACGAGTCAGTTTCATGCTGGAAACTCGTCCATGACCAGTTGTCAGTGTCCTGGCCGAGGGAAGGAGTCTGAGATGTTACGGTGCGTGGGCCTGTCCACTGGCCCACTCAGTGAGGCAAAGTCATCCTGTCAGAAAAACATCCCCAAAACATAACGTTTCCACCTCTGCAAACACAGTGGCTGAGCTGTTGCCAGTTCTGGTTTCATCTGACCACAGCACTTCCGGAGCCTTCTCTGACTCATTTACGAGTTCACAAAGTGAAGACGGGCCTGTGCCGTGGAGCTGTGGGCTGATCCAGCACCTTGGTGATCGTCCTCATCCCATGATGCAAGCTCCCACATGGAGCTCCAGACTGAGGACAAATTTATTTTTCTTCTCTTTCCGTTGTCACCTTCTCACCAAGCTTCTCGCTGATGGTATCCTGTTCCAGCCTCGTGCAGGTCTGCAGTCTGTCGACCTTTGACACTCTTTGGTCTCACCTGGTGGTGCAGAGGTTGGACCAGAACACTCGATTGATTGATTGATTGATTGATTGATTGATTATGGCACACGATCACACAGCCAGTCTGTGAGAGCCAGTGGATCAGATACGTGTTTCACTCAGTGACGTGCAAATTCATTTAGCGCTTTTATATAATTTGCTTTTTTGTGTTTCAGGTTAATTTTCAGTCTGAGAGATTTTTCATGTTCACAAATTCAACAGAGAATCAAATCATTATTTCCCCTGTAAGCTGTCATTTCTATTGTTTAATCAAACTAAATGTATTTTCTGGTTTTTGCTTATTAGATGCATTTATGTGGATGCAAGCAACCATCATGTTGGGGCCCAAAGTTCTTGTTTAACAGTTTTCGTAATCTGCAGCAGGCCCCACATGCGTCCCCCTCACGTGCTGAGCAGGGACGTTTGTTGATCTGTTTTGCTAATTTGCAGACGTCACACTGTCTTGTTGCATCTTATGACTTAAGCTGCTAACAGGGTTTAGCGTTCTGTCGCCACTCATGAGGCAGCCGACAGTTGAACAGTTCTTGGGCCCTTTTGTCACTCCAAACACATGTTTTGCAGCTGCACGTCAGGGTTCAAGAACCAACGTTGTGATGAGCTGGCCAACCCCTGCGATTACTTCTGTCAGAATGAGGGGATGTGCACATTAACAGCTCTTAACAAACCACGCTGCAAGTAGGTCCCTCTCACCTCTCCAGCTGTATTCAGCGCCCACTCACCTCCTTTTGTACACAACCCACCCCCACTCCATTTGGCTTCATTTCAGCCTCAGTCCAGCACATAGGCCTCTCTGTGATGGTGCCTCCTTGTAGCAGCTTGTCATGTAATAAGTACTGGATATAGCAATGACTCAGCGTAGATGGTGGAATCACACAGATACTATAATGTTGTTTTATTAGAATATGTTGGCTTATATTTATTTCTGTATGGAAACAACATGACTGACTATTATTAGCATCATTAGCACCAACACGTGTTGAATATGTTCGCTGCAGTAAGAAAGAAAATACGTGGCGAGGTCGAACACTGATTACAGCGCTGATGGCGTTTAGAGACGCGAGCTTGTTTCTGTTCTAAGCTTCAAAAACAGAGTTTTGTAGAAAGTAGTTACATGTGACAGTATTTCATTTTAACCTTTGGTATTTAAACGACTTTAAAACAGGAAATAGTTTTTATTTGAAACATGCTGCTGTGCTCATTTAGTTACTTTAGGACACAGCTAGCTGTAGCTCTGTTTCTGGTGGGCCAAGCTAAGCGGCAACAGTACAGGATGCTATTTATGCTTCTGCTGCTTAAAGCCAAATATGGTTCTTATTTCCATGATAAGTGACAGAGACAGCAGCAGCACCAGCAGTCTTTCCTGGTAGATAAAGATGTTGCTAATGTATATTAGCACCACTACGTTGTATATAGGGGCACTTATTACATCACCGGCTGCTGCATAGCGTTTGTTGCCTCTTACTGCCACCCATCTCATGCACACGTGAACCACGGGAAGATTACAGCATAACACTGTGTGTGTGATGTGGGCATCAGTGCATTTGCAGCCTGTGCATGATGGCTAAATACGTCCTGACCGGTCATTGCACATAATTTACTCGGCAGAACGTGTCATCTTTAATCGGTGTTCATATTTAAGGCCTTTAACTTTTACAGCTTAGCCGGGTTTCTTTGTTGAAGGGACTCCGTTCCATCCTGGTTTTTGCTTCTCAAAGGCGGGAAAATGAAGACCCAGGTTACGCCCGATGTCCTAATAAAGTTGTTGTCAAAGCCCGATGTTCTGATTCTGCAAGTGCATGTTATTCAGGATAGTTTCATCCTATCATCACCCTGCCGCCCCCACCAGATCACTCATGCTTTACATGCTTTAGCGTCAGCTAAATTGGACGTCACCTCCTCTAACAAGGGTCATGCATCACGCCCATCGGATCCCATTGGAACACACATGAGATGACGACTTGTTGTCATCCTTTGATCTTTCCTGTTTTTTGTTAATACACTGAATATTCAACACGTCAGTTCACATTAAGCTCTTTACGGACACAACATGTATCTGCTTAGTGCTCTCTCTCCAGGTGGTGTTTTGTTTGTGTTGAATCAAAGCCGTGTGCCGTATGTGTAAGCCACAGTCACATCATGTCGTAGATCATTTTGCAAAGTTGTTTTCTCAGCAGCCTCTCTGCAGCCACAGTATGCTAATGATAGTTTATTTATATTCTCTTTTGACCTCCTTCAGATGTTCAGCCAATTGGGCAGGAACACAGTGTGAGAGACCCGCCCCTAAAAGCAGCAGATCAGACAACATGAGCGGAGGTGAGGCCTGGGAATGTCAAGAAGCCTTAACATGTCCTGTGTAAATACCTGCATGTGTCACTGGTTCACTGACCTTATTGCATTTCAGTGGAACGATAACTCGTACATCTGAACATCAACAGATTGGCATCGAACTACCGAACTCCTACCAACCTCTGCAGTTTGCATCATTTGAGCACAAAGGGCTCTGCTCAGCGGGGTTTCCTTGTTTGAATTAGAGGGGCTGTAGTCGCCAGCCCGTCAGGGTTCAGTAATATGACTCCTCTGTCGTCAACTTCAATTTAAGATTTAAAAAATATATCTTCTGAAGTCGTGCACGTCAGTGTAAAATGTCTTACATTTCTAAATGTGCAGCCTGTCTGTGCTGGACGTATGTAAATGGAGTGAAATGTGCAAACAGCGAAGCCCTGTGAAGTGAAAACGCTGTTATTTAAAGTGGCTCTGTTCACGCCGCGGTCACTGCGTGAACTCATCTCAGCCCCTTTGCTGGTCGCTCATCACGTCCTCTCTCTGTTCCCCAGGAAGCATCGCTATCATTGTGCCTCTGGTCCTGCTGGTCATCCTGATTGTGATGGTCGTAGCAGGTGTTTATATCTGCCGCCGGAGGCAAAGGTACGTCGATAAAGAAATATGTAAGAAAAAGAAGCTTCTAAGCAGTAACGTGAGAGCTCCAGCATCGCAGAGCTTTGAAGATGAATGGATGCTTTTGCTTTATGAGTGAAAAGTTTGCTTTCAGTAGATCTGAACGCTGAGCCTGTGGTAATAATCCATCGTTCATGGCTATCTAACAAAGTGATATGCTCCAAGTAGCATCGTGCAGCAGCACACTAACAGCATGTTGTGTGTCGCGTTAATGATGATGTGCTCTGCACGGCTCAGGGGCAAACGTGTGCAGAGGCAGCCCATGACCAACGGAGGGATAAACGTGGAAATTGGGAACCCGTCATACAACATGTATGAAGTGGACCACGACAACCACGCTGATGCAGGCAGCCTGCTGCGCCCAAACTTCACACTTGACCCTCATAAGGTGGGTGTGTGTGTGTGTGTGTCACGTGTGCTCAACAACACGTCATTCCTGTTTTAATAGGATGGAATTCAGTGTTTGACTTCGAGCTGAAACCAGATTGTTGCCAAGTCAAACGTGTGGAGTAAAAGTTACTGAGGAACTTTGAGTGGGGCTTAAACATGCAGCTGAATCTGTTCGTATGTTCTCACATACAAACGTCAGTGTAATTACATTTAGCTACAAACTCATTAAAGTGATTCATTTTCAGTTTTCATCTCATATTTGATTCAATGTAACTCTTGTTGGGCAGCGTCTGCAGGTCTCTGCTGCATTAAATACTGAAAGCTTAATCATTTTTGCACATATAAAACTTACTGCACGTGTTTTCCAACTAAATAAAGTTTTTACAACCTTAACAAATTTGTACCATTTGATCTCCTATAAGTTGAATTGACAGTACAGCAGATGCTGGCTCCTTTTTATCAGGATACTTAGAGGAGAAATCTTAATGGTCATCACTATATTATTTTTATATACAGTTACATAGATTGTCTATGAAACACATGTGGCCCAGCTGTAAGAAGGTCGACCAGGAGTCTTCTGATATGAAACTGGTCTTACTGTCCAGCCTCCTACTCAGCGACTCTTCATCAACAACTTCAAGGTCCTCTGAGCTCTACCTCGATGTCTGCAGTGACAACACTGAGCCAGCTTTTTTATAGCCAGCTGAAAACTAGGAGTTATTAGTGTGTCGTGAAGCATTGTGCACTTTGAAGTGAAGTTGCAAAGAGCGAGAACAGACAGACAGAAACAGTTTGTGTAACAAACTAGTGACTGTTTCTTGGCTATTTTATTGTAAAATATCTGCATAATGTTGTTTTAATTTGCCATATGTGTACATCCCTTACTACCACATCATTGTTAATACTGCAGAGTTTTAAAAGCCATGAGAAAATCTGTTTAGACCTTGATTGATGCCAGTCCTTATCACACTAATTATTAGCCTTGATGCTGCAGCTATGTCGTCTTTAATTGAAGGGTAGAGCAAGGACAACAGCTCAAATGTGTCTTTCAGATTGGAAAATAACTCAGTGCTGTGTTCTCTGCATCTGGCCCGGCAGCTGCTGGGATGTGATATTTAGAATTGAGATGCATCCGGTGGAATTACATGAGGCTTTGCAGAGATTTTACAATCTCTCTGGCCTGGGCACAAAAATATACAGATGCCACGAACCTGGAGGACGTCTGTCTGTGTGGTGATTTATTCTCTCCACCCCACACGAACTCCCAGCATATCAAATGAATCCTAACACCTTCACAGATGCAATTATGTAGCTCACCTGCTGCAAGTTCAAGCCTAATGCTGTTGCTTCTTAAGCTGCCAACTTTGACATCTGCTATTGTGAGTCCAGTCTGTGTTTTTAACCGAGACATGCTGGTGTGACTCTAAACCAGCCTCCATACGTCCAGCTCTCGTGGTACTTGCTAGTTTGTTTTTCCAGCGCAGTTTTAAAACCCGTATTTGGACTGTGAGAGTTCATCTGTATTTATATGGCACGGTGCTTGTTTTGTTGCAGGGCTGGTGTGTAAAATCCAGCGACCCTCACACCTTGGGCATGAATTCTGTGCCCAAGGAGGTAATCCCTGGACAGGTGAGTGTTACACATTTTATTTTTACTCTGAAGAAGAAGAAAAAATATCCATTTTTACATAAATTCACTGTGAGGAAGCTTTGTGTGTTTTGTGTGGTTATTTTTGAGTTACATTCTGCTATTTTAAAAACTGTGTAAAATTAAAATCATGCTAATGTTGACATCTGGTATATACTTGCTCCCTTTATCATTTTGTGACATCCTGTCCAAAAACCACCAAACTTTCCTTAAAGTTCCAATAATCAACTTTTTATTAACAAATGTTTCGCACGACAATTGGCACCAAGTTCAGTTCTGTTGCTCATTTTGCTAATATCTGTGGGACTGTGGAAAGTTTGCAAACTTTTTTGGTTGAGATGCAGCCGCCATCTGTTTCCAGCAAACCTCCTGTGATGGAACATCGGTTAAACAATCTGCTAACAGAGCGCAGATCCATCGAAATGGATTCAAATTGGATCAGAACTCAGCCAACAAGACAGAGGAAGTTGTACATGAATTTAAATTAGCCCAGGTTTCATTAAAGCCGATGTAAGTGATAGTTTGTATGAGGTGAATCTGACACGAAGACTTTCTTGATTCCACAACATCTATTAAAATGCAACCTCGAGACTCCTACTGTTGTAAAATATCATAAATTAACATTTGTACTTGGCATCTCTTCCCCTGCCTGTTTAGCCCATGAACTACTCCAATCCAGTGTATGCAAAGATCTACATCGACGGGCAAAACTGCCGGAAGCCAGTCATCAGTATCGATGAGAGGAGAGAGCTACTCCCAAAGAAACTCGAGGGGACAATTCATGAAACCGCCGCATAGCCTAACTTTACACTTTGTACTTCTTTTTTTACCACCGTGTATAATATGAAGGAGGAAACAAGATTTTTCTATTTCCTATGAGGCTCTTAGGTTTTACTGGTTTAGCATCAGCATAATGTCCTCGTCGCTGTGCTGAAGACTTTAATTTTCCACTTAGGGTTTGCTTTCTGTTTGTCAGAGATCCGTTACACAGCGCTGTCAGTATACTGTATGACACTGAAGTAAAGCTGCTGATTTGCAAAAACTTTATTAACACCTGAAGCCACACTTGTGCACAGTTGAAACCTTAAATGCAGTGCTAGAATTTGTACCCATACCTGTTTGTAGTTCTAGAGGGAAACAGTTTGGCTTTGTGGAGATGATGAGGGGAAGGGCCGGCTCATTTTATCTGGAAAAAAAAGTATGTATAGTAGAGAAGAGTAGCGTGGGTTTTTCTGTTTTTGTTATTTCATGTGACATATGGACCGGAGAGCTTCACAAACGACAAGCTTGATTCCTTTTATTTGCATCGCTGCACCTGACAGCTCTGCTCCGACAGTCCCACTGGACACAATAACATCAACACAGTCGTTTCTCAGACATTATCTCCCGTCTTTCTCATTTCCACGGATTCCAATCTTCAGTCGCCTGTTTCAGCAGTAATATGACGTACAAACGTATCTGAGAGATATCGAAGCCCACCCTGAATGTTTTCCGATCAGATTCCCGGATCCCGTACTGTACGCTGAAAAGACAGAATATCATATTTTTCTAGGTCTCATATATCAACAAATGGATTAAAGATGGAGAGAAGAAAGATTTACCACAGCTACAAAAACAGTTACTAAGAGTTATTATAAAACACGTCTGTTACTTCAGAAAAGGAAGATGATAAATATAAGAAATTTTATAATTTTGTATTTGATTTGTATGTTGTTTGGCTGCTTGTATTTTGAAGAAATGTATTAAATGTAAGTAATTTTTATATAAAATGTAAATCGATATTGAATAAAGGGGGCTTATTTCCACTTCGTGTCTTTCTCTTGATCCTCCAAAATGATTGTTATACGATGTCGATGATAGTACGTGTGCACTTCTATTGTTCAACCAATGATCAAACTGTCAGTTGTTACACATGACTGCTGACCCGACAAGTCAATCAGCAGCGTGAGGTCTTTTACCTGCTGCGCAGAGGAAGGAGGCTGATGGGAGATTATTGCCCTGCCTGTGAGTACAGGAAGGCCGGCGCTATTCATTACCTGGATGTGGGGACGCGGTGTCAATGCCACCTGCTGAAGGATAATTCAGTCTCCTTTCACTTTACTTACAGCGGCTCTGTCTCCACGCATTTCACCTCCATTCTCACCATAGCAACCAGAGGAGGCAGCGGCACTCCTGCCCTTTCTCCATCTGCTGTGCCATCGGCGGGATCTGCCAGCACGCCCAGCTCACCGCGTTTTCATGACGGTACAAATAGATGCCGCGGTTTCCAGCTTCCCTAATTGGCCCGTGCGCTTTGTTTCGCTCGGCACCGCGGCGTGGAAATAGAGTAATGTGGCTGTGACTGGCCTTTTTCTGTGCTATAGAACATTTATCAATAGAGCTGCAATGATGAAGAACGTATTTCAAATGTTCAGCTTTTATGACTGCGGCATTTAGAAGGTCGAGGTCGTTCCCAAGGTCGAGCACGAACGACGCCACGTGACTGTATACGGGTCTTTGATTAAAGCACCAATAAGCCTGTAGCCCAGGAGCGTTGTTCTCACGGAGCAAGTTTTAATCTGTTCGACATAAATGAAACTTCTCAATGAACCCTCGTGTTGTTAAACGAAACTGTTTAAGGGTTCATTTTGTTTCTAATTTTGTTTCTAATCAAAAATGACTCATCAAACATACATTATCAGTATTATCATTGACTCCTGTGAACATTACAGTTCTTTAAACTTCTGTTTGTTATTTATGGGCCGCCTGTCTCACTAATCTGATCTTCTAAGCACTGAATTTGAGTTAAAAAGAAGCATCATTTCTATTTTGACTGTAAGAAATAACCCAATGAAACACACTGTGTGTCCTGTGTATCACAAACTACTACCATGAACATTTGCTTTGAAACCATTTCAAACATAAACACACAAAGTTGTGTTCCCAGTCAAAAATGACAGAATATGTTTTTATGGAGGAAATTAGTCGCACTTCCTTCTGACACAGCTCCTCACCAGAACCACAGGAGAGGAAGAAATTATCATCTTATGTCCCTTGAGACCTCTGAGACATATTCCACTTGGTTATTTTCAGGTGTCCCAATATACACCTGTATGTTCCAGGGACAACTAGTCCTGGTGTCGCATGTTGCCCATATCTTTAACTATATTTAGGCTGCTTGCTTAACTCCGCCAAGGACGGTCCCAAGCCCGGCTTTAAAAGGAGGAGGGTGGTCGCCAGAACCGATAAATCGGGGAAACTTGGCTTGAAAGCAATGGAATCCCAACGATCAGCTTTATCAACCAATGCTACCGCATCCGGGGCAGCTGATGCGCCAGCGCTGGGGACCCAGGGCGCTGGTGGGAAATGGACTACTGGCCATCAGTTCCATCGAGGATGATTTGAAGGCCCTTCAACTTGACCTTGAGCAGGCAAGAACCATTGCCATAGATCGAAAAGCATGGAAGATAATCGTTGGTCAAGCAAGAGAACCTGCGGCACCTACAGCAGCGTACTGGTTGCGCGGCCGACCACCGCCGCTGGTCGCCCGCTAAAGGACAAGAAGAAGGCTGCTTGCTTGACATATACTGTTTGTCCCCTAAAGCCACCAGGCACTCATTCACCATGGCGTTTGGATACGGACGAGTAGCTGGCGCTGGGATGTGAGATGGGCAAATGAACTGAATCATTTCTTCAACAGATTTGACTCAGCCATGAGGCAGTCTGCAACATCGGCTGCAGACTCACCCACCCCCACTGCTGCTGCTCCACCTCAGACACTTCACACCTCCTCTATTCACCCTGCTCACTCCCCCCCACCCCCAACAACAGCATCCAATACACACTCAACACAAGGCTCCAGCCTGCCTCTCTCAACCACCCAGGTTAGGAGGGAGCTGAGGAGGATTAATGGCAAGAAGGCAGCGGGTCCAGATGGCATCAGCTCGAGGGTCGTCAGGTCCTGCGCGGACCAACTGTGTGGGGTGATGGAGCACCTCTTCAACCTGAGCCTGAGGTTGGGAAGAGTCCCACAGCTCTGGAAAACCTCCTGTGTTGTACCAGTGCCAAAGACTTCACGCCCCAAGGACCTCAACAGCTACAGGCCGGTGGCTCTGACATCCCACCTGATGAAGACCCTGGAGCGGTTGGTCCTGGCTCAGCTTCGGCGCCTAACAAGCTCATCACTGGACCCACTTCAGTTTGCCTACCAGCCTGGCATTGGAGCGGATGATGCCGTCATTCACCTCCTACATCGTTCCCTCGCTCACCTGGAGACCGCTGGGAGCACTGTGAGAATCATGTTCTTTGATTTCTCCAGTGCCTTCAACACCATTCTTCCCTCGGTTCTAAAGGACAAGCTGGTGAACTCTGGAGTGGACCATCACCTCACTACCTGGATCCTGGACTACCTCACCGACCGACCACAGTATGTGAGGACTCAGGGCTGTGTGTCGGACAGGGTCGTCTGCAGTACGGGGGCCCCACAGGGAACGGTTCTGGCTCCGTTCCTCTTCACCATCTACACTGCAGACTTCTCCCACAATTCCACCCAGTGCTTCCTGCAGAAGTTCTCTGCAATAGTCGGCCTCATCACTGATGGGGACGACAAGGAGTACAGAGGACTGACCCAAGACTTTGTGGACTGGTGCCAGCTGAACTACCTCCAGATCAACGCCAGTAAAACCAAGGAACTGGTGGTAGACTTCCGCAGGCACAAGCATTCTCCACTGCAACCACTGAACATCCAGGGTATGGACATTGAGGCTGTGGACAGCTACAGGTACCTTGGTGTTCATCTGAACAACAGACTGGACTGGACTCATAACTCAGACGCCCTCTACAGGAAAGGGCAGAGCAGGCTGTACCTGCTGCGGAGACTCAGGTCGTTTGGAGTGGAGGGCCCACTCCTGAAGAAATTCTATGACTCTGTTGTGGCTTCTGCTATCTTTTATGGCGTGGTCTGCTGGGGCGGCAGCATCTCTGCTGGGGACAGGAAGAGACTGAACAGGGTGATCCGAAGGGCCAGCTCTGTTCTAGGATGCCCTCTGGACCCAGTGGAGGTGGTGAGTGACAGGAGAACGGCGGCTAAGCTGTCATCCCTGATGGACAACATCTCCCACCCCATGCAGCAGACTGTGACAGCACTGAGCAGCTCCTTCAGTGGGAGACTGCGGCACCCACGGTGTGGGACGGAGAGATTTCGCAGGTCTTTCCTCCCCACTGCTGTCAGACTCCACAACAAAGACTTTAACTGATCAAGCACACACATCCATACATGTGCAATAATACTAAGTGCAATAATCCTTTCTGTCATCGTTGTATTTTTACTCAGTTGTATATAGTATTTGTATTTGTATTCTATTTTTATCTTATTGTATATTTATTTTATTTTATTCTACTGTATATAGTATTTTATTTTATTCTATTCTGTACAGTTGTGTACTGTATTTATTCTTATTGTATTCTAATTTTTGCCTCATAACTTTTGCACTGTCCACTTCCTGCTGTGACAAAACAAATTTCCCACGTGTGGGACTAATAAAGGTTATCTTATCTTATCTTATCTTATCTTATCTTACACACTCGTCCCAAACTTCTCTGATTGCTGCCAGTTTGTCTTGTTGATGTCAGCCTGGGCTTGTATCACGGCTCTCAAAGTTAATCACCTGAGACGATGGCCTGGAAAACTTTCCAACTACACTCTCCATCCCATAAAGTGCTGGTAAATTCATTTCTGGATCTCTCGACTGCTCAAGATCAAATGTATGCTTCGAAGTCTTTCTGGGTTAACTTCCTTCAAACATTTTTTAGAATAGAAGAGAACAGAATTCAACTTGTCACTGCACATGTACAAGTACAAGGCAACGAAATGCAGTTTGCATCCATCCAGAAGTGCTTTAGCCATGATGCAGATATATTACAGAAATGGATCTGTTATAGGTATGAGGGTACAAAATATGGGTCTATTATGGGTATGTTACAATGTACACGGTATGAAGGTATGTTATGAATATGCTATAACTATACTAAGTATGTACAGGCTGTAGTGGTGTACAAGCTATGTGCAGGCTATGCAGGGTAGTTTTAACACCCCTCTGCAAGGCAGAGCAGTTCCCGTACCAGACTGTTATACTGGGGTCTGTTTCCCTCCAAGCTGGTCCAGTTTACCACTGTGGTCTGACGGAAAGAGTTCAAAGCAGGATTTAATGTCATCGATCCAGGATGCTCTGCAGTCATCCTGATGACAGTTTGAGCTGAAAGCCTCGCTGACTTGAACGTGACTGCAGACTCAGCACAGCCATCATCTCCATCACTGGATTCTCCTCCTCATTTGTTTCATGGTCTGGATTGCACAGATTATATTCTGTCCTCTTCAGTTCCTGACCTCTCCATCTAATCCAGCATCATGTACACTGCTGCTAATGTAGTAGTAGAAGAAGTATATGTAAGGTATCCTACATGAACATGATCAGCTAGTCATGTTTTACTCATGGATATGAAACCTATTAAATACGAGGTCAGAGACGGGAGAGCGATGTACGACTACACCCATGAATTCATGAAACCGTGCACCTGTTGGGCACTTTATTAGGAACAGCTTGCTATTACCTTCAGAACTGCCTTAATTCTTCATGGCTCAGATCGAAGCTGCTGAAACATTTTGGCGTGCAGCAACATGACATCATCACACAGTTGCTGCAGGTTTTTTGGTGACTGTGGAGGAACTACAGTGGTGTAGATCATTCACAGAAGATGGTACACATCCCATCATAAAGGGATGGAGACAGTCAGCAACAATACTCAGGTAGGGTGTGGTGCTTAGACAATGGTCAATGGTATTAGGACCCAAGGTGTGCCAAGAACACCCTGACACCATCACACCACCACCAGCAGCCAGAACCACTGAGACAAGGCAGAATGGATCCGTCATCCATCCATCAGACAACTGCTGCTCACTGGATATTTCTCTTTTTTGGACTATTCTCTGTAAACCACAGAGATGGCTGTGTGGGAAACTCCCAGCAGTTTCTGAAATACTCAGGCATCAACAACCATGCCACTGTCAGTGTCACTTAAATTCTGTTTCTTCCTCATTCTGATGTTTGGCTTCGAGCTCAGGAGGCGGTCTTCACTGTGTCTACATGCCTACACGTGTTGGGTTACTGCCATGTGACTGGATGATTAGATATTTGCATTAAGAGTAGTTGAACAGGTGTACCTGATAATCTAATGAGTTTATGAGCACGTGAGATTACAGTGATGTTAGGGCTAACTCAGAAGGTTAAAGCATGCACCTCCTGTCATGACAATAAGACTTTATAGATTATATTTGATTTGTCTGCATCTGATCACACGATTAGTGTTTGCTGTTGTTGTTGTGTTCATTTTACAGGCTGTGATAACAGATAACCTGGCATTTTGGGAACTGCTTATTTTAAATGTACCAGAAGTGAAATCATTACATTATTTATCAGAAATTCATGCAATAGTTGAACTAATCCTGATGCTGCAATATGACTACAGACCACATGGAGCAGATGATACATCTCATATAAAAAGCATTTCACCCTTCGTGTTGAATCCTCCCATTTTCAGCTGTGCATGAATTGTCCTTGTATTGTATTTATATCAAGCACCTCCTGAAATATTCAAATAATGGTGATTACTAAATTAATAAATGTGCAGTAAAAGCCGTAAGGTGGACTGTAACTGGAAATTAATGCATAACATTTGGATGTGAATAATAACTCCAGCCATACGCTGTAAAAAGACTTTCAGCGTGTAATCTGGCTTATTACACTGGGGTGTCATAAAGACGAGGAGAGCATTCACCCAATGATCTCGCATATGCAAGGCTTCGGCTGATGAAAAGCTCCAACTCAATGAGCGACGCTGCTGGGCCTCTCACTCAGCCCTCGAAGTGCATCAAAACAGGAGAAAAACAGGAATTTGAAAGAAAGAAAGCCCTAAACCAAGAGATGCCTGGCACTCCCCTCCCTTCACCTTGCCTATTGATTTTTTGTCTCTTTTCCACTTAGCAAGCGTCACCATTCTCCTGCATAAACATCAGAAAAACCCAGAGGGCTCATCTCTCGGACAGAATCAATAACAGCAGGAGTCGTATTCACATTATAAACAACAAGTCCTGCATACTCATGCTACAGCCTGCACCACCAAAAGCTGCTTATTGCTCCACGTGCTGCAAGCAAGAGAGAGACTGAAACTGTAAGGTAACAAAACAAGGACGAGTGAGCTGCTGGAAACAGCTGAAAACTTCCATCTAACCTTTTAACAGCAGCTGCTTTCAGTTTGAACCGCTGACACTAACTTACAGAAGAAAAGATTCACAAGGGAGCACGACTGCATGTTCAGCTCAAGATTAGATAATACAGCACTGATATGAACGTGATCAATATGAAAATGAGAGTAAATAATAAGAGCGTTCATCTTGGTGCTGGAGGCTGTGGATGACATGTAGGTTTGGAGTCACAGCAAAGACATAAGATGACGGGTCTCCTCAGCAGGTGAGTTTGCTCGGCTGCTTTGCCATCCAAAGATCTCTGGTGCGTTCAGTAGCTCCCAAATATTCCCACGTTTTTCTACAGGCTGTTTACAAAAGAATGGATTTTTTTGTTGTTGTTGGTCAACAAACTGTCGGATTTACACACACTAAAGACATCTCGAAGTGGAGGAATGTTCTGCATCCTCACAAAACCCGACTAATGACCGGATTAAGACGGAGGAAATGAGGCTGTATTGTAATCCCCTTGGTGAAAGCAGCAGTTTCAATAAGCCTGGCAAATAAATCTGTGGGAGGGTCCACTCTTTCCTTCGTAGCTTTTCTGACTATGTAACACTCCTGCTCCCGGTCCTTGATTATAGCAGCGTGTGGCACAAAGGGCCACATGCGGATCATGTGCTGCACATTTTAATCCTTAATCCTGACACTGTGACACCTGTATTGGCTTTAAAACACTTCTAAAAACTTTTAAGATTTTCGGAGAACAGAAGAAAAGTGACAAAAGGTAAAGTGAACTTATAGCACTTCATTCATAAAGTGAAGAAAATTACTTTGGTAACATATAAAAAAACCCCTGATGGAAACTCTATTAACTTTGTATCCTTCTGCTCTAATCATGATACAAAAATGGAAACGTTAATAATTACATGGTTGCAGAGGAATGCTGTGTAACAGCTGGGTGGAGCTCCGAGCAGTGACGACAGGTGGACGATGAAAGAAAGAGAACAGAGATGCACCAAAACCATCACTTATACTTGTCAGGGGCGGAGCCTATCCCAGGTACCAGAGGCAGGGTACAGCCTGGATCTCCAGTGTAATGCAGCACTGAGCTGTTATATTTAACCTAAAGCAGAAAACGTTCTGAACACTGAGCTCAGTATTTAATTTAGCCTGTAAGTGAGCCTGTTAGTCTTACTTAAGCCACATAAGGACAACATGTCCTGAGTGTGAGTAAGTGAGACCTGCTAAAATGCACAGTTCTCTTTTTTTTAACGTGCAAAAATAAATCTTTGGAACAAAAAAGTATCCCTGTTTGGCTTTTATTCATTTAATTTTACATTGAAAATGCTGTTTTTCACTGGCTGACATCCAGCAAAAACACTGATTCAAATGACTGTTCAATACAAAGCTGCTACTAAGTGTCCCGTCACTACTTCTGTTTCTGTAACATGCTGTCACTTTATTCATATAAGAAAAATTAAACTGAACTGAATTGACTGCAGCAAAAAGTCAGAAATGAAAGATAATGTGATCACATCTCTTCTCTGTTCCTGTTTTATCATAATTACATTATTACTTTGTGAGGCGTCTTAATACACACTGTGTGCCTCCATCTAAATGGCAGAAATGTTAATATGTATGTGTTACTTACAAAGGACCTTCGCTGGAGCCATTAGCCAAAGCAATGCCTTTGAAAAGGGCTTATTTCTCTCTATAGACCTCCTTTTAGATGTGCTGAATTAGAGGAGGAGGAGGTGGGTTATGTAGCAGAACAATTGTTCCCCACCTCTGAAATAGAGTCTGAGAAATGAAAGAGGGGGACTGGAACAGAGGTATTTGTTCTGATGCAGGCAGATATGCATGGTGGGAGGTAGCGTGCATTGAGTGGACACATCTACCCTATTGGTCACAGACTGACCGCTTCCATGGACCGTTGTGTGTGATGAATATATACAACAAACAAAGTGTACTCCTCTCTGCAAATGTATTCATGCAAGCAGGAAACAAACGATCATTTTAAGATTCCAGAAGCAGCTCAGGGCTCGCTGCCTTTATCGCCATCTGGCTGTCTGCGGCCTCATCACGATTCTTCTAAGGTGGCCTGAAGGAGGAGAGCATTTCAAGCATGTGAGTGATAATGACCAGCAGCCTGCCTCTCTGTGCAATAACTGGCAAGTCCTAGCTCTGTGCGGCTGGAGCAATAATCACTTCATGTCCACTTCATGTCAGTCGCACAAGGCCTTGCCAACTTACAGGAAGCAAAATCCTGCTGTCATAGCAGATGTTGAGGAAATGATATGCTAGTTTCTTTTCTTTATGGGGACTGTGATATTTGAGCTTCACAGCATGGCAGAGAGCGCCAGAGCCTCTGACCTGTTCTGCTGTGCGAGGAATACGAGGTGACTGTGAGAGGAAGTTCACCTCAGCTTTGTGAACTGGCTGCACAAATGCCAGATAATTGTGATTCCTGCTCTTGGCTCCTCAGATTTATATCACTCAGTGCACGTCTCTGTCTCTGGAGTTGTGGGCTTAAGTGAACAGGGGAAACTCTGTATTCTGCCTCTGATCTTTGTGGATCTGTCAATGCCAATATAGCCATTTTTATTTGAAAGCGCGGCGAGTTTAGAATTCTCTTTTGTTCCAGGTTGTTCATTTTGTAGCCTCCTGGATGTAGCTGTCATTGCTACAAGCTTAAAAGTGGTTTTCCTTTAATAAACTGGCTGCAGAAAGAACCGAGGAAATCAAAAACACCCGAAGAAGACAGCGAGAACCTTTTCGTCTACCAGACATGTTTAGCATTATCTCACAGTCACATCTGCTTTTCATCTGATAGCCAGTGGAGAAAAGCTGATGCAGTATCATGCATTATACCAGACCACCACTGGTTTGGATAATCTTGGCTGCTGCCAAGACTGTCTTTGATTATGACTTCACACAGCTGCGAGTGATTTTGGCTGTGGTTGTGCTTTATCTTTGTTTTATTATGGCTCTAAAATATCTGTTTGCTATGGAAGTGACACTCGCTCACTGACTTTGCATCATGCATGCAGGTAACACACCTGGTAGACGAGTCTCACAGGTTCAAACTGTAAGCTTCTGCAGCTGGACATATCCAGTCCACCACAGACCGAGCCATAGCAGCAGGAGATGTCCAAACAATGACTGGATATCCAGTCACCGCTTCACCAGTCACAGCAGGCAGAGCAGCTGCAGCTGTGCTCACACTCTGCAGTTGGATAATGTCAGAGATCAGCCTTTTAAAATGCATAACGAGGACTAAATGCGTCACGTAAAGTGTCACATCATCTCTCACTCTGCTAGACGCCGCAGTTTCACTTTACTTGCAGTGTGTTAGAACAGCAATGAACCAGCAGGACTGCAAAGCATACAGCAAGAAACAAATGTTGGTGGTGACGTGAACCACAGAACTGTTTTTGCTCTGTCAAAGGTTTAGTGTAAAAGTGTAACACACACAAATATGACCAAATGCATGATCACATATTATTGTCAGGGAGCTGGGTCTGTGAGGCAGCATTTTGAGCTTATTTGGTATTTTTTGACTTCTTATGTTGGAGTAATGTTACGTTCTTTTGTTATTGAGTTGAGTTTTAGTCTGGTTCAGGGTTTCCCAACCACTGTACCGTGGCAGAAGTGAATAGGTGTGCTGTGGAAGATTATCTGGTTTCACCTGATTGGTACTCGTTGGACAGATTGGACAGAACAATTACATTCTCTTGCACTAGGGGCAGTACGACTTCTTGCTCCAATGAAATATATTGCTAACTGCCAGTAAAACAGAAGAAGATGAAGAAGAAACTATATAGTCATGCTGTGAGTGAGACAATGCAGCACAAAAGAGCAATAGATAAATATATATTTTATAAATAAGTCAATCTGACCTGGGATCTGGAGAAAACGCTGACCCAGATGTGGGCCCGAGCAGGAGTAGTGGTCAGAAGAAAGCAGAAATGGTATACTGGGGAAACACCGAACCAGTTCCACTGCACCTGGTGCGCGGGGAAAATGATCAACATGCTTTTTGTGACATGTTTGTTTGCCGTGTAATTCTTCTAATGTGAAATATGTGCTGAGGCTCCAAAAGGCTGGGAAACACTGGTCTAGTCTATGGCTGTGATGTCACGGAAGGTGGCCACGCCCCCTCCCGCCATGACAGTAGGCCAAAGAAAGCACACGGAAGCGTCAGCTATGGTTCGTACGTGCTGTGTTGTCGGTTGCAACGTTAGATCACACGATAGGGAAGGCAATACTGGACAATGGGCTCACTTTTCATCGTTTCCCCTCCTGGAGGCAACGGGAGGGATTTCATGTATCCGATATTACTAAACGAAGACGTCAGGCTTGGATTGCAGCGCTCACACGAGCGGATATCGACTTCTCTGCCATCCCCGACTTTTTGTTGGTTTGCTCGCAGCATTTTCTTTCCGGTGAGTTCTAAATAAATTTATGTCTCTTAACAGGCTTTTAGTGTTATTTTGAATGCGCTGAGGTCATAGATCATTAGATAAAACATCCTAATGTGTGATGCTGCAGAGCCACGTCAGTACGAGCCGATACAGAAGTGCGGAAGTGAGAGGCTTGTGAAACGGGACGCTCTGGCCTTCGTTGCGCTGCTCAGGTTGCCTAGCAACCATGATACTAACGTTTGATACAGCTTTGTGTGACAGAAAGAAGGAGACACAATGTTTTGTGCTGACATCACTTTGATTAGCTGAGTATCTGAGGCTGAGAGCACAGGACTGTAAACATGATTGTTGGGCTTCACGTCTGTGCTGAACAGTCATTTAAGATTAGCTAGTTAATAACAATTAGCTGATGTTGTTCATGAGACTAAAGTCATCTCACTGTGGTAATGGAAATATAATATGGCCAATATTATATAAATATATATATATTACAGCAGTGAGCTTGAACTCTGGGTCAAAGATTCAAGTCGCAGTTATTTATATTTCCTGTCACCTTAGATCTTCACTCAAAGACAAGTATCTGTGACAGTGTGTATACAGATGTATTATAAGAGACAAATATTGTTCTTTTAATATGTTGTCATTACTAAATTTGGCTCAATGCTTACATACATGTGTAAAAAGCAAATGTAGGAGCTGTGATAACTGTGTCTGATAGAATGAAGAGTAGACTGATATATGAAATATTCCTTTATTGGGTGAGAAAATCAGACCATGTCATAACTGCTGTAAGTCACACAGAATAGATATCAGAGCCTTAAACAGGCTGACGTCTGCTAAATGGGTCAAACTGGGCAGAAAGTCTACAAACACATAACATCCTTATAGAATATGATGTAACACTATAGATCAACTTAGCTCAGAATATATAAAGCATATAAACAGTTACAGCAATATGATGCAACAAACACAGCAGCTACTGATCCAAAATACTCAAAGCTTCATAGAACTGAAACCAACATTTATTTTAGCTCCATTCTGCTGCTGATACAGACTTTAGGTTTCTGAACATTAAACTTGTTGCTGCCTTTCATAGTGTGTAACTTGAAGGCCCTGAGTACTCTGAGTACTTTCTCCCACACTGGAAACACTGGGATGATAACATTATTTGAACATTACCTAATAAGACTGATTCAGCACAGACAGTTATGTTAAACTTTCCTAGCAGTCCTTCACAAACAGGGAACAGTCTGTCTATTCTCTCCATCTGTCAGCTGCTGCTGGCTCTTCCTCCTCCTCTTCCTCACACACTGCTGAGTTTGTCCTGGTGGATCATCAGGGCTGCAAAGCCTCACAGATGATGTGCAGCAGTGGGTCCCTCAGTCTGTCCTCACTCTGGACACTTGCAGTCGTCACACATGGAAATCAAATGTGTGATAAGCTGCAGGATTCAAACACAAGTGTAACTTATAAACACATGTTCATACTTTTATTCCACAATCAGAGAGAAAGAAACAGAGAGAGAGTGCAGGACAGACAGACAGGTGACAGTCTCAGGTGTACACACTGCTACACAACAGCACAGAGAAGCAGGATTTAGTGTTTGTGTTATTACGAGTGTAAACAAGAAGAGTTCCAGATGGTGCAGTGGACACATGTGTGACTGCTGTGATTAAAGCATCTTTCTTTCAGCTTAACGAGTGAACCGTCAGCTCGTTCAAACACACGTTAAAGTCCGTTTGGCTCGACACCACCGAGCAGAGGCAGCAATATAACACAGCTCACATTAACAGTGCAGTGGATCCTGCTTGTGCCGTGATGTTCAGGACTGCAAACCGAGCAGCATCACTGACTTTCAGCCTGTTGTGTTTGTGGATATATGACTGACTTTAATTATCCACAGAATCATCACATTCTCTGTAAGATTAAGGTCGACTATTGAACGGCGTATACTTTAAAGTAAAGGCTTTAAAATCAAGTTAGTACAAACGTCACTAATGTCACATAACTTTGCCGACATGTGGCCAACAGCAATGTTTTAATGTTCTTCGTTATTAAACAACATAAATAAGTGACATAATATTCAGTACTTACTTTTGACAGTTCACTCTTCGGCCGCTCCCTTCTGCTGTATTTTGTGGCAAAATTATCCACACCCACCGCCGCGCTATGAATTGTGGGATATATAGGACCACGAAGCGTGCACCGGACCACGCTTGATATTTGGGGAAATCGTCTTTTCCTGTTTGTCATGTAGGTTCCACTTGTGTCTCTCTCCCTCTCTTTGTCTCCCAGTTTTTGTCTCTCCATGTTTCCTGTTTTATTTTGAAAGTCTTGTTTCCATGTTAATTGTGTTTAGTTTTGCTTCCCCTGTGGCTTCATGTTCATTTGTGTCAGCTGTGTTTCCAGGTGTTTCCACTTCCCTCATCACCCTCCTGTGTATTTCAGTCCTCTGTCCCTCTCTGCTCAGTGTCAGTTTCAAGTCTCAGGGTTCTTCACTGTTCAGGTTCATATTCACATGATAGTAGGGCTGCACGATTTTGCATAAAATGAGAATCACGATTTTTTGCTTAGAATTGAGATCACGATTCTCTTTTCCAGTATAAATATTTATTGCACTTATTAACTGCACATCAACTTCGTAACAGTTGAGACTGAACATAAAAACAATAAATAAACATAAAAACAACAAATGTCTCACGTTTTGTTGTTGCTGCAAAATGTTGTACTGCTTGTAATTCCGTCTCCACCGTTGCTCGACGCTGCGTGTACAGAGCAGGTAGTGCAACAATAGAAAAATAGTTGCGGGACGGCACTGTGTAGCGTTTGTCTAGGGTGTTGATCATTTTCCTAAATCCCTCGTTTTCACAGTGTTGATGGAGCCATATCTTTGGTCAGGTGATAAGTGATAGCCTCCGTAATGTCTTTGTGCCTGCGGGAGGTCGACGGGTAAAGAGAAGCGCTGTGTAAGGTTCCCGTTATTGGTGTTTGGGTGGTTGACCGGGACGGATTTTCTCCTGTCACTTTATCGTCATCCCTGACGTGCTCTCCGTTGTTGTTTCCCTGCTAATTTTAGCATCACACGGCACAGCTTCTGTATCACGTGGTATAAGGCTCCGCCCTTGTCATTTGTTGAGCAGGAAGAGTGAGCGCTTGTTTTCATGCAGAGTACGTCCCGGATCAAAATGCGGTACAATCGTCGTCTTTTTTTTTTTTTTTTAATCCTTGTCATTTGGAAATGAGATCGCACATAAGTATGAATCGAGATCGCGATTTTCTAACGATTAATCGTGCAGCCCTACATGATAGTCTTCATGGTTAGTTTTAGGTGGTCCCAGTTTAGGTTTTAGTCTAGTTCGGCCTCCGCTTGCGTAGCCTTTGTTTGGTTTTTTTGCGTACAGCCTCAATAAGCAGCCCGCTGTTTGTTACGCTTTAGTTTTCACTCCTGTGTCTGCTTTTGGGTCCACACCTCAAACACACCTGCCCACCCAGCTGTGACAAATCCTTCAGTGATGGTATGTAAAAGTACGCTGGGATCAACATAAAGTATATTAATAGATATAGTAAGTTAGAGCACGTTAGAGATTCGTGACAGTATTTTGGATATACGCAAAAAGAAACACTCACATTGGTTTTATAATGAGTTCTTGAGTCATTAGACATAGACTGTTTTAATGACTTATGACAATAACATATTGCAAACTTATCAAAATGACCATTAGTCCCGTCAGTGGGACAGACCAAAACAGAGCAGAGTTAACTCATTCACTGCCAGCCATTGGCAGTGAATGAGTTAAACCCATTGACTCATTCACTGCCATTGACGGCTATAGACGTCAATGGCAGTGAATGAGTTAAACCCATTGACTCATTCACTGCCATTGACGGCTATAGACGTCAATGGCAGTGAATGAGTTAAAAACACACTGACAAACTGTCATATGTATCTAATTAAAACATGACACTGACCTTTCATTCGTTCAGACTCTCAGATACTGAGCTTCACCTAAACTACGCCCTTTGAAATGCTGATATGTTTGTTTTGACTTTTGCACAACTGAGAACTAGATTAGTCTTTACAAAACTAACCTAGTCAAAGAGCATCACTCCACATGGTCAGCGTGTTCACTCATCATCAGACTAACAGGTTAAATGTAACCGACCACACCCATGTTCATTCATCTGACTTATTCCTTTATTTAAAACAAACATACTCAAAGATAAAAAGTGTAAATATTTGATTTTGTGGTGTTAACAGGTCATCAGCAAAGGTGACCCCATCTATAACAGCACAGGTACTGGCAGGTGCTGGTCTGAACTATTCAGGTGATTCTTAGTAAAATGTCACAGTTTTTCCAGGAGTGGGTGTCGAGCAAACTCATCTCAAGGTCAGACTGTAACGATCAGAGAAAAGCTCCATAAAGGCGCCATTAGAAAACACTGAACAGGTGCTTGTTTGGAAAGGATGCACGGAAAGCCTCCACCAGTACCACCACTGGTAATAACAAAACAATAACCTCAAACCTGGACCGGATGCTGTAGATGACCACTGCACGGCAACACATCAGGTGAAGTCAGGTCTCACTAAAAGCTGCAGAAAAACAGTGATTGATATGATTAACATGTTTCATCAGTTGTTCTGATGGCACAAACAGGTTTATGACCGAAGAGACATTTTAGCCAGAAAACTAACATCTGTTGAAGGTCAAATGAGCATCTTCCCAGCAAGATGACTTTCTATTAGACTTTAACCTTTAATTACATTTAAATTTAACCTATAACTCTCTCGTTAATCATACTAAGAGCCGATTTACAGCTTCCGCATCCATCCCTGTTAAATACTAACTCAATAATGACATCTACCCACTGCACAGGGAAAAGTAGGCTTACTGCAATTAATTTAGCAACTGTGACAACTAGGCCATATGGTAGCAAAGAGCCATCTGCATAAATGAAGTTTCATCATATTGCACATAACTTTTGTTAATGCCTAAAGAGCAGAAAACATGAATGAACTTGTGTTTTTTGAGTTTTGAGATTTTTAAAAAAGTATATTTCACAGTCAAATCTGTGATGTTGCAACAGATTCAGTTTCATTTAGCTTTATTTCTACAGCACCAAATCACAACAGCAGTCGCCTCAAGGCACTTTTATATTAACAGATTTAATCACTGCTAGCATAAACACACTTGTTTGTACACAGAGTTCAATTTTTCAATTCAATTCAGTTTTATTTACACAGCTCCAAATCACAAGAACGGTTGCTTTGCGGTGCTTTCTGTTGAAAGGTAAACCTACAATAACACAAAGAAAACAAACCCAACAATCGAATGACTGATGATTGAAAACAGGTCAACTTTGCATGTTCTCAAATCCTTCCACCCTTATTCACTGTGAGAAAGCTGCATCAGTACAGATCAGATGATTCATTCTGGGCTGAACCAGGTCAAAAAGGGAAACTGTGACTCTCTCTTTAAACTGACTGAAGGACTGATGGTAACACAAGCAGTGGTGTTATAAACGAGCCCATTAACATGAGCACGTCTTCATAATTCTGAAATGCGAGCTAATAATCCAGACTCTTGTATTTTGAAACAGCAGAGACGTTTTAATTTATAACCCTTTGCAGAACTTGTAGATAAAACCGTACCTTTATGTTCTGCAGATAACAGACTGATTCAAACAGCTGTGGAAGATGTAATTACGGTTCCTTCACTTCTCTCGTGTAATAATGTTTCAAATGAGTCGTCCGCTAAAGGCTTTTAGCACCTTTGTGCTGTAAAAATGGTCCCTGCTTCTTGGCCTTCTATTGAAAACGCTGTGACCGGTTGATGCACATCATCAGTCCTTCTACTTTATCACTGCGTGCGTTCATTTGTCAACAGAAAATTGCTCTGTCCATTTTCTGCACCGCGCTCATGCTGTTGAACAGTGCAGCACAACCACCGGCTTCAGATTAAAACAGCCTCATCTGCACAGCATCAAAAGAAGAGCGGGCTGGTCCGACAGGAAACAGAAAAGCCGTCAGATCCTGAGTGGACACGTTTTAGAAACGAGCTTTGCTGCAGTGGGTAAAAATAAACTTTGCAGCATCACAGCTAAACTCTTTAGCATCTTACAACAAATTTACATTTCTGTTGCTGTGCTCCTGGGAGCAAAGTCATTCTTAACAAAAGAGCTCAAAGACAAAAGATTTTCAGCAAGTACCAGAATAGAAACCAACAAACAACAAGTTTCTGGGACAAAATGACTCAGCAACAGCCAAACTGTGATATAGCTCCCGTGGTGAGAACAAAACAGATGTAACAGTAACCGCCATCACTGTGAATACATTCAATGAAGCTCTGGAGGTCGCGTAACAGAGCTAAACAGTAGGGGTGCAACGATATTCGTATCGATATTGAACCGTTCGATACAGTGCTTTCGGTTCGGTACGCATATGTATCGAACAATACAAAATTTGTAATTTATTTTATCAACTTTCCTTCTGACGATGCTGTCTGTGTTGAGCGCTCAGTGAATCTGCATTCGACTACTCCGCCTAGGCTCGACAGTGCAGCCTAGGCGGAGTAGTCGAATGCAGATCCACTGAGCGCTCAACACAGACAGCATAGTCAGAAGGAAGAGCGCAGGGCAAGCTAGCGAGACAGAAGTTAAGCTCTCCTTGCAACATGGACCTCCCCCACCCTCATTCAGATCTGGCGTTTGGAATTATTTTGGTTTTCATGTGACGTATGACCCTGAAGGTAAGCGAGTCATGGACTAAAGTAAAACAGTATGTTGGATGTGCCATGCAATGCTCAATTACATGGGTGGGAGCTAGTGTGTTAGCGCAGTTAGCTCGTTAACGTGTTGGCCGTCTAGCCCCATGCACGGAGCGATCGGCGGTAGCTCGTTAACGGAGATTTGCCGTGTTGTGGCGTTAACGTCATTTCAACGAGATTAACCTGAAAGCACTAGCGGGAACACAACGAATATGACTGCACATTTACACCGACATCATCCCAGTGCAAAGACAAGTGGAAGCAGACAAAAAAAAGCAAGCATGCTACTAACTTTAGCCGAGTCATTTAGACAGCTGTTAGCACGTGATTCTCCTTATGCTGCTGAGAATATAGCCCAGAAGAAGCGTATAGTATAGCTTTTATTTTGGAAAGAGACATTTCTCTGTAATAAACTCTCTTTTCCAAAGATGAGTGATTCCTCAATCAGATACAGGGCTCGCAATATCGCTAGCCCGACGTCCCGGAGCTAGCGATTTTTTCAGTCGGGCTACCAAAATCTATCTCTGCCCTGCCCGTCGGGCTATTGTAGGAAAAATATATGTCAATGCTTTTGCATTCTTTCAGAAATGTAGCTGGGTAATTATGTCATTGGCATCGGTGAGCCACTGTCAATATGTGACATATTGAAGTCGCGTTTGAATTTGCGCTTGTTTTTTTGCTTTCACTTTGCAATGACAGCACTGATCTGTGAGTGATGATAATTTGTGCACCAATTCCTCTGACATCGTCTTATTAATCGTTAGCTTACTATGCAAACATGACAAGTGAAATCTCCCGCAGCTTAAACATGTGAGAGGTTGATCGCGCAGAGAATCGCTGAGCTTATGTGAGTCCGTGTGTAAAAGCATTTCAGTTCTGCTGAGCCAAATAAGACAGGTCAGGGTGAAGAAGTGACAGCCAAAGAAAAGCTTACCACAAAACGGAGAAGTTATGACAAATCAGACTATAAGGCAAAAAGAAAGTGCAGCTTTATGGTTTCATGGACAAAAGAATTTCTGTGGCTGCAATATGATGAGCTAAATAACCAGGGCTGCACATAAGTGGTCCGCAGGTGCGCATTCGCTGTCAAAATAAAAAACACACACAAGGGTTAGGGTTAAATTTAAAAACTGTACTTTTGAGTTAAAATATATATTTATAATTTTAATAAATGACAAATTAAAAATGCATGAACATTTTTTTTGTATCGAAAAAATATCGAACCGTGACACCAAAGTATCGAACCGAACCGTGAATTTTGTGTATCGTTGCACCCCTACTAAACAGTCGTATCGGTGCATCAGTGCTTCCTTTCCTCACACTTACTAAATATAATAAGCACATTTTATCAGTGGAGATGGTCTCTGGGAGTTTTATGCCTTTTAGCAGCTGCTGTATGCACAAAGAGCACGCAGCACCCTCAGCTGAACATAACAGATTATGAGGCATGTTTGGCTGAAGAAAGCCGCTGGTTCAGGGTTATTTGCTTGAGGATGAGTATTGTACAAGTCGCAGAGTCAAAGATTCATCAGGAGGATAGTGTAGTAAAATTCTTCAACGCTGGATCACTTGGCTAATGAGTCTGCTGGGATTTCCAGCTGCCTTCGCTAAACCATACCATGTTTTTCTAAAACCATTAAGACTACAGCAGAACGTGGCCGTCAAAGTGTTTAAAAGCCAGACAGGTGGTCCACTGAGAGGGAGAGTATTAAATCCATACTCGGCACTAGAAAAAACACAGTTGTATGAAGGTGGTCCAACTTTGCTGACATCTACTGGAGTGGTGCCCACAAGGTCAATCATTTCTCTGTGCTCCAGCTCTTTGTGTCGTGACTCCTTTTACATTTGTTCACAATCAAACACACTTACTGTCTTTAATCATCCTCTCACATGAAGCAGAGAAACTGGAAGGATCTGCGATGTACAAAGAACATGCCTTTCATTGATTATCTGCAGCACTCAAACAAAAAGTAGTTTCCAGTGTTAAAAGCTTCATGCTGTGTCTCAACTCGGGGGCCACATCCTTCGGAGGCTGCATTTGTAGGCTGATTACATCACAGTGATGCAACGAAGGCTGTCCAGATAAGTAGACTCCAGCCAAAGCGTCCTCCTTTTCCCCAGATTTGAAGGATGGGTCGGGTGTATCCTTCGTGGTCCACCATATCCCAGATTGCATAGTGCGGCTCAGCCAGTTCCAGTTTTCAACAATGGCAGCAGCTACATAGTTTTAATATTACTCTTTCTGGGTCACCAAATACATTTTAAGTTATTTTCAGGCGAGCGTGTAGCTGTGCAAACTTCAAATATCTGCTCGAGTTATCAAGACATCACGTATTTGCAAAAGTGCTTCGATGTTTTCGGAGGCGTCTGTTACCCACCAGCTGATAGCCAGCCGGGAGCTCGAGGTTCACTAGTGTTTGTCGGCTGGAGTCGATGAAGTTGGACAGCCTTTGTGGCGTCGCTGTGACGTAATCAGCCTACAAATGCGGCCTCCGAAGGATGCGGCCCCTTCACTGGGACACAGCTACAGCCTGTGTTTGGCTAAACAATCGCTCACACTGGACGTCGTTTCCACTGCTGTCTCCAGCAGGTCACTGAATTTGTAACGAGACTCATCTTTCTTTCATGATCGGTACGGCTGACGCAACATTTCCAACTAACCAGCGGACAGACAGAGATCCAGTAATTGTGTTTCAGAGTATTTATCACTGTAATGCAAATATTCCACTAAAGGAAAACTTTGAAATGCAGACTGCAGTGTGATAGAAACACTTAGGAAATGTGTTTATGTGATTTAGAAAGCAAACCTCAGCCGTATCAAAGCTGCTCTGTGCTGAAGGCGCACAGCGCTGAGGAAAGCATGAGCTCTTCTTTTATTGTGATTTGATTTTGCTGTGAGAGGAGGAGCACGTGGGGAAAAGACCAAAACAGAGGCTGAAATAAAAACGAGCTCTGCTGTATTCTGTCCTTTGCTGTGGCAGGACGCCTATTATAAATGTAGCTGTCTATTATCAGTTTTATGTACCGCTGTCGCTCTTTTCACATTCTGTGTACAATGGAAATGAATTTTTTGGCCTTCATAGTAAAGGAAAATTGATAGAGCTGCTGCTTTTAAAGGAAATTGCAGATTTTCAAAATGTGGTAACCATTATTGAGACGTGGTAAAAGGCTTTCTTTTTAAACTGGGTCCTTTGGGCTGCACTTTTGGAACTGCCTATTATTAAGAAAACATGTAAGTGGTGGACTATAAAAAAAGACAACTTCTTCTCACATGCAGGATTTATATTTGAGTTTTATCTTCCAACCTACAGGTTAGTCTGACTTCAGTAGATCCTTCAGGTTCTGAAAGAGATGCCGTAAGGTGCAGGCAGGCGTGCTCTGCTGGTGCTGTGGGATGGATGGAGCTGAAGGTGACTGCAGATGTCTTTGAGGTCCACACCAAGAAAAAAGCAATGGAAACATTTTTGGTTGCATTTCTTATTGACTTGGGTGAGTAATAACCACAATCAAGATTTTGTTTTCAATAGAAACGGTTGAGATGTCATAACCCTGTATTATCAACTGTATTATCTACAAGTACAGTAGATAATACAGTTGAAAAAATCAAATAAAGGCCAAATTATAATTAAATGAATAACAAAAACTATCCAGGACATTTGATGCAGTTTATTTCTAGTAGCCAGTGAACAGCCGAGCTGAGGTCCAGGGTGAAACCAAGCCTAACCTTTCACCTGTGACATTCACAACACACGTTATGTTTGCTTAACCCAAACCTAGCAGAGCAGTTTTGGTCCCTAAACGTAACGACGAACAAAGAAAAATGAAATGTCAAAAACAGGAGTTTGTTAGGCCAAACAGTGCTGAGGTTATTATGGAGATGTTTGATGATTCAGTTGATCCACCAGTTTAATAAACACTTCATATATACATATGCATAACTATGAAAGGAAACGTATGTTATGTGTCCCAGTTAATAAGATGGGAAATCTTGGGCAAATATCAGAAATGACTCTTGATTCTGATTACAGGTAAAAACGACTTACTCATTCTGACGTTGGTGCATCGCTACAAAGTAAAAGCAGCAGCTGGTATTGAAACAACCATCCTTGGTCGTTATGTAGATTTCTCTCAGTTGCTGATATCGATGCTCAGAATAATGTGTTAACGAGAGAATTTCAATTTGACTCATTAAACAGCACTTCAATCTAAAAGCTTTGATTCGGTTCATTAGAAGTTTCAGTTGTGGGTGAAGAATTATTTCTGCTACGATTCATGTTCAACTCATGTCCTGTTTTAGTTGGAGGAACTTTCTCTCTGAACTTTCTGGCCTCTTGCACAACAAACAGCATCACACTGAGTTTGTCTCTATTTTCCATATTCTAGACTTTTTGTTAGCAAAAGGCAGAAAGAGGCTCAACACAGATTTACTTTGTGACGCTCAGTTTACTGATTCCAGGAGCAAATAAATGACTTTGATGTGGTTACTGTTTCCAATGATCACAACTAACTGATCTGATTTAGAGGATTGAAGCTAACTTGTTGTTTCCTTTGTTTCTAAATGACTGTGAAACTTCGACTTGTCATGCTGCACACCGAGGTTCAGTCTGGAGAAAAAACTATTTTCCAGTGTTTCTGCTGTGAAATGGCCCGGGGCACAAACTATTTCTGAAGTATTTCACAAATGGAGGTCGCGTTTAAAAACCTTCTTTGGACAGAAAGGATTTTTTAATACTGCTTAAAACTATTAAATCATTTCACATTTAGGATATCTTTAAAAATTACACTGAAATTTTAAAGCAACACATTTTAATCTGTGTGGTTATGTTATGGTAGGTTTACTTATGAGTGATAATGTCACGGGTTGAGATTAAGGACTGGACGTCCACAGTCCAGTAAGTCCATTAGAGCACTATGGACTGCTCCCGGTTCTCCACTGTTACGGCTCGGTGCGTCTGGGCATATTTTTGAGTTTACTGTCCCATCAGAGAGACGATTCACAGCAAACACGACCAACGTTAAAACTGTTTGCAAAGATACAAAGTTACGAATTCAAACATTCAGTGTTTGTTACATTAAAATAATGAAATTATTATTTTCAGAAGCTTTTTTTGCTGCTCGTCTCCTTCCAGCCTGAAAACGAGCTCAGAGCTGGTCAGAAATAACACAGTAACTGTGCTTCAGGGTTGTGACTCGTCAACTTTCTGTGGAACAATTACTGCAATATTATTTACAATGATTGTGTTGCTATAGTGACACAGCACCACCTAAAAACTTACATCTATAACTAACTACACATTTCAGGCTTGAATCATCATCTCTTCTGTTCTGTCCTCACTTTATTATTAACATGTTTATAGACCTTCAAAGTTGATGCAGATTCCTGTGACATGTTACAGGATGGAAATGTTTCTGAAAACATTTTTAGATGCATGTGAGAAACTGTGTGTTTGTCACTTCAGTGGAAACCTCAGAATATTTCCAACAACCAAACTCAGTTAATTTTTAAGTGATTGGCTTTCTGATGATTTTAATTTTATTAGTAAATCTCAACAAACGAACGGCAACAACGAACTGATTGCAGCGTTTGATTAAAGAAACTGATTTTTGTTTGTGCTGATGTCGCAGAGAAATAATCACGTGAAGTGGCGATTCATCTAATGTTACGAGTGGAAAACAACCAATTTATTTATGCTGACGTTCATATTTAATTAAGCACGTTTAAAGTCGTGTGGTTAATTTTTAAACACAAATCGTCACCATAGTCATGAAATATCATGCTAGCTGTAACGTGCAGTATGTAGATGCTCCGTGTGCTGTTTGCTGTGTAGAACTCAGAGTTAAACTCTGTAATCCATCTTCATAAATGTGCGTATGCAACTCCTCTGATTTAAAATAAATAAATAAATAAATCTTTCACATCTACAAAACTTCCCTCAGAGTCGATGTGCACATTTCAAGGTTTGGAGCAACGTTTGATGTTTGACTCCTTCATTCACTGGTTTGCATTGCTAACAGCCTGTGAAAGCTGCTGTGGGTCTCCAGCATTGTAAAGTTGGAGAAAATGACCTCTGCTGATATGAGCAGAGGTTACTACAAATTTACATTAGAAAGCTTATCTTAGAAACTGAGGGCGTCGAGTTCAAAAGAAGTGGGTGTTTGTTGCTGCAGCTTCATTAAAGTGCAGCCCGTCAGCAGAGCCTCTGCAAACTTTACCAAAAAGCCCAAAATGACAAAAACATGGTACTGTACTAGGAAACGCTGCTGTTGGGAACATTATGGAAAATCCTGACTTATATTAGGGGTTAAAGGTCAGGACGTTCTGACATCTGCCTGTTTGATTGGTTTCCTGACTGATTCGGTCTAAAGTGCCGTTTTATCACAACCAGAACACGTTGTAACCTGAAATAAATCGATGATGGTTAGGAAGGTTTTCTGTTTGCTTCTGCTGTTATTGTGAATATTACACCAAGAAGGAAGGAGAGCGTTGTCCTTTCTGTATTTAGTTGAGCGCTGCTGAATTCTTCAATATCAAACTGAAGAAAAACTGGGATTGATTCGATTTTATAAAATGTGAGCAGAAGTAACAGTGTTCCAGATTCTGTGTCAGTTTGCGTGAGGCCGGTGGAATCACTGTGATGAAGATGGAATGCAGATTAACATCACGCCGCACATATCGAATGGGAGCAGACAACTGTAATCTCATTACCATATCAGCTTCGGGGTGTAGTACCTGTGGAGACAGAAATTAAAATGAGATTGCTGTTGGAATCGTGCATCAACATCACAGCAGGACTTTTTGGCGCTGACACTTTGCATATTCCTCCACAGGTGACCAAACAAGACATGCCTCATGTCGTGTTTGAAAGGAGAACTTGAGCAGAAAGCGTTGGGCTGGTGACATTTTAAAATCTGCACTCTGACGCACTCTCGATGCCTACTTGGCACTGTCACAGTCCCGAACAAGCACAGGCTCACAGCTCGTACCGTCAGCGTCGCAGGCAGGATCGAGCACGTGTAATGTTAAGATATGACGTGTTAACAGAGAGACAGTGTTGTCGAAACAGATCATCATTATATTATCAGAAGCATCCTTACAGTAGCCTCTCCCAGATGGGCTGGAAGCCTTTTCCATGTCATGCCTTTATGCAATCACTCAAGCTGCTGCTGTTTGTTGCCAGGAGTGTTGTGTGCAGATCCTGAGGATCAGTATCCTGCTCTCCTGATAACTGCGCTACAAGATGTACGCACTATGCACTAGTCAAAATCTGAGCGTGTGAAAAACGCAGTTTTCCTGCTGGTGAATACGTCTGCTCAGACATTTATTTTGATGAACTGCACGGACGGTGATGAATGTATTTGTCCCTTTTATGTGATGGCAGCTTTGACTCTTTGTGCTGTGATGACCAGGTGGCAAATTCAGAGGCTTTGAGCCAAGAACTGCATTTTCTCCAAGGGACACTCCGGCTTGACCCGGCTTCCAGGAGGAAATTAACACGTATGCAGGCTGTTACAAAAACAGTTTGGGGGGGGTATTCATGCTGATTTCATTGAGGTTCAGCATTATTGACTTGGCCAGTTTGACTGGCAGGTGTGCAGATTAGAGGCAGCTGTAACCAGGATCTGTCTGGCAGGCTTCACCTCCACTAGTTCAAGTTACACAATTAATATTAATGTAATAATCATAACTTTATGGTGGGAAAGAAGAACTCCTTTTTTAACAGGAAGAAATCTCCAGCAGAACCAGGCTCAGGAAGGGGCGGGGCCATCTCAACACCCGTGTTGGGGGTTGAAAAGAAGAAAGATAAAAGAAGAGGGCACGGAGAGACAGGACTGAGTGAGAGAGGAGGAAAACTGAATGACAAGCTGCAGCGGTGTTTAAACGTGTGGAGAGAAAAGAGGTGAGAGGAGAAGAAGTGATCAGGTGGTTCAGGGTCACCTGATCACAGGAAACCCACAGGAGAGGGTGTGACAGCCGAAGCTCCGCCTCCAGTTCTTCTCCTGAAAGCTTTAGGAACCACAGGTCGACCTGCAGCCTGAGAGTGAAACGCTCTGTCAGGATAACAAGGTTAAAGGAGATCTTTGTAATATGATGGGACCATGTGAGACCCTGTAAGTGAGGAGAAGGATTTTAAATCAACTTCTGGATTTAACAGAAACTAACGTGGGAGAAATGATTCCTTTTCCTAGTCCCTGTCAGTCCTCTCGTGGCACTATTTTGGATCAACTGAAGGCTTTTTAGGGAAATTTTAGAACCTGATAATAATGAATTACAGTCGTCCAGCCTGGAAGTAATAAATGCATGAACCAGCTTTTCAGCATCACTCTGAAATAGGATATTTCTAATTTTAGAGATGTTGCAGCGATGAAAGGAAGCAGTCCTACATATTAATAAGCGCATTAAAGAACATATCCTGATCAGAAATGACTATAACAGTGTATCTGCACACCATAATAATGTCACGTCTGGTTGGACACCATGTTCCTACGATTTAGAGGGCCAAACATGATCCAAGCTTTATCTGAAGCAGGAAGTAGAGAATCACAGAAATCCAGGCCTTTATATCTTTAAGACATAATTGTAGTTTAACTAATAGATAATTAGGTAGCATCTGCATAGCATTTCAAATGCATTCAGTGGGTTCTTACAGTATTGTCTAAGGGAAGCATGTAGACGTTCCTAGCACAGAACCCTGTGGAACTCCTTAGTGTGTGAAGAGCACTTCCTCTTTACATGAACAAACTGTCTGTTAGATTCAAACCATTGGATCATTTATTTCCTTTAATACCAATAAAGTATTCTAATCACTGTAGTAAAATACCGTGATCAGTGTTACTGAACGGTGCAGTAAAGTCCAACAGGACGAGCACAGAGACGAGTCCACTGACAGAGGACATAAGATAATTCTTATCTACGACTTAAACTCTTCAAATAAACATTCCTCGAGTCATCAGTGAGCTCTGTGAAAACTGATTTTTCAAGAATTGTAGAAACAGGAGGAAAGTTGGAGATTAGTGCATAATTAGCTAACAGAGCTGGATCACATACTTTTTAAGTAGTGGTTTAATTACTGCCAGCTTGAAAGCCTGTGATCCAATAGAGATAAATTATTATCTCAAGAATGATTGAAGTTTGTAAAGATCGATAGGCTAAACAGAGTCTGAATATCAGCTCTTATAAAAGCTGATTAATGAATAAATATGTTTCCTCTAAAGGTTAAAAAATTATTTTAGAAGAAATTCCTGAATGAATAGTTGTTCAACACAGCTGCGACTCTGACCTGGAGACGACGCAGATAACAAACCTGTTTCTGTTTAGTAACATGTCCAACCGCAGCTTTACAGACGGCTCTGCTTTGTTACAGCAACAAACTGTTTTTTCATGCCAAATGAAAACATTTGAAATAACTACAAGGCCACTGTCTGCTTTAAGGTGTGCAGTTATAGCAGAGAGTCAGTCCTCTGAGTATCTACAGTCATGTGCAGGGAGGGTGTAAAAGTACTCAAAAGGTAATCGACGTCTGAGTAATGTTTAGGTAGCTGCTCCACGCTGTGTTGGCGTGTGGCACGCACCATGACGGCAACGATGGAAACATTCGAGTTTACTGAAATAATTTCACCTGTGTGATGTAATCCACCACTGTTAAGAAATGATCAGACAAACGAGGGTTTCCTAAAAACCACTGTTCAATGAGTGAGTGGGCTCTCTGACGTTCTGAGAGAAGCCAGTTAAGTCCGATCATAGATTTGAAGCAGATTTTCTACACACGTTAAAATCACTCATTAAAAGTATTTCATCTGAGCTGAGCACTAAATTAGATAAAGTGTAAGAAGTCGTACAGAAACTTGGAATAATGGACGAGGACGATAAAAACAAATAAAGCTGTTTTTTGTGTTTACTAAGACTGCTGACCCTGAAACATGGCAGCTGGAGAAAACCTGCACCCACCAGGTTCAGGTTCATAAGTCATGAGGGCGTTCTAGTTACCGCAGACATTGCTGAGCTTAACCTTCCTACTTTGTTGTCATTAAGCAGTTTAAACTAACTTTTTCCTTTTTACATGGCAGCGTGTTGGTCCGACGCACAGCATGTTTGGAGATATACTTGTTGTAGCTGTTTACTGCCACCAGGGGGCAGTCTCAAAATCCTGTGAAACAAGCAGTCTGTGTGCTGCTTTTCTGCCTGTGCTGAACTGACGGGACTGTCTGTGTTTTAAATCTGCCTTTTTTAAAATTACTGATATTTTTCATGCTTCTCCCTCGTCATGATCAACTCTGCCGTAACAATCGTTTTTCAACGCGTCGTTATTTGACCTACACATGTGCCATCCCTTCTCTCTGCTTACATACCTATGCAAATGGGCATGAGCGGGGTTAGAAGAGTCCTGCCTGGGCAAACATCTGCTGAAGTGTAAGGAGACTCTGCAGCTTCGAAACAAGAGCGCTCTTCCACAATTTGTTTTCATGGATTGGAGGCAACGTGAACAGCGATGCAGCATCAGTCATGCTAGCACCAGCTGAGGGACGGTGGCATCCTCCTGCACTGTTTGCTGACTCAAACACTCATTTGGAGAGTTTGTTCTTAATGTGACCATGTACAAAGCTTCCATCTCTCACCTCTATAGTTCATCAAATTTCGCAAGCAAAGAACATGACTGGGGCATGTTCAGAAACAGCTCCGACGATGACGTCAACGTGTTTACGGAAGCGGTTGTGGGATTCATCGGGAAACTAGCGGATGATACCGTGGAGACAAAGACTATCACAACGTTTCCCAACCAGAAGCCGTGGGTGGATAAAACCATCCGCGACGCTCTGAGATCCCGCACCGCTGCCTACAACACGGGACTCATGACGGGGGACATGGACCCGTACAAAGCCGCGTCATATAACGTGCGGAGGGCGGTGAAAGAGGCGAAGCAGCGCTACGGGAGGAAACTAGAGTCACAACTCCAACAGAGTGACTCTAGGAGCCTGTGGCGGGGACTAAGGACAATAACGGACTATAAAGCACCAACAACCGGTATGACGAACGCGGCCGTGACTCTGGCAGACGAGCTGAACACTTTCTATGCTCGCTTCGAGGCTGCAGCTAAGGTCTCCAACAATGCTAGTGTTAGCGGCGCTAACGGCTGCAGACAGGAAGATACTGCCAGCACCGGAAACGTGCTCGTCATCTCCGAGCATGAAGTAAGGAGAGCCTTCAAGAGAGTGAACACCAGGAAAGCAGCAGGACCAGACGGCATCCCAGGTCGTATCCTAAGAGACTGCGCATACCAGCTAGCTCCTGTGTTCACTGAGATATTCAACATCTCTTTATCTCAGTCGGCGATCCCCACATGCTTCAAAGAGTCCATCATTGTTCCTGTCCCGAAGAAACCCCACCCTGCTTCTCTCAATGACTATCGCCCTGTAGCCCTCACCTCAGTAGTGATGAAGTGCTTTGAACGCCTGGTCAGAGACTTCATCATTTCTTCACTACCAGACACACTGGACCCACTACAGTTCGCTTACCGTCCAAATCGTTCCACAGACGATGCCATCTCTCATCTCCTCCACACATCACTCACTCACTTGGACACTAGAAGGGGGAATTATGTTAAAATGCTCTTCATAGACTACAGCTCTGCATTTAACACCATAATTCCCTCCACACTCACCACCAAGCTGGAGCATCTGGGACTCAGCTCATCTATGTGTCAGTGGATCTCCAACTTCCTAACTGGCAGACCACAGGCAGTAAGGATGGGCGGACATGTCTCAGCCTCCACCACTCTCAGCACTGGAGCCCCCCAGGGGTGTGTTCTGAGCCCCCTGCTGTACTCTTTGTACACATATGACTGTGTGGCCACTACCAGCTCCACCACCATCATCAAGTTTGCTGACGACACCGTCGTGGTGGGCCTGATCTCTGATAACAACGAGACGGCCTACCTGAAGGAGATTAGGAATCTGGAGAACTGGTGCCAGAGGAACAACCTCCTTCTAAACGTCAGTAAGACAAAGGAGCTGATAGTGGACTTCAGCACTAAGCAGGAGAGGAACTACCAGACCCCCGTCATCAACGAGTGCCCAGTGGAGAGAGTGGACAGCTTCAAATACCTCGGAGTTCACATCACACAGGACCTGTCATGGTCCTGTCACATCAACACCGTGGTGAAAAAGGCCCGACAGCGTCTCTACCACCTCAGACGCTTGAGAGACTTCCAACTGCCCTCCAAGGTTCTCAGGAACTTTTACTCGTGCACCATAGAGAGCATCCTGACGGGAAACATCTTAACCTGGTTCGGGAACAGCACCATGCAGGACAGACGAGCTCTACAGAGGGTTGTGCGGTCAGCTGAGCGCACCATCCGCTCCGAGCTCCCTGACCTGCACTCAATCTACAGCAGGCGGTGCTGGACCAAGGCCAGGAAGATGGTGAAGGACCTCAGCCATCCCAACAACAGACTGTTCTCTCTGCTGAGGTCAGGAAAGCGATTCCGCTCCCTGAAGACCAACACAGAGAGACTGAGGAGGAGCTTCTTCCCGCAGGCGATACGGTCTCTCAATCACACCACCACACAGTACTGACCCACACATACAGTTCTTACACACACACTGGACTTTCTGGACTTTGGTTTTGCACAACACTGGTCACTATATTCTTCATTTCCAGTTAATACTTGTACAGCTGCTGTTATTGTGTATATATTTATTTATATTTAGATTTCTTCATACATTCTTATATAGTTCTATATTGTGTATTTTGTTGTACAGTTATTTTATTTTCAACTTTGATTTATATATTTTATCTTATTCTTCCCAGTTAAATTTACCCTTCATTCTAATTTGTGTTGTACAGTTATTTCATTTTTAACCTTAATTTATATTCTATTCCTTCCTAGTTAAATTTACCCTTTTTAATTTTTCATATTTATTTCCTATCTTATTCATAGCCTTTCCTTTTTTGTTTTCTTTAGGTCACGAGCAGTTGTCCAAGCATTTCACTACATATCGTACTGTGTATGACTGTGTACGTGACAAATAAAATTTGAATTTGAATTTTGAATTTGAGCGGCAGTAACGTGTAATCCAATTAATTAATGAGTAAAGTAAGGGATTACTATTGCAAAAAAGTAATTAGATTACTGTTACTTTCCCATAAGCACGCTGCGTTACTGCGTTACTAAACCGTGATTTTGTTTGTGAGAGTGTCTCACGACAATGACGTAAGTACGTGCGACGTTCGTGGCAGCGGCTGTGTGCAAGTCAACAATGGATAATATTTTTGCGTGGGAGGAAAAACCCCTAAACGTCTGAGCGAGCAGTGAGCACGCTGCCACAGGAACGTGACATTCACAGAGAAACCCCCGGATCCCCCACTGACATGACTGCTGTGGGCAAACCTCCACCTGCCCCACTCCTGCTAAACAGGTGACAATAGATTTAAGAGCGACAGGACTCAGAGCTGCTGAGGCTTTGATTTTATTTATTTTCTGCTGTGTTTTACTTGCATCTATTTGAAAGAGTGTAAAAAAATATTTTATTTTATCTGCTGGAATATGCAGGAAATAGGTTTAAATGTTAAACACATTTCTTCAAGTCAAAGACAGCTGCATTTAATTAAATGTTTGCTTAATGCAATGGGAATAAAGTTGAAACTAATGAACCAAGTTTTAAAGAGATGTTTTCATTTGATTACATTTTATATGATGGATTATGCAGAAAAATATATTTGGGCTGAAAGGTCTGTTGCTTTATTACCTATTCAGGTTGTGTAAAAAGTAACTAAGTAACTAATTACTTTTGAAAATAAGTAATCGGTAAATTAACGGGATTACTTTTTTTGACAAGTGATCAGTTACTAATTACTTTTTTCAACCTGCACTGTTCTGTAGCAACAATGACGCAGCGTCGAGCCTGCACTTCCTGGTGTGTCCACTATGTGGCAGTATGAGATGAAATGAATGCCCTCATATTTTGCAATTATCAAGAAGGCTCTAAAGGCCGTTTGTTTTACCGTTACAGTTATGAATAGTTGGTCTGTTTAAAATACCAAAGAAGAGCTTTTAGTTTGGAAACGACCAACATGCTGTTTTCTGATTTTGCGAGGTGACAGCGACACAAATCGTCCTGTAGAGGTTTCACATGAAATCTCTACCAGAAACTTGAGAGATTTTGGTGCTTTTGCTGCCCAGAAGCTTTTTTGTGAAAGTGTTTTTTATATTATCATTGATCTGAAAACCACAAAATGGATGAGAGAACCCACCAACGGCAGCGTGCCTACAGTCATTTTTCATGTCTTTGCAGTTCCTTCCAAAAGAAGACGGTGCCTCGCCCACATACTAATACATTACCAAATAGAAATGTAGTTTATTTTGTGTCATATGCGTTCTTACCTTTGCACTCTTTAGTCCCTCCTCCTATGGATGCACATGTGCTGTGTTTAGCAGGAACAGTTGGACTGATCAGCATTTCTGTGGAAATCACCAGCAAGGTTACTATTTCTGTGAACGTTGGATTTTTCATTTCATTTTCAGATGATATCTTTGGCTTTTATTTTATTAATGGCTTCAACGACTCAAGAATTCTAAACAAAATTCGAGTTCCTTCCAGCATACTTATTTCTATCTGACCTGTATCACATTAGTAGAAACTCAGATCACCACGAAACTGACCTGAATCTGGCACGAATACAAAGATGTCATTGGCAGAGAGGTAAGAACTAATCAGCGACATTCATTTAAAATTGATAGATTGAAAGTAGAATTCTGACAAGTAGGCGGTTGGTTTCATAGCGAGTGTCTAAGAAATGTATTAACCTTGTGCTGCGTTGGAATAAAAAGGGCAGGTGCTGATTAACTGATCAGCACCTTATCTCTGACGTGAAAGCAATAACCAGGTATCATTAAATAGATGAAGAAAAGGGAAAGGATATGGGACCATGTACTGAATAAGCTGCTTAGCAATGAACTGTCTTCAAACCCTGTCAATGAAGATGTAAAGTAGAGGGGAAGGTGGAAGTATCTGCTTCCGAAGGCTTGCTGAAACACGGTGCTACTTTTGTTTCATGGTGCTAATGAGTGACTTTTGGAGGTCTAGTTGAGTTCTCACAGCTTTTGATAAATATTTGATGAATATTTATGACAGCACGCACTTTTATAAACTTGAAGATTAATCTTTTCATTTCACTTTTACTCTCAAAGCAAATGTAATTACAGCGATTTTCCAGAGGCATGCACATGTTGCACATTTGTCTGAGTCGTGTTTCAGTAGTTATGAAATGTGGGTGACATTGCAGGACTGGATGTTAAATGTTACATGTTGCTAAATAACAGATAATAACTTCAAAGCAAATGAATTAAATGTATAATAAAATCTGGGGTACAGGTCTGACAAGTAATTATACAAATCAGGTCTCATCATCTCCCCAGTGTTAATGTCCAAATTGTTGCATATTGCACATGAGCAGAGTTAAAGTCCAGCACTATTCCAGTAGAAGCTTATTTAATGTCGTTATTTAATGTATTTAATGTTGTGTTGCATACAAACACAAACTGGTTTAAAGGCACATTAAGAAACTGTTTAAGGGTACATAGTAGAGTAAACATAACTGCTGTGTAATAACAACCTCTTCAAAGAATTAGTGCCATTAACTTAGAAGTAATCAATACACATTTTACATATTTTCATCATTATTTTCTCCTCTTCCACCGCTGCTCTCTCTCCCCTCACTTACTGGCAGCTCATCCTCCAACATCACCTCTCCTACACTGAAGTCGGGGCTCTGATATATGAAAATGTACATAAACATGCCTATTTTTGCTGGATATGGTCGAAATTACAAGATTTGATTTGATTTGATATACCTTTATTAGTCCCACAAGGGGAAATTTCACAAGGCTGCCGACCTATTGCACGCAATGGCGGCGCCATCTTACCCTCCGACCATACATACATTACACAAACATCACATGGGGAAGACGGGTCAGAGAGGTATAACAATGGAAGATGCACCACATGAGGAAAGATAAGGAGAAAAAATAACTCCCCTCAGACTGAGCTCCAACAGGGAGATCAGTTTGAGAACAGAAAAAACACCTCTGCACATGAAACAACTCTTAATACACCAAAGAAACACATGACAAGCAACAGGGGGGGGTAAAAGGTGAGAGACAGCCAGTGTAGACAGCACATCCAGGCCTGCAGCCTGTGCGCTGGTCTCCTTGATCCACCGTCAGCATCGGAAGGGAATAAGCGTCGAAGGCGTTTGGAGGGGGAGGGGGATGAGTGTGTGATCCACTTTAAAAAAAAGTTTCACTAACAGCAGCTAACAAGAGCTAACAGCGGCTAACAAGAGCTAACAGCAGCTAACAAGAGCTAACAGCGGCTAACAGCAGCACTTCGTTACCCTCAGCTGGTTGTAATGACCTAGTTTTGTACCTCTTACAGGTACTTGCTTGTTGGTTTCTTTATATTTACATTCTCGGGCCTTTTTTGCTGTGGTTATTTGGGTTCTGCTCATAGTTTCAGTTAGCAGGCTGGTAGAACTACAGGAGATGTGAAAGGGTTAACGGGACGTTCAAGTTCAAATTTTATTTAATCATCTAGTCTGTTTTAACCCTCTCCAGGCAGACGTTGCAGATTTGCAACAGTTAAGACCTAACAACCTGATTCCCCCCACATACATATTTTATGAGTTTTTTTTACTCAGAAGTACCACTGCAGGACTTGGTTGTGCATTAGCAACTAAAACTTAATTTGGGTCTGAGAGGGTTATAGACTATGATAATGACCCTGTAGGAATTCTAAAGGCAGCTGTAAGAATTAATATTCAGCCGTTGGCCTGCAGTTGGAAAATAAAGTGGAAATAGCAGAAAGCAGGTTTGGTATATATATATAAGTTAAGCAGGTACCTTAAAATCAGACTGTGGTTCAGTACTGTAATGCTACAGCCATTAAATGTTCTGGGTTACATTCTCACTGGTGCTGTATTGATCACTATGATATAAATGCAAAGACAAGTACAGATTGGAAACATTTTAAACCTTAATGCCAGTGTATGATTATATTTTCTTCTGTCCACAAAACTAATTACTGCAGCGATATTGATTTGTACTGAATGCACAAGTTTCAAAAAAGGCAAAAGAATGTGTTTAACACAAACTGCCTGGGATTTGACTGAATGCATAATTAATCTACGTCATTATTGCATAATATATTGCAATTTTGCGACCCGCTATGAGACTTAAAATGAAAATTTCTATTCTTGACAGTGTTCTAATTTTACGACTTTAAGGTCATCTGATAAAAGCGAGAACATATGAGAAGATGTCAGCCTTTTCCAAACAAATTTCCTTGGCGAGGAGCCCGTGACCCTGAGCTCACTGGGGAAATATCTCAAACCACAGACACGTCGGTGCAGTCGGATGGTACCAAACGTCACAGCGATTACATATCTGAAAGCACATTTCCAGGTGTTTTTACTCTAACAGTACAGATGGACGTCCCACCAACATACCAGGACACGCTCGAGGGCTTTTCGTGACCTTTACGCAGTGTCTCTGCACAGTTTGTTGAGAAGATTACAGCCGCGGGTCTATGATCCTCAACTAATAATAGTCTCAAAGTCCAAGGAAGCAGGTTTTAGTGATGCCCAGTTAAAGCTCGGATCCTTTCTAAAGGTGCCAAGAAGGTGCTAAGGGATTCCATGGCTCATGGATTTGACAACAGCATCCTCTTTCAAGACAATATCATGTGTTATCACAGCACAACAGGCAGGATTTTCTAGAATCTATCACAGGTACAGAGAGCTCTCACCTGTGACTGCCGCTTTGAGACTGATGGTTGGGGCTGAAGGCAGCGGCTGATTCGAGAGGCATATCTGCAGCACTCCTGATGAGCAGCACTGCTTGCTTCTCCTCAGATCTTGGAGCTCAGTCCTTCAAACAGGTTGCTGATGAAGCCCTGATCTGGAATAAAGACTCAGGACATCGTAGAGCCTAATTCTGAGTTATCTCATGAGGTATTTGCCTCCTGTTATTTGTATTTTCTGACCGCGATGAAAGCCTCTCTCCCTGCCAGCTCATATGTAACCTAACCTGTCACCTTTGCTGACAGTGTGGTCCTCTCTCACTCACTCGGAGAAAACAAGAAGAAACTGAAAGGAAAATCCACACATTTTGTTTTTTACAAAAATAAAAACCTGCCTCGCAGTTCTACTAATGCAACAATGAAAAGGAGCTCGGGATGATCAATTATTAAAATGGTTCTACCCTTAATGGCTTTTCGTGGATGTCATTATTGACTCCTGGAGGTGAAATTCTATGCTTCAACTCACATAAATGGAAGCCTGTTAAGATATTATCAAGGGTGTCAATTAATCATTAGTAGTTAATTTTTTATTAACCGGAGGCATCTCTTGACCATTTGAATATGTCTGCACTGGGACGGCCTCTCCAGGGCGTCTCATCTCTGGACCTAAGGTCAGCATAACTGCAGAACATCAAGGCCCATCGTACAGCTGCGCTTTCTTCTCAACATATTTAAGATAATGCATAATGAAAGAAAAGTCATCTATTATAAATAGAAAATAATTTGACCTGCCTACATTTATATTTCAAATTAAATTTCAGCAAAACAGACATTAAAGATTTAAAGCTCCCTGTAGAGATTTTAGCATTAAAGTGAAAAGTAGTTTTATTCACTTTACTTTGCAATTTCCTGTTTGTGCTAATGTGCTTCTGTCACACCTGCACAATCTAATAAAAGTTACTTTTATTTCAGTCATACTGAAATACTCTTAAGAATTTTATAATTGAAAATCAAATAATTGCAAATTGCTCACTAAGTGCAAAGTTAGACTATATCATTAAATGTCATTACTGTGTAATTTGGTGCTTTTCAGAGAATGACTTTGCCGTCAGCTCGTTCCATTCTTTATGTGCTGAGTGACAAAATAAGCTTTAGCAGGAATAACTGACTTCCTGACAGCTCGAACCTGAAGTTCTTACCCAATGAACACAAACGGTTCATCAACTCGCAGCTGATTTGAATCATTTTCAAAGATGAGAGAGTTTGCTGTTGGCTGATGACGACTGTGAATCTGCCTGAAGGCTTTGCTGCTTTGCACTCTGTTCAAGGAAACAACAACAACAATGTTAAAGCAACGCTTAAAAAGGCTCAACACACTGCATGTAAACGTGTAACCTCTGGCTGCGTCCACACTAACACGTTTTCATTTGAAAATTCATCTTTTTCTCTCCGTTTCGGCCTCAAGTCCACACTGAGACTCAAGGAAACGCAGCGTTTTCAAAACGCTCCCCAAAGCGGATACATTTGAAAACGCCGTTTTCGCTTCACAGTGTGGACGGCGGACCCGGAGCCTTTTTGAAAACAATGACACATGTTAGTCATGTGATGCAGTCATGTGACCAATTAAACAAAGATATCGGAGGGCGTTATACAGCAGCTGTTTTGTTTGACAGCCCCATTAAATATCAGTCTGCACGTGCTCCAGAGAGCTCACATTTTTAATTCTCACTCTTTTTTGCAACTTTGTACTTTTGTGTTACTCGCAGCAACAACTCCACTTCTTTGTTAGTCCATTTTAAAAACTTGCTGCTTGTCCTCAACATTTTGCCTCAAATAAATAAGCGGCAGACAGAAATGAGGCAGGCCGAATCTTCTTGTGTTTCACGCATGCGCAGGACTGGAACGTCAGCGTTTTCGATCGTTTCAGTGTGGATGAACAACGCTTGAAAAGGATAATGTGGACGCGGCGCGTTTTAAGATGAGCACGCCGTTTTCTAATCTATCCGGGCTAGTGTGGACGTAGCCTCATGCATGTGCACCTTTACAGAGCCAGTCCTCGGCCTCATTATGCAGCACAGTGTGAATCAGACAGTGACATCGGCAGCACTGAGACATCAGCTCTATGATTCTGAAGATCTCACTCAGTCGTCTGAATGAATAACTCAACCAGGTAAAACATATATTATGTACTTTAACTTCCATCCATCCATCCATCCATCCATCCATTCGCTTCCGCTTATCCTTTTCAGGGTCGCGGGGGGCGCTGGAGCCTATCCCAGCAGTCATAGGGCGAGAGGCGGGGTACACCCTGGACAGGTCGCCAGTCTGTCGCAGGGCTAACACACAGGGACAGACAACCATTCGCACTCACATTCACTCGCACATTCACACAATGGCAATTTGGAGTTTCCGATTAACCTATCCCCACAAGCTGCATGTCTTTGGACGGTGGGAGGAAGCCGGAGTACCCGGAGGGAACCCACGCAAACACGGGGAGAACATGCAAACTCCACACAGAAAGACCCCGGCCTGATGGTGGAATTGAACTCAGGACCTTCTTGCTGTGAGGCAACAGTGCTAACCACCGTGCCACCGTGCTGCCCCACTTTAACTTCTGTGTGATATAAAATGATTTTTCCACTGTAGTTTGAATCATTTTATTTTGGTATTTCTCCTCTATCATCACTGCTCAGCACCTGAAAAATGTCTTTCTCTTGTAATTATCCATAATTATCCATGTAAGGCAATGAGAGACTTTCACATTACACATAGTGTCTCACAAACAGAAATACCAAGGTGGGCCGGTCATGGTGAGCAGTGCTGATGGGGTTTATGGTATTCTGGCACATTTCTGACACATGCTGGGTTTGGTGGGAGGAACCCAATAAAAGGACCATGTTTGTTTGTTTTTTCAAACTGGGTCAAACAGCTTTTTAAAGTTAATGATCTGTGAGAAACTTGATCCACTGATTTATTAATTATAAGTAAAAAAAAGGTCAATGGTTGAATGAATTAATTTAAGGAATTTAATTATTCCGATAAAAGTTTGGAGGTGTTTGGGTCATTTAGGATTAGTCACCTGCAGGTGAAACAGAGGGGACTGTGGGACGCTGAGGCTGAAGACAGCAAGTAATACTAATCTAATCTAATGTGGCAGAGATAGATATTAAACTAAACTTGTTGAAATTCCTGTGCATGTGTGATTAGACATATACAATAACTGAAAGCATTTGTCATTGTGAACAGAGCAGAGTGTCTGCAGCAGGCTTTCACAAAGGTCGTATTTGTATATTCCTGCTGCAGTTGTTTCAGTGTGGGGCCTCAAAGCTGTAAGTAGTTAATAAATGCTTAATTACAGAATATTATTGAGTGTAATTACTGCGTTGTACTTCACAGCTTTGAGTTGTAACCGGCAGACTCGGCAGAGACGGTTTTGTTTCTCACTGAATGCTTAAAAGTGAACAACTTTCGTGAGAGCCATCATAGACATGAATTTATTCTTTACATTTAAAGTTTAAAATGAATGAAAAAGAAAAACACTTTCATATGTTTTATATTCATTGTTAAGCAAAAATATTTCAACTTTTCTTTGAATGTTGAAGCTTGAAAAGTAAAATCAGCAGCTTCAGCGGGGCGATGGATACTACGGGAGGTGAAAAATGTTCTTTGTTAAACCTTTTGCATTAAGCTGTCGTTGTGATCATCAGGATTTATTTTGGCTCTGCAAATGATTCATACAAGGTTACAAAGAGAGTTAACTAGTCTCAGGAGGAAACACAGTTACCAACATTGATGTGCCGTCCATGTTTGTCCAGACTCTTTATGTATTTAATACTTTAAAGGATTTTAATTGGAGGGCAGAGGGGATTTATGACATCATTTCCACATCTGTGTCATGTGTTGAACTTACTGGTTTTTGGTGTGATTTTCAGTGCAGCCCTCAGACACTCAGTGATGTTTGTATCAATAAAGATTTACTATTTCAGTTCTGCTCAACTGCTCGTTAACACAAATATCCACTCAGGCAATCACAGTAACTCCATCACTGATAGACATGCCAGCCACGCCGAGGCAGTAATTCAAACTGAGCATCAGAAAGAGGATAAAGGTGATTTACATGACTTTAAACACGGCGTGGTTGTTGGCGCCAGGCGGGATGGTCTGAGTATTTCAAAAATTCCCGACCTGTTGGAATTTTCCCACACAAGCACGAGTTTGCAGTGAGCGGTCTGGCAAAGAGAGAACGCCCAGCGAGCAGCACGTCTCTGGGTGAACGTGCTTTGTTGATGCCAGAGGTCAGAACGGTCAGGCGGTGATTTGAAA